>NC_138303.1:13717500-13817500 GCF_965601325.2 Salmo salar | reverse complement strand
TCTCAAAGACACTGCCTCACTGTAGTTCATGTTGTTCCACTTTCCTTGCCTGGCAGGGTTGAGCAGTAATGGTTCTGTTTGTTCCAACCCTGCAGTGTAGAGTAACTGTGCTGAATCACCCTTCGACAGAGAGGCAGATATCCTGCTACAGAGAGAGACCTTACCTCATCACTCATAAACCCCTCTGGGATCTCTACAACCACAGGGGGTGATATAGCATGGTTACACAGGGCGTGACATAGGATGGTTACACAGGGCGTGACATAGGATGGTTACACAGGGCGTGACATAGGATGGTTACACAGGGCGTGACATAGGATGGTTACACAGGGCGTGACATAGGATGGTTACATAGGGCGTGACATAGGATGGTTACACAGGGGGTGACATAGCATGGTTACACAGTGCGAGACATAGGATGGTTACACAGGGCGTGACATAGGATGGTTACACAGGGGGTGACATAGCATGGTTACACAGGGGGTGACATAGCATGGTTACACAGGGCGTGACATAGCATGGTTACACAGGGGGTGACATAGCATGGTTACACAGGGGGTGACATAGCATGGTTACACAGGGGGTGACATAGCATGGTTACACAGGGCGTGACATAGCATGGTTACACGGGCGTGACATTGCATGGTTACACAGGGGGGTGACATAGCATGGTTACACAGGGGGTGACATAGCATGGTTACACAGGGGGTGACATAGCATGGTTACACAGGGTGTGACATAGCATGGTTCCACAGGGGGTGACATAGCATGGTTACACAGGGTGTGACATAGCATGGTTACACAGGGCGTGACATAGCATGGTTACACAGGGGGTGACATAGCATGGTTACACAGGGGGTGACATAGCATGGTTACACAGGGGGTGACATAGCATGGTTACACAGGGCGTGACATAGCATGGTTACACGGGCGTGACATTGCATGGTTACACAGGGGGTGACATAGCATGGTTACACAGGGGGTGACATAGCATGGTTACACAGGGGGTGACATAGCATGGTTACACAGGGTGTGACATAGCATGGTTACACAGGGGGTGACATAGCATGGTTACACAGGGTGTGACATAGCATGGTTACACAGGGCGTGACATAGCATAGCAGAGGGAACTAAAAGGAGGTGAATCAGTCACCCAGAGGGAACTAGGAGGTGGACACACCTGTGCCCATGATGGCTTTCCTGTTATTGGCTGTCACTTAGCAACATCAAACCCTCTGCACCAATCAAAGCCTTTTGATTCGGGAAAACAGGGTAACATGATTAAATACAAAAATAAACAAATCACTCTTACCTAACACACACACACACACACGCGCGCTCCCATAAAGTAGTAATTAAGTAACAGAGTAAAGATGATCAGATCGATAGGAGCTGAACTCTCTCTGGGATGTTTCCCGTCGTGCTGATCAGGTCAGTTCGGGTTAGGTTCGATTATTAAAAAATAATAATGGTTTTCAATTTTTGGTTTCAATCATTGTTTTTTAGACGTTAAATTCATTATGAAATAATGGCATTAAAATCATTTTAGAGCTTTTTAATGGAAATTATAAAGCAAAAATAGTGGACATTCAAATGCCAAAACATAGAAAATATTCCATTGTCTCTGTCAGGTCCACATTGGGTAGACATCGATTTAAAATGATAAATTACTATGAAATAATAAAATATGTGTATATTACTTCGTTTTTATTTGATTACTTTATTATTTGTCTCTCCTCAAAGTCATCATCTCATCTCTGCTCAGACAGTAGCAGCCAGCTAGACAACGTTATCTCTGTGGTCCCCATACTGTACTGTCTGCAGTCATCATATTTAGCTAGGCTAGCCTGCCTACGTATGCTGCAGAGCTGTCTGACGAAATCACTTCAAAGAAGATATGGCATAGTTTCACGAACTGTCACTCTTTATCCCTCTCATTGTTGTGTTGTGTAGCCTACATTCCTCTCTCATGCGATCTGTGCGTAAAAGTGCATTCGTCAGCCTCAATGGATTATGGTCAGTGTAGTTAATTACCACGTTTCTGCACTGAACTAGGATGTATATTTGCTTAATCAAAACTACAACTCCCTTCAGCACAGCGTCAAACATAATTCGTGACTTAATTTCTCTCGTGAATGATTTGATTTCTCTCTAGAGTATTGGTGCGTTGGGCTCACACAAAAAAAACAGAAATGGAATTCAAGTAATTGAACCGACATCGGACAATTAGTTGTTTAATAAGCGAAAAAAAAAACGACATCCGTATTAATCACTCAGCACTAGACTTTCCCATCCTCTTCTTCTCTGCTCCAGCCTACAGCACCAATATCCCTGGTTGACAGGAGCAGGCAGGCAGTATTTCCTACTACTTACATCATAAGGCATTCATACAGGATTTATTAAGCTCTCTTATGTAACAGCATCCCCAGCCAGAACCACTGGCAGCATCAGAAAGGTACAGCAGCATGCAAGAAGCTTCAACGCTGATGACAGAGACATGTGGACAGAGAGGGAAGCGAGGGAAGGAGGCAGGCCAGAGATAGATGGAGAGTCTCCGTATATTTTGAGAAATAAATAGAGAGAATGTTCATGCTCTCCCAGGGAAAGGTGACCTTGACTAATCTCATACACAACCAATAACTTCCTGTACAGGACACTGCAGCGCGCATGTGTTTGAGGAAGAAAGATAAGAGATAGAGAGAGAGGGAGAGAGATGGGAAGAGAGAGAGAGAGAGATGGGAAGAGAGAGAGAAAGAGAGAGAGAGAGATGGGAAGAGAGAGAGAGAGAGATGGGAAGAGAGAGAGAAAGAGAGAGAGAGAAATGGGAAGAGAGAGAGAGAGATGGGAAGAGAGAGAGAAAGAGAGAGAGATGGGAAGATCGCGATGGGAAAAGAGAGAGAGAGGAAGAGAGAGATGGGAAGAGAGCGAGAGAAAGAGAGAGATGGGAAGGGAGAGAGAGAGAGATGGGAAGAGAGAGAGCGAGAGAAAGAGAGAGATGGGAAGGGAGAGAGAGAGAGATGGGAAGAGAGAGAGCGAGAGAGAGAGAGAGAGATGGGAAGAGAGAGAGCGATGGAGAGAGAGAGGGGAAGAGTGAGAGAGAGAGATGGGAAGAAAGAGAGAGAGAGAGATGGGAAGAGAGAGAGCCCCGTGTAGCTCAGTTGGTAGAGCATGGTGTTTGCAATGCCAGGGTTGTGGGTTCGATTCCCACGGGGGACCAGTACGGAGATAAAATGTATGAAATGTATGCATTCACTACTGTAAGTCGTTCTGGATAAGTGCGTCTGCTAAATGACTAAAATGTAAAGAGAGAGAGATGGGAAGAGAGATGGAAAAAGAGAAAGGGTGTTTTTCCTGTCACTCACAAGTATACATGTTGTTGATGGAGTGGGAGTCTGACAAGTGTGTTATACGTGCTGCTGTTCATACAGAGATGTACAAAAGCATGTTGGCACCTGCTCGTTGAACATCTCATTCCAAAATCACGGGCATTAATATGGAGTTGTTCCCCCTTTGCTGCTATAACAGCCTCCAGTCTTCTGGGAAGGCTTTCCACTAGATGTTGGAACATTGCTGTGGGGACTTGCTTCCATTCAGCCACAAGAGCATTTGTGAGTTTGGGCACTGATGTTGGGCGATTAGGCCTCGCTCGCAGTCGGCGTTCCAATTCATCCCGAAGGTGTTCGATGGGGTTGAGATCAGGGCTGTGTGCAGGCCAGTGAAGTTCTTCCACACCGATTTCAACAAACCATTTCTGTGTGGACCTCGCTTTGTGCACGGGGGCATTGCACGCTGAAACGTGAAAGGGCCTTCCCCAAACTGTTGCCACAAAGTTGGAAGCACAGAATCGTCTAGCATGTTATTGTATGTGTTAAGATTTCCCTTCACTGGAACTAAGGGGCCTAGCCCAAACCATGAAAAACAGCCCTAGATCATTATTCCTCCTCCACCAAACTTTAGAGTTGGCACTATGCATTCGGGCAGGTAGTGTTCTACTGGCATCCGCCAAACCCAGACTCATCCATCGGACTGCCAGATGGTGAAGCGCGATTCATCACGCCAGAGAACACGTTTCCACTGCTCCAGAGTCCAATGGCGGTGAACTTTACACCACTCCAGCCGATGCTTGGCATTGCGCATGGTGATCTTAGGTTTGTGTGCGGCTGCTCGGCCATGGAAACCCATTTCATGAAGCTACCGACTAACCTTGCTTCTAGAGGGCCAGTTTGGAACTTGGTAGTGAGTGTTGCAACCGTGGACAGATGATTGTTACGCGCTACGCACTTCAGCACTCGGCGATTCTATTCTGTGAGCTTGTGTGGCCTACCACTTTGCGGCTGAGCCGTTGTTGCTCCTAGACGTTTCCACTTCACAATAACAGCACTTACAGTTGACCCGGGCAGCTTTAGCAGGGCAGACATTTTAAGTTGAAAGTCACTGAGCTCTTCAGTAAGGACATTGTACAGCAGATCTTTGTCTAGGGAAATTTCATGGCTGTGTTCAATTTTTTAAACACCTGTCAGCAACGAGTGTGGCTGAAATAGCTGAATAAACTAATTTGAAGGGGTGTCCACATACTTTTGTATATATAATATATATTAAAGTGCTTGAAAAATGAAACAACGCAGGTTCATATTTCCCTCTCTGTGTTTCAGTAGACTAGTGAAACTCAGTGGCTTCTGACTCACAAAGTACAGTACACCCTACGGATTGGATAGAGAGACAGAGTGACTCATAGCAGCTCTATCACTGTCCCTGGGTACACACACACTATTACTGTTGTGAATTCTGTAATGAATGTATTTCAATGTTTTTATAACAGGAAGAGCTAATGGGGATCCATTAAAAGAGCAAAGTCACACCAGAAACCTAGCACCTCTCTCTCTCCTCTCTCCTCTCTCCTCTCTCTCTCTCTCTCTCTCTCTCTCTCTCTCTCCTCTCTCCTCCTCTCTCCTCTCTCTCTCCTCTCTCTCTCTCCTCTCTCTCTCTCTCTCTCTCTCTCTCTCTCTCTCTCTCTCCTCTCTCTCTCTCTCTCTCTCTCTCTCTCTCTCTCTCTCTCTCTCTCTCTCTCCTCTCTCTTCCTCTCTCTCTCGTCTCTCTCTCTCTCCTCTCTCTCTCTCTCCTCTCTCTTCTCTCCTCTCCTCCTCTCCTCTCTCTCTCTCTCTCTCTCTCTCTCTCTCTCTCTCTCTCTCTCTCTCTCTCTCCCTCTCCTCTCTCTCTCTCTCTCTCTCTTCCTCTCTCTCTCTCTCTCTCTGATTGTGGTGGTTGCAACAGCTGCTATAGAATAAGCTAGATACATTTGTTTTAGGCCCAGGAGTTGATCTGCCAGTTTTTCTAAAGCATAATAGATCTAATAGAAAGAGGAGGAAGGGAAGCACTACTAAGGTACACAATAGTAAATGTTGGTAGACAGAAGGTGCTCTTTGGTAAAAGTGGTGAATTGGTCATCAAAAAGAAAGGAGGACCAAGGCACTCTTCATATCATTTTCATATCATTTAATTAATTATATGAAGAGTGCCTTGGTCCTCCTTTCATAATAGATCTATGTTTGTTTTCAGCGCTGCATTTCTCCTCCCTGGATGATGATAACTCACACGCTCTTATCAGGACGGCCGGCCGGCACAGCCAGCTGATAGTGGAATATGTCCCCCGCTCACAACACCAGCCCAGAACAGCTCCTAATGCCACAAATATTAACATCATCACACTGACAAAATGTATGAATGTACGAGTGGAGAGCACTCCCAGTCACAACCAAAAGATCAAACAACTTTAAGTAGGACTCCCAGCTAAGTAGGACTCCCAGCTAACTAGGACTCCCAGCTAACTAGGACTCCCAGCTAACTAGGACTCCCAGCTAACTAGGACTCCCAGCTAACTAGGACTCCCAGCTAACTAGGACTCCCAGCTAACTAGGACTCCCAGCTACAACCCTAAAGACATGGTTCAGCTCTGACAGTATGACCTCACAGGACACAGCTCCAGTGCAGTAGTCTACTTCTAACTGGTTCCAGGTAGGCGTTTCCTGTATGTCCAAAGGGACAGTGTAAGCTCTGAGGCCAAGTGGAAAGGACAACGCACTCGGCAGGACAACACATTTCATTACGAAGAATCTCAAAATCCTGCCTAGTCACTGCACTGCAGAGCAGCTTACAGCAGCAGAGGTCTGTACACCCATCACGAAATGCTACGCGAGGGGAGGGGGAGGAAAACGGGAGAGGGAGGAGGAGAGGAGTGAGGGAAGAGAGGGGGAGAGGTGGGAAAGGGGGAGAAGAGGGGGGTGGAGAAGAGGGGTGAGGGAAGAGAGGGGGAGGAGGAGAAGCGAGGTGGAGAGGGGAGATGAGGGGAGTCATGTTGGGCTGACATCTGGATATAACAGGTCAGGAGCCAGCACCGGTCCCTCTCCCCTTCTGAGAAACAGCAAGAGCACCTCCACTAAAGTGACAAAGATTATCATAACAAATGTTGCCACATGCAATGTTTATGTGTGTTGGCATCTTTGTTAACATATTCAGGAACCTCTCCTCGCCCTGGAATTGTGGTTTAAGCAAGCAGGGCTGATATGTCCAGCGTATACATATTAGGACTGGGAACTGCCACCAGGGACCTCACAATACGATATTATCACCATACTTAGGTGCTGATACGATATGCATGGCAATTCTCACGATTCTTACGATACTACATGTATTGCGATTCGATACTGCGATTTTATTATTTGATGAACCTATAATATTGCAATTAATAGTAGAAAATAATATCCCGATATGTAACTGCATGGATTTCTCCCCATCACTACTACATATACAACTACTGTAAGTGCCTATTTAACAACCATGTTGCTTTTCTCTCCATAGGTTGTGTTTTGAAACCACTCAAATAACTTTGGTATGGAGAGGGAAATTCCAACCATTGGACAGTGGAGATCCTAAGCAGATGAGTCACAGCCAACATTTGTATTGCTAACCATGATTTGCTCTAATCTGTTGGGTCCAGAGTTAAGCTGTGTTTGAATACCCATACTAATATACTGTATACTACATACTTAATGAGTATATACTATTAGTTCATTTTAGTACACTGTAAACGAACAGTATCCTTTCAGTTGAGCGTACTAGCTCTTCGCCTGTCTACCGGAAGTTGATGCTGTTGCTATGCAACCTCTTACTAGCTTCTTAGCATAACAAATTACTAGCTAGACATTTTACGACTTTGTGTGTGTGTTCTTAAATACAATCTGGAGTACCAGAGGGTGCTCAGAGTGCGCTCTCGCCGTTTGTAAATTCAGAGCGTTGTCAGATTGTCCGTTTGTAAATTCAGAGCGTTTCCACACTGGACGCTCTGGCCGAGGATTAGGGTTGACCCGAGCGTTCTAACGTTGGCTAGCTTGCTAGCTACTTCCAGAAACAAATGAGAGAACACGTCACTATGACCATTTTACTCGCCCTAGCATTCGTAAATTCATCAGTTATTCTGCGCTCTGGTACACTCAGATGATAATGCTCTGAAATCGGAGTAGATAGCCAGAGCGAATTTACGAAAGCACCAGAATGTCCATTGAGAACACACAATGACTATACCACTTCGCTAAGCTAAGAATTACAGGATTCATCATGTCAATAAACGTTTGGTAGTTAGTTAGATAGCATATAGTTAATATACTGGCAAGTTTGATGTATTAGTAGGCAACTAACGTTAGGTAGCTAGCTAACATACCGGTACATACAGCTGTAATGATATGCTATGTGGTTCGTAAGGACACCGTAGCTAACAAATTGTCAGCCAACATAACGTGTAAGGTAACTTGTTTGAAAAGTCATTACTTTATTACATTGCTCAACATTTTCTCAACATTTGTCATAATTAGTTAAAGCAATGAATTTGCATCCGCTCTCATTGGATATTTTCCTCCATTTTCTTCAAGTCTGAAAACGATGTGAAGCCACACCCATTTTCTGAAGAATTGCATTATGGGCCCTAAAAGCACGGAAATAGTGTCCTCTGCTTGTATACTTCGTATTTTCGCCGTTGTTGTACGACATCCGGGAACTTTTGGCATACTAACTATATCCATACTATGACCAATAAGCATACTCTATACTCAATTTACATCACAAATAGTACAGTTAGTAAGGTTAGTATGAGTATTTGAACACAGCTTTAGTCTTTCAATTTGAGCGCTCTCCAGAAAGATCCTGACATCCCGTAGCAGCATCCTGCCCCTAACTGACCAGAGACCCCTCTCGCTGAGCAGTCTGTGATGTTATCAGGACCTCTAGAAACCCTGTTGAACCAGAGACTGTGCGAGTGTACTGTACATGTGCCCAACGGCCATTAGCGCTCCCTGTTAGCTCCATACTGCTGTTAGGAGTGTTATTTACAGGCTAGGCTCAGGGCATTGTCCACCGTGATTCACCCCCATTGCCAAGAAAGCAACAACAAGAAAAGATGAAGTACATGTGGATTCGTAATCTCACTAAGCACAATATTTCTCTCTGAGCCATAATCAGTGTAGGGACATGGTGGAACAGGAAATACATGTTTTCTACATTCAATCATTCGATTAGATTGCCTTCAGGATGAAGATGGAATCGTGTACAGGGGCATCACATTCAAAAAGAAGAAACCAAAAGTCGTTTTTGCAAAACATGCAAAACTGGGACAAATTGAAAAAGATGTCCCAAAGAGACAAGTTCACAGGAAATGAATCTGTCAAAATGAACTAAACGGGAGTACTATGGTGACGTTGTCTAGTGTAAAAAGGTCCAATGTTGAAAAAGCAACAACTAATAAGCGGTAATATGGCGAACAGCGTTTCAGCACTATTGACAGCTGCACGGTTGGAATTCCAGAGTTCAGCAGTTGTACTGTGGAGACCGGCTCACAAAATAGGTCTATCCAGGAAGAAAGAAGTTTGGAAGAGGATGGCTCCTCTAACTAGAACGTTGGTAGCCTGTTTCAGCATATTGACTTTTCCAACTAAACTTTAGGATTGTAAATAATAGAGAAAAGATAAATGCAGACATCCAGATACTAAGATACTGTGGGTTCAGTGGTTAGATTGCTATAGGAGAGGGTCACTGGCTCAGATTACATTCCTGTTGCCCTTCAACAGGTTTGTATTATAGTTGGATATCACTGCATGCAAATCACCAATGAAACAAAGAACAAAGAATCAGTCAGATAATGCAAATTAAATCAACCCATCTATCTGTCAGTCATTCGGACTGCTTTCATTTAGCATGAAATGCAATTCCCTTGCCTGGAGCCACTGCAGTAATTGTGCTAAATGCTTTACTTATATAGTGAGCAGTGTCCGGGTGAAAGCTTAGAGCACAATGAGACAATAAGGCCGGTGAAAAGAAAACTGCTTAATAGACTAACAAAGCTGCTTGTGGGTCTAGGACGAGAAGTCAATCAAAATCAAATCAAATCAAACCGAATACAACAGGTGCAGACCTTACCGTGAAATGCTTACTTACAAGCCCTTAAACAACATTGCAGTTCAAGAAATGGAGTTAACAAAATATTTACTAAATAAATTAAAGTAAAAAATGTAATAAAAAGTAACAGAATAAAATGACATAACAGTAACGAGGCTATATACAGGGGGTACAGGTTAGTCGAGGTAATTTGTAGATGTAGGTAGGGGTAAAGTGACATAGATACATAGATAATAAACAGCAAGTATCAGCAGTTTAAAAACAAAAGGGGGGGGGGGTCAATGTAAATAGTCCGGGTGGCCATTTTATTAATTGTTCAGCAGTCTAATAGAAGCTGTTAAGGAGCCTTTTGGGCCTAGACTTGGCGCTCCGGTACCGCTTGCCGTGAGGTAGCACAGAAAACAGTCTATGACTTGGGTGACTGGAGTTTTTGACAATTGTTTTACTTTTTTTTTTACATTTATTTAACTAGGCAAGTCAGTTAAGAACAAATTCTTATTTTCAATGACGGCCTAGGAAAAAGTGGGTTAACTGCCTTGTTCAGGGGCAGAACGGCAGATTTTTACCTTGTCAGCTCTGGGATTCGATCTTGCAACCTTTCGGGTTAATGGGGGCCTGTTCGGCCCACCTTATCCTGTAGTCCATGATCAGCTCCTTTGTCTTGCTGACATTGAGGGAGAGGTTGTTGTCCTGGCACCACACTGACAGGTCTCTGACCTCCTCCCTATAGGCTGTCTCATCGTTGTCGGTGATCAGGCCAACCACTGTTGTGTCGTCAGCAAACTTAATGATGGTGTTGGAGTCGTGCTTGGCCCCGCAGTCATGGGTGAACAGGGAGTACAGGAGGGGACTGAGCATGCACTCCTGAGGGACCATGGTGTTGAGGATCAGTGTGGCAGATGTGTTATTGCCTACTCTAACCACTTGGGGGGTGGCCCATCAGGAAGTCCAGGATCCAGTTGCAGAGGAAGGTGTTTAGTCCCAGGGTCCTTAGTTTAGTGTTGAGCTTTGTGGGCACTATGGTGTTGAACAATGGATTGTTTTGGATCCAGTCTATGGTTGTTTTGGATCCAGGCTATGGTTGTTTTGGTTCCAGGCAGAGGTTGTTTTGGATCCAGGCAGAGGTTGTTTTGGGACCAGGCTATGGTTGTTTTGGAACCAGGTTATGGTTGTTTTGGTTCCAGGCAGAGGTTGTTTTGGATCCAGTCTATGGTTGTTTTGGTTCCAGGCAGAGGTTGTTTTGGATCCAGGCTATGGTTGTTTTGGAACCAGGCTATGGTTGTTTTGGTTCCAGGCAGAGGTTGTTTTGGATCCAGGCTATGGTTGTTTTGGAACCAGGCTATGGTTGTTTTGGAACCAGGCTATGGTTGTTTTGGATCCAGGCTATGGTTGTTTTGGAACCAGGCAGAGGTTGTTTTGGATCCAGGCAGAGGTTGTTTTGGAACCAGGCAGATGTTGTTTTGGAACCAGGCTATGGTTGTTTTGGATCCAGGCTATGGTTGTTTTGGAACCAGGCAGAGGTTGTTTTGGAACCAGGCTATGGTTGTTTTGGAACCAGGCTATGGTTGTTTTGGAACCAGGCTATGGTTGTTTTGGAACCAGGCAGAGGTTGTTTTGGAACCAGGCAGAGGTTGTTTTGGAACCAGGCAGAGGTTGTTTTGGAACCAGGCTATGGTTGTTTTGGATCCAGTCTATGGTTGTTTTGGATCCAGGCAGAGGTTGTTTTGGATCCAGGCAGAGGTTGTTTTGGATCCAGGCTATGGTTGTTTTGGATCCAGTCTATGGTTGTTTTGGATCCAGGCAGAGGTTGTTTTGGATCCAGGCTATGGTTGTTTTGGATCCAGGCTATGGTTGTTTTGGATCCAGGCTATGGTTCTTTTGGAACCAGGTTATGGTTGTTCTGGATCCAGGCAGAGGTTGTTTTGGATCCAGTCTATGGTTGTTATGGATCCAGGCAGAGGTTGTTTTGGATCCAGGCAGAGGTTGTTTTGGATCCAGGCAGAGGTTATATGTGGGGTGAATGTGGGGTGCATGCGGGGTGTATGTGGGGTGTATGTGTGGTGCATGCGGGGTGAATGTGGGGTGTATGTGTGGTGCATGCGGGGTGAATGTGGGGTGTATGTGTGGTGCATGCGGGGTGAATGTGGGGTGTATGTGTGGTGCATGCGGGGTGAATGTGGGGTGTATGTGTGGTGCATGCGGGGTGAATGTGGGGTGTATGTGTGGTGCATGCGGGGTGAATGTGGGGTGTATGTGTGGTGCATGCGGGGTGAATGTGGGGTGTATGTGTGGTGCATGCGGGGTGAATGTGGGGTGTATGTGTGGTGCATGCGGGGTGTATGTGGGGTGTATGTGTGGTGCATGCGGGGTGAATGTGCTCTCAACAACTGGGCCCTTTACCCCTCTGGTCATCACCATATGCACCAACAATCATAATGCAAAGCTGAGTCACTGCAGACTCCTGGGAAAACAACATATATTTCTAGAGGACATTTGGAGAGAGTGTGAGTAACCTGAGCTACAATCTAGAACGTCTCCACCAACAAACACAAAGTCCAGAGCCCTTTTACAAGCCTGATGTTTATATTTCCGTCAGATTTCCTATTTTACTGAACATCGAAAACTACTGCAAGGTCAAATTGCATGCCAGGAGACCAGTCACGACTTTAGTAGGCTACTAAAATGGCAGGTGTTTGCCTTGAGATTACTGTGCTTTTTCCCAACGCTTACTGAACCTGACTTCATATGCACCATCTCTATCAAATGCTTTCCAAATACATTGCATCAATAATGTATAACGCCAATTCGCAAATGTCCGACGCGTAATCTGCAAGGGTTGTGATCACCTGGCCGGAGAATAGCCTAGTACCGCTACTTCCAACGTATAGCGCAAGATGACAAGGTACACACATCTGCGCTCCATCCTTGCAGCAGCAGGCTCGCTGCTGGACAGCGACACAAACAACAAACCATCATAACATTAGGCCTATGTTATAGGTGCGTGCGTAACTCTGCTCTTCATTAACAAAATTATATTCGGCTTGGCAACATCTTGCAGCTCTCTCTGCATGTCTCCATTTCTCGAATACTCTATTCATACTTATTCACAGTCCTTGATGTGCCCTACACCGGAGCATCCTTAGTAAAATGACAGCAAAGCCAAATGGCATTAGGCTACAACGTCTTGAATCGAAAAAGAAGGACGTTTACCTGTTCCCCCCTTCCGTATTTATTTTACGGTTCCATCGTTATACCCGGGATGGTTTACTGCCTGCCTTCTTGATTACCCCGCGAAGCCCGTCTCCGGTAAGGACTCCGCCAGAGATCGGTGTGCCTCTGCTCGGGCGCTCGGGGTGGATGACCGGAATGCCTGAGTTGCGTTTGAGAGCCTCACCGAAAGACGTGCATTGTTGAAAGCAGATGCGTAGTGCTACGTTGGTTCTTAAAGGGAAACACCGATCTTCATAACAAACGTGCATCTTAATAACAGTCCTGGACCCAAACAAATACTGAATCAGGAGTGTACTCATCTGTCTGCAGTTTATACAATTCTTCACATAATTTATGGTCTGAACAAAATATGCACTGAACAAAAATATAAATGCAACCTGTAAAGTGTTGGTCCCATGTTCATGAGCTGAAATAAAATACCACAGAAATGTTCCATAAGCACAAAAAGCTTATTTCTCTAAAATGTTGTGAACACATTTGTTTACATCCCTGTTTTTGAGCATTTATTCTTTGCCAAGATAATCCATCCACTTGACAGGTGTGTCATATCAATAAGCTGATTAAAAAGCATGCCATTACACAGGTGCACCTTGTGCTGGGGCAATAAAAGGCCACTCTAAAATGTGCAGTTTTGTCACACAACACAAAGCCACAGATGTCTCAAGTTGGGAGGGTGCAATTGGCATGCTGACTGCAGGAGTATCTGAGCTCGACCTGTTGAGCTAAAAAAAATACAAATAATCATTATTATTTGAGCCCCAAAGGTTGCCTGTTTTGCATGTTATTTTTACATTAGTACGTGTCACATATCAGTTTGCAAACAATCTGCAAAAAAAAAACATTGAGTTAATATAGCAGCATACAAACATGGCCTCTTTTTTATTTTCTTGAGTAAGGCAGCTCCAAAATGCAGGTGTTTCAGCCTAGCTCAGTGCTTTCTGTGGTGGTGGGGCAGCCAGCGGAATATACAGGTGTTTCAGCCTAGCTCAGTGCTTTCTGTGGTGGTGGGGCAGACATTGGAATATACAGTTGTTTCAGCCTAGCTCAGTGCTTTCTGTGGTGGTGGGTCAGACAGTGGAATATACAGGTGTTTCAGCCTAGCTCAGTGCTTTCTGTGGTGGTGGGTCAGACAGTGTAATATACTGGTGTTTCAGCCTAGCTCAGTGCTTTCTGTGGTGGTGGGGCAGACAGTGGAATATACAGGTGTTTCAGCCTAGCTCAGTGCTTTCTGTGGTGGTGGGGCAGACAGTGGAATATACAGGTGTTTCAGCCTAGCTCAGTGCTTTCTGTGGTGGTGGGTCAGACAGTGGAATATACTGGTGTTTCAGCCTAGCTCAGTGCTTTCTGTGGTGGTGGGTCAGACAGTGGAATATACAGGTGTTTCAGCCTAGCTCAGTGCTTTCTGTGGTGGTGGGTCAGACAGTGGAATATACAGGTGTTTCAGCCTAGCTCAGTGCTTTCTGTGGTGGTGGGTCAGACAGTGGAATATACTGGTGTTTCAGCCTAGCTCAGTGCTTTCTGTGGTGGTGGGTCAGACAGTGGAATATACAGGTGTTTCAGCCTAGCTCAGTGCTTTCTGTGGTGGTGGGTCAGACAGTGGAATATACAGGTGTTTCAGCCTAGCTCAGTGCTTTCTGTGGTGGTGGGTCAGACAGTGGAATATACAGGTGTTTCAGCCTAGCTCAGTGCTTTCTGTGGTGGTGGGGCAGACAGTGGAATATACAGGTGTTTTAGCCTAGCTCAGTGCTTTCTGTGGTGGTGGGTCAGACAGTGGAATATACTGGTGTTTCAGCCTAGCTCAGTGCTTTCTGTGGTGGTGGGTCAGACAGCGGAACATACGGAGCGTAGGGGTTGGTAATGTTCTCTAGTTGCACCGTGATTGGCTCAGTGTTCTGTCACTCATGGGGACACTACGTCATCGCAAAATCTACGGGGAGAGCACGAAAATTCAAGTCCCTTGGGTGCTGCCATAGAGTTACATAAGAAGTGCCCATCCAAGAAGGCTCAAGGTCATTGGCCACAGATACAATTACGTCAAATCACGTTATATCTACAGTAGTTTTGACGGGACTGATCATGTCAACATAATACTTTCAAAATCTTAGCTAGCAAGCTAGACAAGCAGTCATCATCATGAATCAAGTTGACAATCTACTGGCAAATCCTTTTCAATCCTTGTCATATGAAGAGAAATAATGAAGAGAACTTATAGATAAAACGTATTGGTGCTCATCCGCAATTGGACATGAACATTACACAACAAGTTGGAAGTCGCAAATTTAACAATGAGTAGTTTGAAGGAATCAGTGGCTAACTGCAAGAGTTTCAAAGCAATCACTAGCCTGCTATTCAATGGAGTGGGTGTGTGGTCTAAATCTGGGTTTAAGGGTCTCTTTTCCAAGCTTAAACGGATAAACATTCACATGCCATGGGCAAGAAAATGTTGAATACATTGGCCATGCTGTCATTAGAGAATGTCTTCTGCCGTGTTCAAGACAACTGGGAACTCGGAACTGGGAAATCTCAGACTTCAGTGAGTTCAAGACAACTAGGAAATCAGAAAAAAACTAGCTCCGACTAGGAAAATATGTTTTGAACGGTCATCCAACTTGGAATTCCAAGTCGGGAACTCAAATAAAATCAAATTGTATTAGTCACATGCGCCGAATACTTACTGTGAAATGCTTACTTACGAGCCCCCAACCAACAATGCATTTTCAAAAAATATGGACAAGAATAAGAGATAAAAGTAACAAGTAATTAAAGAGCAGCAATAAAACAGCAATAGCGAGACTATATACAGGGGAGTACCAGTAAAGAGTCAATGTGCGGGGGCACTGGATAGTTGAGGTAGTATGTACTGTAGGTAGAGTCATTGAAGTGACTATGTATAGATGACAACAACAGAGAGTTGCCACGGTGTAAAGAGGGGGAGGGGGGTTGGGGGGCAATGCAAATAGTCTGGGTAGCCATTTGATTAGATGATCAGGAGTCTTCTGGCTTGGGGGTAGAAGCTGTTTAGAAGCCTCTTGGACCTAGACTTGGTGATCCGGTACCGCTTGCCGTGCAGTAGCAGAGAGAACAGTCAATGACTAGGGTGGCTGGAGTCTTTGACAATTTTTTGTGCCTTTCTCTGACACCGCCTGGTATAGAGGTCCTGGATGGCAGGAAGCTTGGCCTCAGTGATGTACTGGGCCGTTGGCACTACCCTCTGTAGTGCCTTGCGGTCGGAGGCCGAGCAGTTGCCATACCTGGCAGTGATGCAACTGGTCAGGATGCTCTCAATGGTGCAACTGTAGAACCTTTTGAGGATCTGAGGACCCATGCCAAATCTTTTAAGTCTCCAGAGGGGGAATAGGTTTTGTCGTGCCCTCTTCACGACTGTCTTGGTGTGCTAGGACCATGATAGTTTGTTGGTGATGTGGACACCAAGGAACTTGAAGCTCTCAACCTGCTCCACTGCAGTCTCGTCGATGAGAATGGGGGCGTGCTCGGTCCTCTTTTTCCTGTAGTCCACAATCATCTCCTTTGTCTTGATGACGTTGAGGGAGAGTTTGTTGTCCTGGCACCACACAGCCAGGTCTCTGACCTCCTCCCTATAGGCTGTCTCGTCGTTGTCGGTGATCAGGCCTACCACTGTTGTATCATCGGCAAATTTAATGATGGTGTTGGAGTCGTGCCTGGCCGTGCAGTCATGAGTGAACAGGGAGTACAGGAGGGGACTGAGCACGCACCCCTGAGGGTTCCCTGTGTTGAGGATCAGCGTGGTGGATGTGTTGTTATCTACCCTTACCACCTGGGGGTGGCCCATCAGGAAGTCCAGTTGCAGAGAGAGGTGTTTAGTCCCAGGGTCCTTAGCTTAGTGATGAACTTTGTGGGCACTATGGTATGTGTGAAGATAATGTGTCTGGAGTATAATTTTAAATGTTGCATAAAGAGAAAGGGTGTGGGGTGTGGTGAGGATATGGTGCGTCTCCAGAATGTTTGCGTATGTAGGAAAGTGTCCATTTGGCAATGTCTTATTTCTGAGTGTCTTAACTCCCCACATACACTAATCCTTTTCTCTCTTCGCCTCACACAAGTCAACGAAGTCTGTTTTTTAACATCCATTGCGAATGATAGTTCCTCAGTATTTGAAAAATCTTTCCAACACTTCTGGTGTCACAGACGTCATATAGAGGAGACCAAGGCGCAGCGTGTAGTGTGCTCATCGCAATATACTTTAATGGAAACGAACACTAGACAAAATAACAAAATGACAGCCAACAGTTATGTCAGGTTTACAAACTAAACAGAAAGCAACTAAAACGAAAACTAAAGGAAAAAAGTCTGCCTAAGTATGGCTTCCAATCAGAGACAACCATAGACAGCTGCCTCCGATTGGAAACCATACCCGGCCAAAACATAGAAATACAAACATAGAATGCCCACCCTCTATCACACCCTGACCTAACTAGACAGAGAAAAAACAGCTCTCTAGGTCAGAGCGTGACAGTACCCCCCCCAAAGTGCAGACTCCCAGCCGCAAACCTGAACCTATAGGGGAGGGTCCGGGTGGGCATCTATAATTGGCGGCGGCTCTGGTTCAGGGCGTAGCACCCCCACCGTCCACTGATCCCCCCGCTTCTGTGTGTCTGGAGGAACCAGGCCGTGGATCATTGCCGGAAGCTTTGGGACGCCAACCGCCACTGACGACTCTGGGCTGCAGGCCGCCGCTGAAGACTCTGGGCTGCAGACCGCCGCTGAAGACTCTGGGCTGCAGACCGTCGCTGAAGACTCTGGGCTGCAGACCGCCGCTGAAGACTCTGGGCTGCAGACCGCCGTTGAAGACTCTGGGCTGCAGACCGTCACTGGAGGCTCCGGACTGGGGAGTGTCGCTGGAGGCTCTGGACTGGGGAGCGTCGCTGGAGGCTCTGGACTGAGGAGCGTCGCTGGAGGCTCCGGACTGGAGAGCGTCGTTGTAGGTTCCGGACTGGAGAGCGTCGTTGTAGGTTCCGGACTGGAGAGCGTCGTTGTAGGTTCCGGACTAGGGACCTTTTCTGCAGGCTCCTTTCCATGGATCATCTCTACAGGTTCCGCGCCATGGATCATCATTGGAGGCTTCGTGCCATGGATCATCTCTACAGGTGCCGGGCCATGGATTATCCCTACAGGCTTTGTGCCATGGATTATCCCTACAGGCTCCGGACCATGGATAATCCCTACAGGCTTTTTGCCATGGATTATCTCTACAGGCTCCGGGCCATGGATTACCTCTGGAGGCTTCGTGCCATGGAACATCCCTACAGGCTTCGGACCATCGATTATCACTGGAGGCTTTCTTCGTGGAGCTGGAACCGGTCTCACCGGACTGGGGAGACGCACTAAGGATCGAGTGCTCAAAGCAGGCACCGGCCGTACGGGGCTATGGAGGTGCACTGGAGGAAGAGTGTGAGGAGCAGGCACAGGACGTACTGGGCTATGGAGGCGCACTGGAGAGAGAGTGCAAGAGGCAGGCACATGCTCACCGAAATAAGCACGGGTACTTGGCTCAGGTCTCACCCCTGGCCCAGCCAAACTACCCGTGTGCCCCCCTCCCAATTTTTTTTGGGGGGTGCCTCTCGTTCCTCCCCGATAAACCATGACACTTGTCCAATAGCTGTTCCCCTGGGAGGCGCTCCTCTCCTGCCCCTAACTCCTCCAAAACCAAAGATATACTCCTCCTTATCTCCTTAATTGTCCATAGCTCCATATCACGCTGCTTGGTCCCTTGGTGGTGGGTAGTTCTGTCACAGGCGTCATATAGAGGAGACCAAGGCGCAGCGTGTAGAGTGCTCATCGTTATATACTTTAATGGAAACGAACACTAGACAAAATAACAAAATGACAGCCAACAGTTCCGTCAGGTTTACAAACTAAACAGCTACCCACGAAAACTAAAGGAAAAAAGTCCTAAGTATGGCTTCCAATCAGAGACAACCATAGACAGCTGCCTCCGATTGGAAACCATACCCGGCCAAAACATAGAAATACAAACATAGAATGCCCACCCTCTATTACACTCTATGGACACTTTCCTACATATGCAAACATTCTGGAGACGCACCATATCTTCACCACACCCCACCCCCTTTTTCTTTATGCAACATTTAAAATTATACTCCAGACACATTATCTTCACACATACCATAGTGCCCACAAAGTTCATCACTAAGCTAAGGACCCTGGGACTAAACACCTCTCTCTGCAACTGGACTTCCTGATGGGCCCGCTCCCAGGGGGTGAAGGTAGGCAACAACACATCTGCCACGCTGATCCTCAACACTGAGGCCCCTCAGGGATCCATGCTTAGTCCTCTCCCGTACTCCCTGTTCACCCATGACTGCGTGTCCAAGCACGACTCCAACACCATCAAATTTGCTGAAGACACAACAGTGGTAGGCCTGATCACCGGTGGTGACAGCCTATAGGGAGGAGGTCAGAGACCTGGCAGTGTGGTGCCAGGACAACAACCTCTCTCTCAATGTGAGCAAGACAAAGGAGCTGATCGTGGACTATAGGAAAAGGAGGGACGAACAGGCCCCCATTAACATTGAAGGGACTGAAGTGGAGCGGGTCGAGAGTTTCAAGTTCCATGGAGTCCATATCACCAACAAACTATCATGGTCCAAACACACCAAGACAGTTGTGAAGAGGCTACGACAGCACCTTATCCCCTTCAGGAGACTGAAAAGGTTTGGCATGGGTCCCCAGATCCTCAAAAAGTTCTACAGCTGCACCATCGAGAGCATCCTGACCGGTTGCATCACTGTCTGGTATGGCAACTGCTCGGCATCTGACCGTAAGGCGCTACAGAGGGTAGTGCATAAGGCCCAATACATCACTGGAGCCAAGCTTCCTGACATCCAGGACATATACACTACCAGTCAAAAGTTTGGTCAAACCTACTCACTCCAGGGTTTTCTTTATTTGTACTATTTTCTACATTGTAGAATAATAGTGAAGACATCAAAACTATGAAATAACACATACTGAATCATGTAGTAACCAAGAAAGTGTTAAACAAATCAAAATATATTTCATAGTTGAGGTTCTTCGAAATAGCCACCCTTTGCCTTGATGACAGCTTTGCACACTCTTGGCATTTACATTTTAGTCATTTAGCAGACGCTCTTATCCAGAGCGACTTACAGTAGTGAATGCATACATTTCATACATTTCTTTCTGTGCTGGCCCCCCGTGGGAATCGAACCCACAACCCTGGTGTTGCAAACACCATGCTCTACCAACTGAGCTACAGGGAAGGCTATTTACTTTAGTTTATTTAGTAAATATTTTATTAACTCTATTTATTGTACTGCGTTGTTGGTTAAGGGATTGTAAGTAAGCATTTCACGGTATTGGCGCATGTGAACAATACAATGTCATTTGATCTTCCTAAACACACTTGTGATTTGAAACAATCCGCAGCTATTGTTTAAAAAGAAGCTAATGATCCTCGTGGCTAAGTCATACTCCCTGGTTAAGTATATTATTTAGATAGGAGTACTTATATAATTTAGACGAAACATCAATTTACTTTAGGGCAATCCAGCATCCTAACAATGCACCCGCCTACTTTCCTTTCCAATTCTCAAGAGGCTGAAACCAGAGATCTGTTTATAATGACGAGATGCTCCTGTCTCTGCCCTAACAATGGGACTCCTTGTCCAAAAGTCGAGAAGGCAGGCGACAAGTTTAGGTCTGCATATTATTCCCATAGAAACGCACTGGATTTGGACAGATTTTGGCTAGAGTGAGCCCTTTTTGCTTCGCCTCTTCCTCTCGGCTGAAACTATGGTATATCACCGGAGAAAGCATAGCAAAACAGCGTCCCAGCCCCAATGTATCTGATATACATTGTCCACACATAGTGAGACAGAGGGGCGATGTTTTGCTAACTGAGATTGATGCCTCTTTCTGACGGCGTGCGTCTCGGGTCAAATAAATGATCAATATTTCTATATTTTATTTGGATAGGTAAGGAGGTAAGGTAGGGCGGGCCAGGCCCACTAAGGCCCGTCCTAACGGCGGCCGTGTGTATAGCTTAGACCTAACAGACCTTCACCAGGCCCTCTTCCTCTTTTTCGTGACAAGGATGCCATCTAGAGGAAGTAGCTAATCATCCTTCAACAACATTGAAATTCCAGTTTTGAGTGAGCTATAGAGTCGGATACAATCACCAGACAATTTTAAACCATTCTATGGTTGATTCCTAATAATGTGACTCTTATTTAGAAGGAAATGCATCTGGTATTTTGCTGATGTTTTAAGTGACCTGTTGGAGTTTTAACCTAGGGTTTCTTGCACTTCAGAAGAGCGTGTAAGCCTGTTATCACAGATATATATTTTTTTCTTCTGCTGGGTGTACTGCAGAAGCATGGAGTTTTGAGCAGAGAGTACTAGTTATTCCGATTAATTGATTTAGTTGCAAACGGTTGTAAAATGTTGGGATCCTAAACAACCCCCCGGTTTATAAACTGAAGGTGTAATACTGCTCCGCTACCAGTAGATGTCACTATACGATTACTCTCATACTCGTGTCTCCGTTCATTCACGGCTATGACGTCTACCAAGAGCAGACATGTTGATAGACAGGTGTTCGTGTCCCTTGGACTGGAGGTGACCTTTCCTGTATTACAAAAACGTTATTTCAGGTAAACTCTCCAGCATCTTACATGTCGTGCATTTGGACGTTTGTGCAAGAAGAATACAGGCTGTGAATTCACTTCAGTGAATGGGAAAAAAAATCCTTGAGCAAATAATCATATTTATCCTGTGTTATTTTCTATCATTAATGCTGTCTATTCTCAAACATTTAACATTTTTCTTGAAACTTTTTCAATTTCATCTACGTTTTCTTGATAATATTGTTTTCTTTCTAGGGCACTTGGGAGCTACGATCCGATCAACCATAACATACCAGGCGGGGCACAAACTGGTTGAATCAATGTTGTTTCAACGTAATTTGTCAACATATTGTGACGTAGAATCGGATTTGCTAAAAGTCATCAACCAGTACTGTTTTTATATCATTTCTACCAGCGTTGCAAACATTGAAATTAGGGTCAACCTTCAACTTAAATACAATGACTTAACCTGACTAACAGGTTGTTACATCAATCAAATTTCACCATAATCATCAAACTACGTATATGTTGAAATTGCAATGAAAATTCCACATAGAATGGTACATTTGTTTTTATGTAGAATCTACATGGAAATTGCAACACATTCATGTCATGTGGTGTTGTAAATACACTACAGGTCAAAAGTTTACAACACCTACTCATTCAAGGGTTTTTCTTTATTTTTACTATTTTCTACATTGTAGAATAATAGTGAAGACATCAAAACTATGAAATAACACATATGGAATCATGTAGTAACCAAAACAGTACTAAAGAAATCAAAACATATTTTATAATTGAGATTCTTCCAATAGCCACCCTTTGCTTTGATGACAGTTTTGCACACTCTTGGCATTCTCTCAACCAGCTTCATGAGTTAGTCACCTGGAATGCATTTCAATTAACAGGTGTCCCTTCTTAAAAGTTAATTTGTGGAATTTCTTTCCTTCTTCATGTGTTTGAGCCAATCTGTTGTGTTGTGACAAGGTAGGGGTGGTATACAGAAGATAACCCTATTTGGTAAAAGACCAAGTCCATATTATGGCAAGAACAGCTCAAGTAAGCAAAGAGAAATGACAGTCCATCATTATTTTAGGACATAAAGGTCAGTCAATACGGAACATTTCAATAACTTTGAAAGTTTCTTCAGGTGCAGAGATGACTGTGTGAATCAGGCCTTCATGGTTGAATTGCTGCATAGAAACCACTACTAAAGGACACTGATAAGAAGAAGAAGATACTTCCTTGGTCCAAGAAACACAACCAATGGACATTAGACCGGTGGAAATTTGTCCTTTGGTCTGGAGATTCAAATTGGAGATTTTTGGTTCCAACCGCTGTGTGAGACGCGGTGTGGGTGAATGGATGATCTCCGCATGTGTATTTCCCACTGTAAAGCATGGAGGAGGAGGTGTTATGGTGTGGGGGTGCTTTGCTGGTGATTGGTGTTTGTGATTTATTTAGAATTCAAGGCACCCTTAACCAGCATGGCTACCACAGCATTCTTCAGCGATACGCCATCCCATCTGGCTTGGGCTTAGTGGCACTATCATTTGTTTTTCAACAGGACAATGACCCAACACACCTCCAGGCTGTGTAAGGGCTATTTTACCAAGAAAGAGAGTGTTAGTGCTGCATCTGATGACCTGGCCTCCACAATCACCAGACCTCAACCAAATTGAGATGGTTTGGGATGAGTCGGACCACAGAGTGAAGGAAAAGCAGCCAACAAGTGCTCAGCATATGTGGGAACTCCTTCAAGACTGTTGGGAAAGCATTCCAGGTGAAGCTGGGTGAGAGAATGCCAAGAGTGTGAAAAGCTGTCATCAAGGCAAAGAAGAATCTGAAATGTAAACTATATTTTGATTTATTTAACACTTTTTTTGGTTACAACATGAGTCCATATGTGTTATATCATAGTTTTGATGTCTTCACTATTATTCTACAATGTAGAAAATAGGAAAAATAAAGAAAAACCCTTGAATGAGTAGGTGTTCTAAAACGTTTGATAGGTAGTGTAGGTTGAACATGCAACACCCGATTCATGTCACATTTTCATTATATTTTAGATGTTGACATTTTTGCTCATTCTCACTGCTTAACCAACGTCAGTTTTTCATCCTATATATTGGGTGGTTTAAATTATGTTGAATTTCATATTTGATTAGACATATTTAAATTGACTTTGTTTCAATTTTCATAGTAAAATGGTATGTTTGAATCAAGGTCATGCTATCAACCTAAATAAAGAGATACCTATATTGAAGTAAAATCTGAAACCACAGTCCTACCTGAACAGTACTCCTACGTGTATATGAGAAGGAATGTACTCTACTGAGGACAAGTCTACCATCCAGATGCCTACCTCTATTTACCCTGCTTAGCTTTGGAAACGAGCTGTGTTCATTTCTCCTGAGCTATCATGTCAACAGACAGCATATGGATACTGATCAGCTTCCATATTCATTTGCGTAGCTGTGCTCTACCTTAATAACATTGAATAGTTGAAAGTAACTCCTCTAACTTGTTTTACACAAGCTATGTGAAAGTGAATTTGGAGTGATGTTGGGTTTATGTAGGCTATATTGAATGTAGTACATTGACATCTAATTTGCCCAAAGGACACCATCATTTCAACGTGTAGCTTGGTATATCGTTCATTCATGATTGATCTTTAGATGTTTCGAAGTGGTCACCATTATCTTTATTAGGATGCCAAATTCATGATATTAATAATACACTTTTACCTTTGGATATTGCCTTTTCTAAATATGTTATTCATAATGTACTGTATATGGATAAGACAATATCCAAATGTAAATCCTTATTATATCAATATCATGTATTTAGCGTTCTATTTATAGTGCTAATTTGCCATATGATGTTTAGTGATTTATAGTGCATGAAGTGTTTCCACACTAGTGAGAAAGGTGTCTTGTCAACCTGTTGGTGACGTTGTGCGACAGCTGCACCCTACTGACCTGATTGCTTTATTAGTATGGTAATTAACACTGATGACGACGCCACGAGGAAGCTGGATCCATTATGGTCGGACGGAATGGAGACACTAGCAAGATACAATGACAGGACGAGAAGGATGACGGTTACCGGAGTGGAGTAATATGGAAGGTGGGATGAGAAAGGTCAGATTAAAGGCTCTGGGAACGGAAGGGTAGTGTTGCACTCTGAGGGCACACATCCAGAGAGAAATGATGGTGAATTCAATAACTTGGTCTACCTGGCTAGCCATCAGGTAGCTACATCTCCATCGATAGACTCTAGAGTTTATTTTATTTCAGTCTTTCCATTAGATTCTATGCATATGGTGTGCTTGGTTGTCATGAGGAGGATGTTGATTTCCCTTAAACCAGGCTCTAGAACATGCAGACTGTTTTTCTCTCAGGAAACCAAGTTGTCAGAGGCCCTGATCTCTTTTCCAGGCTTATTGCCAAAAAAGAATTTGCCCGAAAACCTCGGTCACTGGCAGAACTTGACCGATGGAATGCCACTGAGTACAGGCAGTTTTTTTTGCTCTACACGGGTCTCATAATATTGAAGGATGTTGTTTCCAAAAAGGTCTATCACCGCTGTCCCTCAGTGTAGCCATGTCAGTTTAGATCGATCCAGATGATGACCGAAGGAGGCATTACCTTGATTATTCAGAACAGCTGCTGATGCACTTTGAGATGAGCAAGAATATCTAGGATGATACACTTACAGTTTACAATGTACAATGTACATGTTCTCACTCACTTGGCAGATGATGGCAGCATTTCACAACTGCTCACTCAATGACCTCAATTGCTTTGAGTTTGAGAACCATTTGCAGTGGCTTAAACGTGCCATCAAAAGCCCACCTAATCCTTTGGTACAAAGTGATGAGGAGACTGTCTGAATCAAGCCAAGTGAAACATATTGCCAAGAACATCCAACCATACATCAAGAATAACATGCCAGATGGTTGCTTCCTCCGGGACAAATATGGGTCTGTCAAATAAATAAGAGGCAATGGAAACCTTGTCTGTGATGTCATTCACCATACTCAAACTGACAACTCCATCTTTCTTCCATGTGCCCTCCCAAAGTTGTCAACATCATCAGTATCTCAAATATCCACAGGACCTCGTCAGCCACGTTGTGTGTCTGCACTATCGTAGGCAATACATAGTGATCGCTCTCTTGCACAGTTTTGCCAAGTAAGATCAGATGTATTGGAATAGTTTATATTGTTTAATAATGTCTATTTCCACAGGTTGTAATCTCAGAGGATGTGGGCCAGAGCAGTGTGGATGGGAAATGAGAAGGGAGTGTTATTCCAGAGCAGTGTGGATGGGAAATGAGAAGGGAGTGTTATTCCAGTGCAGTGTGGATGGGAAATGAGAAGGGAGTGTTATTCCAGTGCAGTGTGGATGGGAAATGAGAAGGGAGTGTTATTCCAGAGCAGTGTGGATGGGAAATGAGAAGGGAGTGTTATTCCAGAGCAGTGTGGATGGGAAATGAGAAGGGAGTGTTATTCCAGAGCAGTGTGGATGGGAAATGAGAAGGGAGTGTTATTCCAGTGCAGTGTGGATGGGAAATGAGAAGGGAGTGTTATTCCAGTGCAGTGTGGATGGGAAATGAGAAGGGAGTGTTATTCCAGAGCAGTGTGGATGGGAAATGAGAAGGGAGTGTTATTCCAGAGCAGTGTGGATGGGAAATGAGAAGGGAGTGTTATTCCAGTGCAGTGTGGATGGGAAATGAGAAGGGAGTGTTATTCCAGAGCAGTGTGGATGGGAAATGAGAAGGGAGTGTTATTCCAGAGCAGTGTGGATGGGAAATGAGAAGGGAGTGTTATTCCAGAGCAGTGTGGATGGGAAATGAGAAGGAAGTGTTATTCCAGAGCAGTGTGGATGGGAAATGAGAAGGGAGTGTTATTCCAGAGCAGTGTGGATGGGAAATGAGAAGGGAGTGTTATTCCAGAGCAGTGTGGATGGGAAATGAGAACTGTGTGGTGTCCCCTAAATCAATATGAGCAGTAAAGGGATTGGTCCACAGCCTCTCTGAAAGGGACGTCATTTCAGCTTCTGAGGATAAAACTGAAATCAGGTAAATAGCATATATATTAAACTTGAAAATGCAATAAGTAAAAACTGTTGGTTGTTAGAAATGACTGTTAAATTATTCGAACCCTCACCCAACCATTCAGAATCAAAACAGCAATGTGAAGATGTACGAAATCACCAACGCCAGTGAGGTGGAGGAGATCTCCAAGAGAAACCAACAACAAAAAATGTATTCAAATCATTTAGAACTGGTACTGTATGTTTAAACACATTGACAGTTTGTTTACATAAAATTGACTTGGCATAGTTTTTATACAGTATATTGTTGTGTGTTTTAGAATCACATGAGGAATCTAATCTCCCACCCCAAACCACTACTGCCTCCAAGTTATGGAAGTATGGTAACCTGCAATGCTGATTACTAATCAACCCTTTGTCTCTAAACCCTTGCCACTGAACAACCCCCATGCCTTTTGATAGACTGGGAGGACCTTTTACTGTATCACTTGAACTGGTCCTTTCAGATCTACAAGCGTGTGGCTAGTGGGAAGATAGGCTCAACCCAGACGGAATCACTCCATGTTTCACCACTGTCCGTGTAAGGTATTATAACTGTAAAAACAACTGGCAAGATGTTGTCCAATCTTTAATTGCAGAGAATCATCTTCTCTTACATGGCTTAACCCTGGAGCACAAGGGCTCGAGGTCTCCTTCTGTCTTCTTCAATGGAGGATCCCCCTCACCAAATTGCTGCAAAAAATCTGACCCTTTTCCTGTGACAGTGGAGTCCAAATTATGCCATTTTACAGGACATTTGAATACCTTCTCTAGCTAATATTTGTTTTCCCCCTTTACAGCAGGTGTGAGTCTTGGCGAATCAAAGGCTACAGAGGCAGATGTACTACAGGCAATGTCAAGACCTGACCGCAAGGGGGGTAGTTGAGAGCCAATGAGAAAAGGGATGAAAGACTTCTTCAGAAGTTAGAAGCGTCAAAGTCTCTTCCGACAGCGCTTTTAATTGCTTAAATGTATATTGAATTTGTATTTCCAGAAGCATGTGTCAGAAAATCTATATTTTTTGCTTCATGTATTTGTTTTTGGCTTGTACATCTCTTTTGTGATGCAATACATTTTAATTGAAACCGTTCTTGACTTTGACCCCCCAAAAATGTGCACGTTTTTTTTTTACATGGGCCAAGGTTTACACAATGCTGTTCCAAGTTACTGCTGCAATTGTGTTACACAGAATGACAATAGCCAACAGTAAAATAGACCCTAAATCTGGAAGATACATTTTGCACCATGAGTAGAATTGTATTATACTTATCAGGGTGCGTTCAAGAGTGTGCAACATCAGGAAGGTCCTGGTTGATACAGATTGTTTTCCTAGTTTAATCTCAGCCTGTTGAGTTCATGGACTAGTGATAATCCCTGTTGACTTCATGGATTGGTGATAATCCCTGTTGACTTCATGGATTAGTGATAATCCCTGTTGTCTTCATGGATTAGTGATAATCCCTGTTGAGTCCATGGATTAGTGATAATCCCTGTTGAGTCCTTGGATTAGTGATAATCCCTGTTGAGTCCATGGATTAGTGATAATCCCTGTTGAGTCCATGGATTAGTGATAATCCCTGTTGAGTCCATGGATTAGTGATAATCCCAGTTGAGTTCATGGATTAGTGATAATCCCTGTTGAGTCCATGGATTAGTGATAATCCCTGTTGAGTCCATGGATGAGTGATAATCCCTGTTGAATCCATGGATTAGTGATAATCCCAGTTGAGTTCATGGTGTGTTTTGATCAAATCAGATGGCAATGTGTTCTCAACCTCACTAGTTGACTATTAGTAAGTATAGTTTTCAAACTCGAAAATTAAACAAATAACTGTTGGCTGTCTTTTTGAGTGGGTGAATAAAGGTTGAAATCTCATTGATCATCGTCTCAATCAAATATTACCCACAATTCCATGTTGTAAATGGCGTGGTGGGACAAAAGCCACTGCCCACATTCATTACATCAGCCCTCTCATGTTGTTTTGACATTAATGGAAGAGAACCATTGAAAAATGATGCCTGTATATCATTACTAACATCGTCCTTTAGACCTACAGTATATTACACTACCTGTAACACTGAGTGCTACTACTGAGTCAAAAGGACTCCATTTAATGTAACAGTGAGAGTGGTGGATGTACTCTTGGCAGCTCGCCTTGTAATAGCGTCCCCAGGTCTTTTCATTCCTATTAGAGGTTTAGATGTTGTTGCTAGATAGACTATTGAACCACATGATATCATAGGTTAAGGAGAGCCCACATGTTCTGAGAACTGTTTGAAACAGGAGCAATCAGAGAGATAC
Organism: Salmo salar; assembly: GCF_965601325.2. Lineage (NCBI taxonomy): Eukaryota > Metazoa > Chordata > Actinopteri > Salmoniformes > Salmonidae > Salmo > Salmo salar. The sequence continues at coordinate 13,788,779 of NC_138303.1, read as the reverse complement.
ACATTGCAGTCTAGGTCCCCCTGATAGGCCTATCCTATCGTTTGCAGTATGGATCATATTCACCAAAATGTGTGAAAACAAACTAATTAATTAAATAACTGGATTAATATACAACTGTCTGACTTTTAATAGACGTATTCTCCTATAGATTAGGCTATTGCCGGTATGATAGCAGGCTATTTTGACATTTCCTCTTCTTACATCTGTTATTCGATATGATCAAAACATGTAGTGACGTGCAGAATGAATTTGAATGACCAGAGAATAATACAAACGACTTGAGTAATGAATAGATTTATTTTGTCATCGACCTATGCGATTACCGCCGCTGTGCCTGATCCAAATAACCTTGTTCTATTTTGTATACTATGCATAGTTAAATAAAGGTTAAATAAAATGTTTTATTTTTTTTGCTCATTTGGTTATTTTCCTTCTTTCATTGAGAGTATTTTGAAAGTAGGCCTAACATCCCGCTGCCCTGTTTCTTTAGGCCATATTTATTTTCCCTGAAGGCCTGTCCTATAATCTGCAGCAGCCTACCAACAGGACATATCTTAATGCCCATGTGTGAAACAAACAAATTCATTAAAGTTTTAGGCTATATGGTCTTATTATGAATAGACGTATTCTCCCATTATGTAAATTACTTCTGGTATGGTAATATACCATTATGTAAAGTACTTCTGGTATGGTAATATACCATTATGTAAAGTACTTCTGGTATGGTAATATGTCATTATGTAAATTACTCCTGGTATGGTAATAGGCCATTATGTAAATTACTTCTGGTATGGTAATATGCCATTATGTAAATTACTGCTGCTATGGTAATATACCATTATGTAAATTACTTCTGGTATGTTAATATACCATTATGTAAATTACTTCTGGTATGGTAATAGACCATTGTGTCGTTCTCCTCTCCTTATATATACTGAGTTTACAAAACATTAAGAACACCTTCCTAATATTGAGTTGCACCCCCCCTCCCCCTTTTGCCCCTAGAACAGGCTCAATTCATCAGGGCATGGACTCTACAAGGTGTCAAAAGCATTCCCAATGCATTCCCATGCTTCCCACAGTTGTGTCAAGTTGGCTGGATGTCCTTTGGATGCTGGACCATTCTTTATACATGTAACCGATGTGAAATGGCTAGTTTGTTAGCGGTGGTGCGCGCTAATAGCGTTTCAATCAGTGACGTCACTCGCTCTGAGACTCGAAGTAGGGCCGTTGCAAGGGCCGCGGCTTTTGTGGCGCGATGGGTAACGATGCTTCGTGGGGTGTCAGTGGTTAATGTGTGCAGAGGGTCCCTGGTTCGAGCCCAGGTTGGGGCGAGGAGAGGGATGGAAGCTATACTGTTACATTGATGCTGTTGACCCGGATCATTGGTTGCTGCGGAAAAGGAGGAGGTCAAAAGGGGGGTGAGTGTAACCGATGTGAAATGGCTAGTTAGTTAGCGGTGGTGTGCACTAATAGCGTTTCAATCGGTGACGTCACTCGTTCTGAGACCTGAAGTGGTTGTTCCCCTTGCGTTGCAAGGGCCGTGGCTTTTGTGGCGCGATGGGTAACGATGCTGCGTGGGGTGTCCATTGTTGATGTGCGCAGAGGGTCCCTGGTTCGAGCCCAGGTTGGGGCGAGGAGAGGGATGGAAGCTATACTGTTACATACACACAGGAAACTGTTGAGCGTGAAATACCCCAGCAGCAGCATTGCAATTCTTGACTCAAACCGGTGTGCCTGGCACCTACTACCATACCCTGTTCAAAGGCACTGAAATCTTTTGTCTTGCCTATTCACCCTCTGAATGGCACATGTACACGATCCAGGTCTCAATTGTCTCAAGGCTTAAATCCTTCTTTAACCTGTCTCCTCCCCTTCATCTACACTGATTGAAGTGGATTTAACAGGTGACAGCAATAAGGGATCCCAGTTTCACATGGATTCCTTTGTTCAGGCTATGTAATGAGCAGGTGTTCTTAATGTTTTGTAGTGTAGATTACCCATCCTGACAACCTGGCCCTTATTTTAAGGCTTTCGAAAGCGCCATCCAAGTTGGAAGGATAAACCCACAATTACACCACAGTGTACATGTAATATCTGTATAAGTACAATGTAATTACTAGGCGTTACACAGGATTTAGCTAGTTAAAGTGTATCTTGAGGGATACTTACTTGTAATTATTGTGTACCTACAAAGTACGTTACCCATTCTGACAATCTAGTCATCAGCATCTGAAAGCGCCAATCAAGTGAGGTAAATAAACACATTAATACACCATCGAGTACATATCTGTAATATCTGCATAAATACAAGGTTGTTGCTAGTTTTTACACAGGATTTAACTATTTAAAATGAAGTGTAACTTTACAGTTACATATGAGCAATTTCTATATAATTACTATAATATAATTATTATAATTCTAATTCATTACCAAGTAAAAATACCTACAAACAAAATATGAGCTTCTAATGTAGTCAGCTTTATTGCAACATGTAAAAAATACCTTACATTTCTTACAGAATAAGGATTTTAATTTGATTAGTCATTTGCTAAATTATATTAAACAAAGATAGAGGCTTACTCAATAACATAAAAATGACCACTCTAGTAGGGACTGAAATCTGTAGCCTATAGTACGGTGAGTAGCGTACATAGCTAGCTAATTTACACTGAAGAAAAAATATGAATGCAACATGTAAACATGTAAACATGTTTCACGAGCTGAAATAAAAATATTCTACAAATGTTCCATATACACAAACAGCTCATTTCTCTCAGATTTTGTTCACAAATTAGTGAGCATTTCTCCTTTGCCAAGATAATCCATCCACCTGACAGGTGTGGCATATCAAGAAGCTGATTAAACAAAATTACACAGGTGCACCTTGTGCTTGGGACAATAAAAGGCCACTCTAAAATGTGTAGTTTTGCCACACAACACAATGCCACAGATGTCTCAAGTGTTGGCATGCTGACTGCAGGAATGTCCACCAAAGCTGTTGCCAAATAATTTAATGTTTATTTCTTTACCAAAAGGTGCCACAACTGTGTTTTAGAGAATTTGGCAGTGCGTCCAACCGGCTTCACAACCACAGACCACGTGTAATCACGCCAGCCCAGGAACTCCACATCTGGCTTCTTCACCTGCGGTATCGTCGGAAAGCAGCCACCTGGACAGCTGATGGAACTGTGGGTTTGCACAACCGAAGAATTTCTGAACAAACTGTCAGGGAAGCTCATCTGCGTGCTTGTCGTCCTCACCAGTGCTAGTTCCTGCCAAGGGGTTTATTATGGATCCCCATTAGTTGTTGCCAAGGCAGCAGCAGCTACTCTTCCTGGGGTTTATTATGGATCCCCATTAGTTGTTGCCAAGGCAGCAGCTACTCTTCCTGGGGTTTATTATGGATCCCCATTAGTTGTTGCCAAGGCAGCAGCAGCTACTCTTCCTGGGGTTTATTATGGATCCCCATTAGATGTTGCCAAGGCAGCAGCTACTCTTCCTGGGGTTTATTATGGATCCCCATTAGTTGTTGCCAAGGCAGCAGCTACTCTTCCTGGGGTCCAGCAAAATTAAGGCAATAGTCTAATCTTGAAGTGATAAAAGCATGGATTAGCTTTTCTGCATCATTTTTGGACAAACAGTTTCAGATAACTGCAATGTTACAAAGATAGTAAAAGCCTGCTCTTTAAATATGTTTGTCAAAAGAGAGATCAGAGGCTTCCCGAGTGGCGCAGCAGTCTAAGGCACTGCATTGCAGTGATTGAGGTGTCACTACAGACCTGGGTTTGATCCCAGGCTGTGTTGTGACTGGAAATATCATAAGGCGGTGCACAATTGGCCCAGTGTGGTCTGGGTTAGGGGAGGGTTTGGCCGTGGGGGCAATACTCGGCTCATTGTGCTCTAGCGACACCTTGTGGTGCGCCTGCAGGCTGACTTTGGTTGTCAGGTGAACAGTGTTTCCTCCGTCACATTGGTGCTTCTGGGTTAAGCGGGCAGGTGTTAAGGAGCGCGGTTTGGCGGGTCATGGTTTGGAGAATGCATGACACGACCATCACTTCCTCCGAGCCCGTTGGGGAGTCACAGCAACGAGACACGATCGCAATTGGGGGGAGAAAGGGGGGAAAATAACAAGTAGAGAGATCAGTGTCCAGAGTAACTTGAGGTCTTTCACAGTTTTATTTGACTGTTCAACCATCGAGATTCATTGTCAGATCTGAAAGCAGATTATTTCTTGGAACCTAGAACTAGCATCTCTTTTTTGTCTGAGTTTAACCCCTTAAGGTCAATGTCCTGTCACGTCCTGACCAGTAAAGGGGTCATTTTGTTATTGTAGTTGGTCAATAACACAAGAAGATGATTCACATACCCGCTGCAGTTTGGTCCCATCACTACGACGATTGTGACATGTCCTCGCCCCAGCGCAAATCAGATTACCATAATAAAGAAATCCCCATAAAAATCTGTCAATTTAAGATAGGGATATCTCAGTCATTTTATTGTGTAAGTTTTTATTATTTTCTTACTTTCATTTATTTGGTTCATATTTTCTTAAGTCTTCTTGAACCGCACTGTTGTTTAAGGGCTTGTCAGTAAGCATGTGACAAATCAAATTTGGTTTGATCCACCTATGTCTGACTTCCACATCTGCAATGAAAGAGCTATTTTATTTAACTAGGCAAGTCAGTTAAGAACAAATTCTTATTTAGGGTCAAACCCTAACAACGCTGGGCCAATTGTGCACCGCCCTATGGGACTCCCAATCACAGCCGGTTGTGACACAGCCTGGAATCGAACCAGGGTCTGTAGTGACGCCTGTAGCACTGATATGCAGTGGCTTTGACCACTGTGCCACTCAGGAGCTAGAGCAGTGTTTGTCAGACCATGAGACATCCCGAAAATCAGTCTTCTCAGAAAATTGTATGTCGAGTCCAAATGGTTTGGCCTACTAAATATGACCCCTTTCTGGAAAGATGAGACTCTCACAAACCCGATGGTGTTCTCCGTTTTGCTCTACAACCCCCACAAACGTCTTTGGACTCCTCTGAAGTCAGTACAGACCATCAGCCAAATTCTGTCTGTAGCGTCCCAACAGGTTGTTCTACACACTAATATGCGAAGGTGAGACTCTCATGAACATGTTGGTTGTTCTGCTCCAGGACGCCCACAGGCCTCACAAAGCTAGTCTGAAGATCCCCTGGTACCAGTTGAAAAAAACGAATGGAAGTACATATGGAGACTGTTAAGTCCCAAAAATAAGGGTTAAATACATGTAAACAAAAAAATGAAAGGTTTCCTGATCTTTCTTATATCTCTCAGATATAGGATCAAATAATAATTTAAATAAAATAATTTGTATACATTTTTTTACTTCAAGGGGTCTTAAAATTCAAAATCAAACAGCAAAATGATCCTTGGTATGACCTTCTTAAAACAATTCCATATAGCTTAGTAGAACCCTCCTTCCCCAGGCTTAGACAGGACTTAGACTGTTTAGTGCCTAACATAAGGAGTAAAAAAATATAAAATCCTGATCTTTCTTATATCTCTCAGATATCGGACAGAGACTTCAGAACAAACTTCCTTCTGATTTTTTGGGGGACTATCTGTTGTTCCATGTAGTAAATCTGTTATTCAATGCATTTGCATGGGCTAATAGCGGTACGGCCATCAAATATTTTTTAAGGGGTCTCAAAATTCTAAATCTAATAGCTAAATCATACTTGGTATGACCTTAATACATTTTCTTATTTCTGAAACACAGGCTTCCTGTGTAGGCAATTTTGGGGCTTCACCATGTTTCATCAAAATGTAGAACTGTAGGCCTCCTGAGTGGTGCCGTGGTCTGAGGTACTGCATCGCAGTGCTAGCGGTGTCACTAGAGAACCTGGGTTTGAGTCCAGGCTCTGTCGCAGCCAGCTGTGACTGGTGGACCCATGGGGCGGCGCACAGTGTCGTCTGGGTTAGGGGAGGGTTTGACTGGCAGGGATGTCCTTGTCTCATCGTGCAACTCCTGTGCTGGGCATAGTGCACACTGACACTTGTGTACGGTGCTTCCTCTGACATGTTGACGCGGCTGGTTTCTGGGTTAAGTGGGCATTGTGTCAAGAAGCAGTGTGGCTTGGCTTGGCTTGGTTGGGTTGTGTTTCAGAGGATGCATGGCTCTTGACCTTTGCCTCTCCTGAGTCCGTACAGGAGTTGCAGTGATGAGACAAGACTGAAAAAAAGAAATTTTTGCTAAAAAAAAGAAATGTGTCGTCTGCATAGCAGTAACTGTTGACATTGTGTTCCTGAATGACATCACAAAGAGGCAGCATATATAGTGAAAACAATAGAGGTCCTAGAACGGAACACCGGAACTTACCATTGATTTGTCAGAGGACAATCCATCCACAGAGGTCAACTGATAACTTTCAGACAGATAAGATCTAAACCAGGCAAGAACTTGTCTGCATAGACCAATTAGGGTTTCCAATTTCTCCAAAAGAATGTGGTGTTGAAAGCGACACTAAGGTCTGGGAGGACCAGGACAGGTACAGAGCCTTGGTATGACACCATTAAAATGCCATTTATCCTCTTCACGAGTGAGGTCTCAGTTCTATGATGGGGTCTAAAAGTATTTTGTAGACATTATTTGTCTTCAGGAAGGCAGTGCGTTTTGAATTGAAATTTTTGGGAATGGGAGATTTGATATAGGCCGATAGTTTTACAACATTTCCAGGACAAGTTTTGGCTTTTTCAGGAGAGGCTTTATTACTGCCACTTTTAGTGAGTTTGGTACACATCTGGAGGATAGGGAGCCGTTTATTATGTTCAGCATACTGTAGGAGGGCCATGCACAAGAAGTTGCTCTTTCAGTAGTTTAATTGGAATAGGGTCTGTTAGACAGCTGGAAGGTTTAGAGGCCATTACTATTTTTGTAAATGTGTAGAGAGATACAGGATTAAAAAGCTAGAGTGTCTCTATTGATCCGAGGTCCTGGCAGTTCTGTGCAGACTCAGGATAACTGAGTTTTGAAGAAATACGCCTATCCAAAGAGGAGTCTGTAATTAGTTTTCTCATGATCAAGATCTTTTCGTCAAATAAATTCATGAATTCATCACTGCTGAAGTGAAGGCCATCCTCACTTGGGGAATGCGACAGTATCAAAAATACATTAGGTTTTTATTCAACTCAAGCAGATTGGAAATCTAGGCTGATCGAGCAGCAGTGAGGGCTTTCGATATTGTATGGTACTGTCTCTCCAAGCTAGTCGGAAACACTTCCAATTAGGTGGCACACCATTTCCGTTCCAATTTTCTGGAAGCTTGCTTCAGTGCTCGGATATTTTATGCATACCAGGGAGCTAATTTCTTTTAGTTTTCATCGGTGCGACTGTACTTAGGGTACTACGCAATCTTAAGTTTAGATCGTAGATTAGGTGGTTAACTTATTTTTGTACTCTGAATGTCCTTGGGTAGGCATCTAGGAATCTTGGGGAATGTCCAAGAATTTATCGGGCAGCTTTTGATAATCCTTGGTTGGAGTCTAAGCAAATTATTTGGTGCAATTGCAAACGTAATAAGATGGTGGTCCAATAATCCAGGATTATGAGGAAAAACATTTAACCTTTTACGTTATTCCAGTGAGATTGCTAAGGCGAACACCACCATGTTTACTTTTGACCGACCTAGATCGAGGCACAGGCACACACTCAATGAGGAAAACTGAGCTGACTACACTGACTGCGCTAGGGGCAGACTCCACTAAGCTTACAGGCTGGCTAACAGCCTGCTGCTGTCACAGTATCTAACGAAGGTGGCGCCCCTCCTCGGTCGAGCGGCGCTCGGCGGTCGTCGTCGCCGGCCTATTAGCTGCCACCGATCGTTGTTTCTGTGTCTTTTGGTTTTGTCTGTCTGTCCCGCACCTGTTTTGTGTCTGTCATTAGTGGGGGGTTATTTAGTGTGTATTTTCAGTTGGGGTTCTCGTGCGGGATTGTTTATTGTCTACTCTAGACAGTTGCGAGTATAGCTGGTTTTTTTTTGCTGGATATTATCTATTGTATTGCCGGGCTGCGCCCCGTGCGCTTTTCCGGAGCGTTTAATTTTTGGGAATGTGTTTTTCCCTGGCGGACTTTGTCACGCGCCCTGTGCCCTACGGCTATTGCGTTCTGCATTTATTATTAAAACACTGTTGCTCCGGCCCTCTGCCTCCTGCTCCTGATTCCACATCTCCACTGGTCCTAGACAGCCGTGACAGCTGCCTGGCCCCTCATTGTGGAGAAAGAGGATCTCTGGTTAGTTTTCCCACACGGCCATGTCTCCATGTTACAGCGCATGTTTACGTAAGACAGACGGAAGACAGAGAGGGACCACCTGTGCTAATTAGCTGTCTAGCATGCTCCAAACACCTGTGTGAAATGGAAGAAGGCCGACAGAAATGTGTTGTCACTGAAAAATGCTGTCGGCTGCAACTGTGATAAAGCAGATTAAAACAGTGTACAGTAAGAGTATATTTTGCGTTTTGATATGACATGAAAGTAAAGGGCTTTACGTTTCTAGAACCGTATTGCAATTGAGAATCGATTCATGTTTAGATAGAGTATTTGGCTCTTTTGGCTGCCAGAGCTAGTCTACCTCTGAAAATAACATATACATTGCCTTCAGAAAGTATTCATACCTGTTGAGTTATTCCATATTTGGTTGTGTTACAGTCTGAATTCAAAATGTATTAAATAGATACTTTTTCTCACCCATCCACTAACAATACCCCATAATGACAAAGTGAAAACATGTTTTTAAACATTTTTCTAAATGTATTGAAAATGAAATACAGAAATATTTAATTTACATAAGTATTCAAACCCCGGAGTCAAAACTTTTTAGAAGCACCTCTGGCAGCGATTACAGATGAGAGTCTTTCTGGGTAAATCTGTAAGAGATTTCCACACCTGGATTGTGCAACATTTGCCCATTATTCTTTAAAAAAAAACTTCAAGCTATGTGAAATTGTTAGTTGATCATTGCTAGACAACCATTTCCACGTCGTGCTGCACATTTTCAAGTACATTTAGGTCCAGACTGTAACTCAGCCATTCATAAACATTCACTGTCTTCTTGGTAAGCATCTTCAGTGTAGATTTAGCCTTGTGTTTTAGGTTATTGTACTGCTGAAAGGTTAATTCAACTCCCAGTGTCTGGTGGAAAGCAGACTGAAACAGGTTTTCTCTAGGATTTTGCCTGTGCTTAGCTCCATTCCGTTTTTTTTTATCATGAAAAACTTACCATTCCTTAATGATTACAAGAATACCCATAACATGATGCAGCCACCACTATGCTTGAAAATATAGAGAATGGTACTCAGTAATTAAATTTTAGTTATTTTGCAGACTCTCTTATTTCATACATTATCATACTGGTCCCTCATGTGAGTTGAACCCGCAACCCTGGCATTGCAAGTGCCGCGCTCTGCCATGCTCTACCAACTGAGCCACAAGTATTGTAATGCGTTGTATTGGATTTGCAGCAAAAACACAACACTTTGTATTCAGGACAAAAAGTTAATTGCTTTGCCTTGTTTTTTTGCAATATTAATTTAGTGCCTTGTTGCAAACAGTATGCATGTTTTTGAAAAATAAATATGTACAGGCTTCCTTCTTTTCACTCTGTCATTTAGGTTGGTATTGCGTAGGAACTACAGTGTTGTTGATCCATCCTCAGTTGTCTCCTATCACAGCCATTAAACTCTGTAACTGTTTTTAATGTCACCATTGGCCTCATGGTGAAATCCCTTAGCTGTTTCCTTCCTCTCCACCAACTGAGTTAGGAAGGACGCCTGTATCTTTGTAGTCACTAGGTATATTGATACACCATTCAAAGTGTACTTAACTTCACCATGCTCAAAGGGATATTCAATGTCTGTATTTTTTTTACCCATCTACCAACAGGTGCCCTTCTTTGCGAGACATTGGAAAACCTCCCTGGTCTTTGTGGTTGAATCTGTGTTTGAAATTCACTGCTCGACTGATATACCTTACAGATAATGGTATGTGTGGAGTATAGAGATGTGGTAATCATTCAAAATCATGTCAAACGCTATTATTGCACACAGAATGAGTCCATGCAACTTATTATGTGACTTGTTAAGTAAAGTTTTACTCCTGAACTTATTTAGGCTTGCCATAACAAAGTCATTGAATACTTAATGATTCAAGGCATTTCAGCTTTTCAATTTTAACTCATTTGTAGAAATTTCGAAAAACCTAATTCCAATGTGACATTATGGGGTGTAGTGTGTATGTCAGTGACAATAAATCTCAATTTAATGACATTTAAATTCAGACTGTAACACAACAACATTTAAAAAAAAAGTCAGTGGTTGTCAATACTTTCTGAAGGCACAGTCAGATCATTGGACCTTAATGAGTAACGGTAGTCTCCTTAATAAGATTACGTCTTGGGCTCCTAGGTAGCTAGCTAGCCTGGTTGGTAGGCTCAACAAAAACAGCAGCCAACGTTCGCTAGCTAGCTAGCTAGCTAACTAACTACCTATTCTAAATCGTCCAGCAGAATTAATGTATCCAAAAAAAGCTAAACAAATTTCATGGGATACTTACTTTCTCTCTCCTGTATTTTTGGATCTAGAACACATTTTTTTTCGTGGCAATCCTTCATGTCTGGATTTTGCACACTGACCTTCTTGACCCCATTCTTTGCACACTTTTACATTACCTCAGTCCCAACACATGTGGGCACGTTCGAGGTTGTCGTTATTTCGAGCGTGTTGCGCAGAGGGGCAGATCTTGACATGATGCCTTGTGGGATAAATAAATAATTGCACCAATGCATCCCATCCAAAAGTGAGAATGTTCCTCAACAGTTGAGCCCTTGCCAGGTTGCTATCGGAAACTTTAACATTTGTAGCAAGCACAGTAACAAGCATTTATTGTTACACCTCTGTAGTTACAGACTGCAATTACCACAAATTACATGTTGTTATTACACTATAACTATTAATTATTACAATTAGTGTAATTACATATGTAAATACACTCTAATAAGGACCCCTTAAAATGAGGTGTTACCAAAGATTCATATGAACAATTATGAGAAAAATAAAATAATCAGAGACAACGATGTGCTACAGAAGATGTTGATACTGGGGCCCCACAAGGGTGCGTTCTCAGTCCTCTCCTGTACTCCCTGTTCACCCATGACTGCGTGGCCTTGCATACCTTCAACTCAATCATCAAGTTTGCAGACGACACTACAGTGGTAGGCTTGATTACCAACAACGATGAGACAGCCTACACGGAGGAGGTGAGGGCCCTCGGAGTGTGGTGTCAGGAAAATAACATCACACTCAACGTCAACAAAACAAAGGAGATGATCGCGGACTTCAGGAAACAGCAGAGGGAGAACCCCCCTATCCACATCGACGGGACAGTAGTGGAGAAGGTGGAACGTTTTAAGTTCCATGGCGTACACATCAAGGACAAACTGAAATGGTCCACCCACACAGACAGCGTGGTGAAGAAGGCGCAGGAGGCTGAAGATATTTGGCCTGTCACCGAAAACACTCGCAAACCTTTACAGATGCACAATCGAGAGCATCCTGTCGGGCTATATCACAGCCGGGTACGGCAACTGCTCCGCCCACAACTGTAAGGCTCTCCAGAAGGTAGTGCGGTCAGCACAACGCATCACCGGGGGCAAACAACATGCCCTCCAGGACACCTACACCACCCGATGTCACAGGAAGGCCAAAAAGATCATCAAGGACAACGACCACCCGAGCCACTGCCTGTTCACCCCGCTATCATCCAGAAGGGGAGGTCAGTACAGGTGCATCAAAGCTGGGACTGAGAGACTGAAAAACAGCTTCTATCTCAAGGCCATCAGACTGTTAAACAGCCATCACTAACTTAGAGAGGCTGCTGCCAACATACTGACTCAAATCTCTAGCCACTTTAATAATTAATAATTGGATGTAATAAATGTATCACTAGCCACTTTAAAGAAAGCCACTTTATATAATGTTTACATACCCTACATTACTCATCTCATATGTACATACTGTACTCTATACCATCTACTGCATCTTGCCTATGCCACACGGCCATCGCTCACCCATATACTTATACAGTTGAAGTCGGAAGTTTATAGACACTTAGGTTGGAGTCATTAAAACTCCTTTTTCAACCACTCCACAAATGTATTGTTAAAACAAACTATAGTTTTGGCAAGTCGGTTAGGACATCTACTTTGTGCATGACACAAGTCATTTTTCCAACAATTGTTTACAGACAGATTATTTCACATATATTTCACTGTATCACAATTTCAGTGGGTCAGAAGTTGACTGTGCCTTGAAACATCTTGGAAAATTCCAGCAAATTATGTCATGGCTTTAGAAGCTTCTGATAGGATAATTGATGTCATTTGTGTCAATTGGAGGTGTCCCTCTGGATGTATTTCAAGACCTACCTTCAAACTCAGTGCCTCTTTGCTTGACATCATGGGAAAATCAAAAGAAATCAGCCAAGACCTCAGAAAAAAATTGTAGACTTCCACAAGTCTGGTTCATCTTTGGGAGCAATTCCCAAACGTCTGAAGGTTCCACGTTCATCTGTACAAACAGTAGTACGCAAGTATAAACACCATGGGACCACGCAGCCGTCATATCACTCAGGAAGGAGACTCGTTCTGTCACCTAAAGATGAACGTACATTGGTGCGAACAAGTGCAAATCAATCCCAGAACAACAGCAAAGGACCTTGTGAAGATGCTGGAGGAAACAGGTACAAAAGTAACCATTTACACAGTAAAACAAGTCCTATATCGACATAACCTGAAAGGCCGCTCAGCAAGGAAGAAGCCACTGCTCCAAAACTGCAAAAAAAGCCAGACTTCGGTTTGCAACTGTACATGGGGACAAAGATCACACTTTTTGGAGAGATGTCCTCTTGTCTGATGAAACAAAAATAGAACTGTTTGTCCATAATGACCATCGTTATGTTTGGAAGAAAAAGGGGGAGGTTTGCAAGCCGAAGAACACTATCTCAACCGCGACGCATGGGGGTGGCACCATCATGTTGTGGGGGTGCTTTGCTGCAGGAGGGACTGGTGCATTTCACAAAATAGATGGCATCATGAGGGAGGAAAATTATGTGGATATATTGAAGCACCATCTCAAGACATCAGTCAGGAAGATAAAGCTTGGTCGTAAATGGGTCTTCCGAATGGACAATGACCCCAAGCATACTTCCAAAGTTGTGGAAAAATAGCTTAAGGACAACAAAGTCAAGGTATTGGAGTGGCCATCACAAAACCCTGACCTCAATCCTATAGAAAATATGTGGGCAGAACTGAAAAATGCTTGTGCGAGCAAGGAGGCCAACAAACCTGACTCTGTTACACCAGCTCTGTCAGGGGGAATGGGCCAAAATTCACCCAACTTATTTTGGGATGCTTGTGGAAGGCTACCTGAAATGTTTGACACAAGTTAAACAATTTAAAGGCAATGCTACCAAATGCTAATTGAGTGTATGTAAACTTCTGACCCACTGGGAATGTGATGAAAGAAATAAAAGCTGAAATAAATCTCTCTACTATTATTCTGACATTTCACATTCTTAAAATAAACTTTCCACCTTCTCCACTACTGACCAAAGACAGGGAATTTTTACTAGGATTAAATGTCAGGAATTGTGATAAACTGAGTTTAAATGTATTTGGCTAAGATGTAAACTTCCGACTTCAACTGTACGTACATATTCTTATTCATCCCTTTACACTTGTGTGTATAAGGTAGTTGTTGTGAAACTGTTAGCACAAGCAAAATCATTTCACTACAGTCGCATTAACATCTGCTAACCATGTGTATGTGACCAATACAATTTGATTTGATTTGATACCATTGATGTGCTACAGATGCTATTGATACCATTGTGAGGTATGTTAAGTGCACTTTCAACGATAAATCAAATGAGCCTTTCTGTCCCATGGAAAAACACTTTGGGGAAATGTGAGGGAACAACCTCCATTATCAGGTCCTATTTCTAGTCCAAGTTGCTGTCCTAAGGCTCTTTTAATTTGCCATGATATATCAAATGGGATTGTTGTTTTGAAGAGAATCTTTATTTTTCCAATTATGTTGCTGTAATGTTCATGGGATTTCCCGTAGCACCGTAGGGGTCAACTTGTTAAAACGGCAGGAGTTTGGTGTGGAACAATTATAATGGTTTAGGAGGAAAGACCTTGTAGTAACAATGCTGCTAGGCCTGTGGTGATCTGACGGGTTTGACAGGTCCTCTGGTGTGCGTGTGAGTGTTAGTGATTTCCCCCACTCTGTGGGAGACCGGTGCAGAACGATGGGAAATATTCTCTTGGCTTTGGAAGTCATACCCTACTCTCTGCTTCTCTGTGTTTCTCTGTGTTTCTCTGTGCTTCTCTCTGCTTCTCTGTGCTTCCCTTATGCTTTTATGTGTTTCTCGCTGCTTCTCTGTCCTTCTCTCTGCTTCTCTGTGCTTCTCTGTGCTTCTAGCTGCTTCTCTGTGCTTCTCTGGGCTTATCTCTGCTTCTCTGTGCTTATGTCTGCTTCTCACTGCTTCTCTGTCTGTCTCTGGGCTTCTCGCTGCTTCTCTGTGCTTATCGCTGCTTCTCTGTGCTTCTTGGGTTTTTCTCTGCTCTTGTTGAATCTCTGGGCTTCTCTCTGCTCTCATTGAGTCTTTGGGCTTCTCTCTGCTCTCGTTGAGTCTCTGGGCTTCTCGGTTCTCTCTGTGCTTCTTGGTGCTTCTCTGTGCTTCTCTGGTCTTTTCTCGGCTCTCGTTGAGTCTCTGGGCTTCTCTCTGCTCTCGTTGAGTCTCTGGGCTTCTCTTTATTCTTGTTGAGTCTTCTCCCAAGCATTGTGATTCTGTATTTATCAATTTTGAGATCTCTCTGTTTCTCCCCCTTTCTGTCTCTCTTGCTCATGTTTTTATCTTATCGCTCAATTCTCTACCCTACCCCACGTTTTCTCTCGCCCTCCTCTGCCTTTTCTGTCGCCTTCTTCCCCTTGCGATGATTCCAGAAGGAATATATAAAAATCACTCCAAAGTTTGATCTCTTTGAACTTTAAAATCATTAAAAAGCTTCCAGTACTGTTTTGTAATACAGCTTTTATTTACACTGAACATATAAATTAAGTTTTTACTGAGTTACAGTTCTTATAAGAAAATCAGTCAATTGAAAAAAGATAATTACGCCCTAATCTATGGATTTCACATGACTGGGAATACAGATATGCATCTGATGGTCACAGATATCTTTAAAAAAAAGGTAGGGGCATGGATCAGAAAACCAGTCAGTATCTGGTGTGACCACCATTTGAATCATGCAGTGCGACACATCTCCTTCACATAGAGTTGATCAAGCTGTTGATTGTGGCCTGTGGAATGTTCTCCCTCTCCTCTTCAATGGGTGTGCAAAGTTGCTGGATATTGGCGGGAACTGGAACACGCTGTCATACACATCAATCCAGAGCATCCCAAACATGCTCAATGGGTGACATGTCTGGTGAACTGGGACATTTTCAGATTCCAAGAATTGTGTACAGAACCTTGCAACATGTGGCCGTGCATTATTATGCTGAAGCATGAGGTGATGACTGCAGATGAATGGCACAACAATGGGCCTCAGGATCTGGTCACAGTATCTCTGTGCATTCAAATTGCCATTGATAAATTGCAGTTGTGTTCGTTGTCCATAGCTTATGCCTGCCCATGGAGGCTGCTTATGGTAGAGAAATTAACATTTAATTCTCTGGCAACAGCTTTGGTGGACATTCCTGCAGTCAGCATGCCAACACTTGAGACATCTGTGGCATTGTGTTGCCTGACAAAACAACACATTTTAGAGTGGCATTTTATTGGCCCAGCACAAGGTGCACCTGTCAGGTGGATGGATTATCTTGGCAAAGGAGAAATGCTCACTAACAGGGATGTAAACAAATTTATGCACAACATTTGAGAGAAATAAGCTTTTTGTGCAAATGAAGAATTTCTGGGATATTTTATTTCAGCTCATGAAACATGGGACCAACACTTTACTGGTTGTTTTACATTTTAGTTCAATTTAGATGAAAGGCATCACTGAATGATGAATAGAGACAAATAGACAGCTAATTATTAAAAGGCTGGTTCAGTTCTCATACTTTACCATTTGCCCACTTTTTATGATTCATTTCTCAAGCATGTTCCACATCCTAATGTGACAGCATTCCTATTGTGATGTCATTCCTATTGTGACAGCATTCCTATTGTGACAACATTCCTATTGTGACAACATTCCTATTGTGACGTTTCATTACAGTTGTGACAACATTCCTATTGTGACAACATTCCTATTGTGACGTTTCATTACAGTTGTGACAGCATTCCTAATGTGACAACATTCCTATTGTGACGTTTCATTACAGTTGTGAGACATTCAAAGATCTGTACTATGAACAACAACACTATCTGATTTGTCAACGAAGTCTAGGGTTCTGTCCCAAATTTCACCCTTTTCCCTATATAGTGCACTACCAAGCCCTCCCTGGTCAAAAGTAGTGCTCTATGTAGAAAATAGGGTGTCATTTGGGGCACAAGCAAGGACATGACTGTCATCACATGTGATCTGATGGTTGTGTTGCTTATAGAGGTGTGCTGCTTTGCGTTTAAACACTACTCTGCTGCAATGAAGTGACGTGACAGTGATGTGACTGAGTGATATGACGGATGTGACGGATGGGAACCAATGAAGGGTTAGGGTTAGGGTCAGTGAAGTGATGTGACAGATGGAGACTAGTGAAGGGTTAGGGTTAAGAGGGTTTCTGTTTCTGCTGGTATCAAACCCTGGGTTGCACGGACCTATTGCAACTTTCTGCCCTGTTTCTATATTGTACATCAGACCGGTCTGGAGAGAGTGAGAGAACATGAAAGGCCGAGAGCTCAGAGGGGTCACCCATGAGAATTCAACAACAGGAGGAAGACAATTGTTGAGGGTAAACAAGTGCTGGGGGTAAACAAGATTAATTTTAAAACCAATTTTATATAATAAAATCATAATAAAACACGCAAACTGGAAATAAGTACATCATTGGAAATGAAGGGATTAAGTGCTACAAAGATAAGGGCTATGTTAAAGTGCTTAATATAATACAATTAAATATAAAAAAAAGACAAAACCAGATTGAGAAAATTAAAACATTATTTTTGATTGAACTTCCTCCTCGTGTTGGTTGCCCCTCCGGCTCTCTTAATTAGGCCCTCACGATCTGTCAATGTTTTATTCTACTCTTTACTAGTCATACCAAGTGGAGCCAAGGTCTTAAGTTTTGCTATCCGCCTGGATTCAGCTGCTCTTCTCTGGCTTTCATCTCCAGACTGGTGATGCGGAGGGAGGTTGTAGGGTGGTTTTGAAAGTGTTTTATCAGGTGTGTTTGTAACATACATTTTTTCAATTGTGTAGAGGTGCTGTTTGAGGCGTGTCAAGACTGTGTGACTGGTTTCTGCAATATATAAATGTTGTGGAAAAATGTGCATGTTTAGGGTTAGGGTTAAGGTCAGTGAAGTCATGTGACAGACGGAGACTAATGAAGGGTTAGGTAAGAACTTAGGAGACCAGCTGGCTGGAGTGTTTACGGACATATTCAATCTTTCCCTATCCCAGTCTGCTGTCCCCACATGCTTCAAGATGTCCACCATTGTTCCTGTACCCAAGACAGCAAAGGTAACTGAACTAAATGACTATCGTCCCATAGAACCCACTTCTGTCATCATGATTTGCTTTGAGAGACTAGTCAAGGATCATATTACCTCCACATTACCTGTCACCCTAGATCCACTTCAATTTGCATAGCTCCCCATACGATGCAATCACCATCACACTGCACACTGTCCTATCGCATCTGGTCAAGAGGAACACCTAAGTAAGAATGCTGTTCATTG
This sequence comes from Salmo salar, assembly GCF_965601325.2. NCBI lineage: Eukaryota > Metazoa > Chordata > Actinopteri > Salmoniformes > Salmonidae > Salmo > Salmo salar. Next base: position 13,770,832 of record NC_138303.1, on the reverse strand, counting down.
ACTATAGCTCAGCATTCAACACCATAGTACCCTCCAAGCTCATCATTAAGCTCGAGGCCCTGGGTCTGAATCCCGCCCTGTGCAACTGGGTCCTGGATTTCCTGACGGGCCGCCCCCAGGTGGTGAAGGTAGGAAATAACACCTCCACTTCGTTGATCCTCAACACAGGGGCCCCACAAGGGTGTGTGCTCAGCCCCCTCCTGTACTCCCTGTTCATCCATGACTGCATGGCCATGCACGCCTCCAACTCAATCATCAAGTTTGCAGACGACACAACAGTAGTAGGCCTGATTACCAACAATAACGAGACTGCCTACTGAGAGGAGGTGAGGGCCCTGGGAGTGTGCTGCCAGGAAAATAACCTCTCACTCAATGTTGACAAAACAAAGGAGCTGGTCATGGACTTCAGGAAACAGCAGTGGAGAAGGTGGAAACTTCAAATTCCTTGGCGTATACATCACCGACGATCTGAAATGGTCCACCCACACAGACGGTGTGGTGAAAAAGGTGCAACAGCGCCTCTTCAACCTCAGGAGGCTGAAGAAATGTGGCTTGGCACCTAAATTGGTCTCCCGAGTGGCGCAGCGGTCCAAGGCACTGCATCTCAGTGCAAGAGGCCTCACTGCAATCCCTGGTTTGAATCCAGGCTGCATCACATCTGGCCGTGATTGGGAGTCCCATAGGGCAGCGCACAATTGGCCCAGCGTCATCCGGTTTTGGCCGGGGTAGGCCGTCATTGTAAATAAAAATGTGTTCTTAACTGACTTGCGTAATTAAATAAAACCCTCAGAAACTTTTACAGATGCACAATTGAGAGCATCCTGTCGGGCTGTATCACCGCCTGGTACAGCAACTGCTCTGCCCACAACCGTAGTAGGCCTGATTACCAACACTACCACACTACCTGCCCACCAGGACACCTACACCACCCGATGTCACAGGAAGGCCAAAAAGATCATCAAGGACAGCAACCACCCGAGCCACTGCCTGTTCACCCCGCTAACATCCAGAAGACGAGGTCAGTACAGGTGCATCAAAGCTGGGAGCAAGAGACTGAAAAAACTGCTCAAGGCCATCAGACTGTTAAATAAATGCTGCTACCTCATATATAGACTTGAAATCACTGGCCACTTTAATAATGGAACACTAGTCACTTTAATAATGTTTACATATTGCTTTACTCATCTCATATGTATATACTGTATTCTATTCTACTGTATTTAGTCTATGCCACTTTGACATTGCATATATATTCCTTAATTCCATTATTAATCTTTTAGGTTGTGTGTATTGTGTGTATTGTTGTGAATTGTTAAGATATTACTGCACTGTTGGAGCTAGAAAGACAAGCATTTTGCTACACCCGCAATAACATCTGCTAAACACGTGTATGGGACAAATACAATTGAATTTGATTTTGATTTGAAGACTGGCAAGTGGCATTGCTGTAGGGAATAAAGGGGTCATGACGTGGAACTCATATCCAACATCTCGGAGGAGTGATAATCACTCTCTCTCTTCTTCCGGACCCCAACTCTTCTCCTCTTTCTTTTAATGTCAAATGCTTAAGCCCAGTATAAGTTCATTCTTCTCAGGTGTCTTGGTGGCTGTTGATCTTCAGAGAACCTCACGTCTGTCTGCTACTGGCACTGACAGATTTGGCATGTCCTCTCAAAAGCTTTGTTATTGCTCTTTATTCCATTTTGAGCTATATGCGTCTGCATCTGCGTGTAGGTCGGTGTCTGTGTCTGCGTCGGTGTCTGTGTCTGCGTCGGTGTCTGTTTGTGTCGGTGTCTAGGTCTATGTCGGTGTCTGTGTCTGTGACTGTATAGACCTGTGTGTTTTGTATGTGTGATTTCACGCATGTATATATACACGTGCCTGTGTTTGATATAGCTAGAGCCTTTTGTTTTTGCTGTATTGTTGTGTCTGTAACTAGGATGTGAACCTCTTTCTCTATCTCTCGGTGTGTTTTTTGTGGCCTACTCTGTTTGTGTAACGGGATGACAGGTTGAAGAAAAAGTGTTGACAGATCTTTATCATTGATTTGACAGCTTTCCCACAGAGATAAATAAAAAGACCAGGAACAAGCAGTCAAAAAGGAGAACAGTACAAATGAAAATCGTCTTAAAAAAGCTAGAAACTTTAAAACAAGTGAAAATAATGAAAACATCGCTGTAAAAAAACCCGTTGCCACTTAGATGGTTGATTTGATAGTGACTCAGAGAAAGCTTGTAATCTTCCTCTTCGTCTCCGAACCTGGTGCTACCCTCACACCTTTGGTTGTTTCTTCGCACATCTCTGAATCCAGCCAACACCATTCTTAAGTGTACCTTCTGTTTAAAGTGACTGTCTACAGTAACATTACTTTTCAAACAAACAGAGAACAGTATATTAGATGTTGATGAATGAGAAAGACTAGTTCTGGTGGAGCTATTGTGACCAGGAGGGTGTCTCTCTATTTCAATTCAATTCAATTCAATTCAATTCAATTCAATTCAATTCAATTCAATTCAAGGGCTTTATTGGGAAACATGTTAACGTTGCCAAAGCAAGTGAAGTAGATAATAAACAGAAGTGAAATAAACAATATAAATGAACAGTAAACGTTACACTCACAGGAGTTCCAAAAGAATAAAGATATTTCAAATGTCATATTATGTCTGTATACAGTGTTGTAACGATGTGCAAATAGTTAAAGTACAAAAGGGAAAATAAATAAATATGGGTTGTATTTACAATGGTGTTTGTACTTCACTGGTTGCCCTTTTCGTGTGGCAACAGGTCACAAATATTCTCTCTCCCTCTCCCTCCCTCTCTCTCCCCCTCTCTCTCTCTCTCTCTCTCTCTCTCTCTCTCTCTCTCTCTCTCTCTCTCCTAATATTTTCCTTAAGTTGGAAAAGGTCAGAATACTCTCCGTGGTACAGCAGCCCTCTGTCTTGATATAGAAACAAATCAATCCAAGACAACACAGTGTAGCATGACAGGGCTCACAATCACTTTGGGATGTAGTAGTTGAGGTAATAGAACAAACAGCCTTTTATGGTCCTGGGTTGGAATGTGGCAAAAGAACAGTAATTTATGGTCCCGGGTTGTAATGAGGTAATAGAACAGTATTTTATGGTCCCGGGTTGTAATGAGGTAATAGAACAGTATTTTATGGTCCCGGGTTGTAATGAGGTAATAGAACAATATTTTATGGTCCCGGGTTGTAATGAGGTAATAGAACAGTATTTTATGGTCCCGGGTCGTAATGAGGTAATAGAACAATATTTTATGGTCCCGGGTTGTAATGAGGTAATAGAACAATATTTTATGGTCCCGGGTTGTAATGAGGTAATAGAACAGTATTTTATGGTCCCGGGTTGTAATGAGGTAATAGAACAATATTTTATGGTCCCGGGTTGTAATGAGGTAATAGAACAGTATTTTATGGTCCCGGGTCATAATGAGGTAATAGAACAGTATTTTATGGTCCTGGGTCGTAATGAGGTAATAGAACAGTATTTTATGGTCCCGGGTCGTAATGAGGTAATAGAACAGTATTTTATGGTCCCGGGTTGTAATGAGGTAATAGAACAATATTTTGTGGTCCCGGGTCGTAATGAGGTAATAGAACAATATTTTATGGTCCCGGGTTGTAATGTCACATGCATCAAAACATTATTCCACTCCCTTAGACATCTAAACCAGCTATGATAAAACGTCAGAGCAAATGCCGGAATTGCACAACACACTTTCACATAATAGTATATGAACTGTTAAGTCAAAGAATATCTAAAAAAACATATCCTAAACCTCCTTCCCAGATGTTTCCGATGAGGATATAGCGTGCAGTGAGTCAGCCCAGAGCCTGATGGTCTGAAGACACAGTGTTTGTTTGCTTAGGTGTTAACAGCAGTTGTCACAGCAAGGTAACTGGAGTAACATGCCTTACGCTGTGTGGGGACACCGTTTCTTCCTCTGTCTCTTCAAGGCCTTACGTTGTCGGGGGGGTGAACTGAAATGTACAACTAGCTGGGCTCTGGTTCAGTCCTGTCATCTCTTATCTGTGCAACACTCTGCCTGTTTCCCCCTACAGTACCAGGGGAGTACACTGTTGCTCCTCAAGGACTCTGTGAGCTAGTGTACCTAACTCCAGCTTCTCTCAGAGAGTTGTGTCTCAGCCAGAAGGACACACATAAGACCAGCAGTTCAGAACATAAAGTAAAACAGAGGCTACTGGTCTAATCTTGTGTTAGTACCTTCGATCACGCCAGGCTTGGTTTCTTAATACTGGGCTGGGTTGTACATCATCCCTCCTGAGTACGTAACGCTGTGCCACTGTGTGTCCTTGGCTTTTACATATATTCCACCATGGTCTCCAACAGCTAATATGGTCCAGTTGCACCTGAGGCAGAAAATGTAAAAGTACTGATTACTGCATATGTAGTAGTGTGTGAGAGAGCTAATGATTTGACACATAATATTCATTTAGTTAGAGGTGATCCATATTGAGCTTAATGTATAATTATCATAGCTCTGAAGATGTTTCTTTCCCAAAAGTGAGGTCCAGAGCAACACGAAGAAACACAGTGGTTTATCAATCAATCAATCAATCACATACATCATTTTTTTTTTTTTAAATCCCTTTGTCAGCAGTTTTCACAAAGTGTTTGTTTAACAGATACCCAGCCTGAAACTCCAACAAGCACGCAATGGATAGGCCTCACGTGGCCTTTATTTAGACTGGCCAGAGTAGTAACATATCTTTTGGGAACGCCTTATGATTGTAAGCATACAGTGCCTTCAGAAAGTATTCACACCCCTTGTATTTCTTTCCACCTTTTGTTGTGTTACAAAGTGGGATTAAAATGGATTTAATTGTAATGTCATTTTAATTTAACAGAGATGAGGTAGTCATTAAAAAAAGAATGTGAAACACTATTATTGCACACAGAGCGAGTCCATGTGTCAAGTCTAGTCCTGCTCCTCCTCTCTGGCGCTCGTTGTCGCCAGTTTACTTATTATTACGCACACCTGCCAACATCGTTACGCGCACCTGCGCCTCATGAGACTCACCTGGACTCCATCACTTCTAGGATGACCTCCCCTGTATCTGTCTCTCCCTTTGGTTCAGTCCCCAGGCACCTGCGCCTCATGAGACTCACCTGGACTCCATCACTTCTAGGATGACCTCCCCTGTATCTGTCTCTCCCTTTGGTTCAGTCCCCAGGCACCTGCGCCTCATGAGACTCACCTGGACTCCATCACTTCTAGGATGACCTCCCCTGTATCTGTCTCTCCCTTTGGTTCAGTCCCCAGGCACTATTAGTTGTTTTCTCATGTCCAGATGCTATTCTTGTTTTGGGCCATGTTTTTTGCATGATTAAATTCACCCCCTGTACTTGCTTCCTGACTCCCAGCGTCTGTGTTACACCATGCAACTTATTATGTGACTTATTAAGCACATTTTTACTCCTGTACTTATTTGGGCTTGCCATAAGAAAGGGGTTGAACACTTATCCAGGTGTGGATAGCTCTAAGAGACTTAGCCAGAAAGACTCACAATTGTAATCACTGCCAAAAGGTATTTCTAAAAAGTATTGACTCAGGGGTGGGAATACTTACTGTATGTGAAGATATTTCTGTATTTAATTTTCAATACATTTGCAAACCTTTCTAAAAACATGTTTTCACTTTGTCATTAAGGGTTTGTTTGTAGATGGGTGAGAAAGCTACCCCATCTTGAATTCAGGCTGCAACACAACAACATGTACAATAAGTCAAGGGATATGAATCCTTTCCGAAAGCACTGTAAAGATAAAACAACGAAGAAGGTGACATGTCTAGTGGCCCATGGGCCTGTCTAGATGTATTTTTGTTTAATGATTTTTTTGTCCAATTTCTCAGTCATACTAATCTATAATGGACCTTTGGCTGATCAGTGGGCAACGTCCAGTCCCCATACTAACATGGGCCGGCCCGGTGTTCACGCAAACTCACATTCAACTTCAAACACGAAATCAAAGAGACCTGCTCTGTCATCAGTAAGACAGCCAACATCATGGATCGTAAAAAACAGAAAGGGTGACTATAAATGTAGAAATTGCACGCTGTATATTATCACCTCACTCAAAGCTTCCTATTTTTTGGACAGCTAAAACTATGATTTGGTCAAACAGTAAAGTGCATTATCCTCATGATTCATGTAATGAAAGTGTCTACTCCTACTGCTCTCTCTTCGTCTGCCCACGTGTTCTCGCATACCCCTAGAGCATCGAGCCAGCGGGGTGGTGGCACTGGAATCCTCATCTCTCCCAAGTGGACATTCTCTCTTTCTCCAATGACCCATCTGTCTATCTCCTCATTTGAATTCCATGCTGTCACAGTTACCAGCCCTTTCAAGCTTAACATCCTTATCATTTATCGCCCTCCAGGTTCCCTTGGAGAGTTCATCAATGAGTTTGACGCCTTGATAAGTTCCTTTCCTGAAGATGGCTCACCTCTCACAGTTCTGGGTGACTTTAACCTCCCCACGTCTACCTTTGACTCATTCCTCTCTGCCTCCTTCTTTCCACTCCTCTCCTCTTTTGACCTCACCCTCTCACCTTCCCCCCCTACTCACAAGGCAGGCAATACGCTTGACCTCATCTTTACTAGATGCTGTTCTTCCACTAATCTCATTGCAACTCCCCTCCAAGTCTCCGACCACTACCTTGTATCCTTTTCCCTCTTGCTCTCATCCAACACTTCTCACTCTGCCCCTACTCGGATGGTATTGCGCCGTCCCAACCTTCGCTCTCTCTCTCCCGCTACTCTCTCCTCTTCCATCCTATCATCTCTTCCCTCTGCTCAAACCTTCTCCAACCTATCTCCTGATTCTGCCTCCTCAACCCTCCTCTCCTCCCTTTCTGCATCCTTTGATTTTCTCTGTCCCCTATCCTCCAGGCCGGCTCGGTCCTCCCCTCCTGCTCCGTGGCTCGACGACTCACTACGAGCTCACAGAACAGGGCTCCGGGCAGCCGAGCGGAAATGGAGGAAAACTCGCCTCCCTGCGGACCTGGCATCCTTTCACTCCCTCCTCTCTACATTCTCCTCTTTTGTCTCTGCTGCTAAAGCCACTTTCTACCACTCTAAATTCCAAGCATCTGCCTCTAACCCTAGGAAGCTCTTTGCTACCTTCTCCTCCCTCCTGAATCCTCCTCCCCCCCGCAATCCAAGCGGCCCACGCTTGGATTGCGTCCTACCTGACAGGTCGCTCCTACCAGGTGGCGTGGCGAGAATCTGTCTCCGCACCATGCGCTCTCACCACTGGTGTCCCCCAGGGCTCTGTTCTAGGCCCTCTCCTATTCTCGCTATACACCAAGTCACTTGGCTCTGTCATATCCTCACATGATCTCTCCTATCATTGCTATGCAGACGACACACAATTAATCTTCTCCTTTCCCCCTTCTGATAACCAGGCGGCGAATCGCATCTCTGCATGTCTGTCAGACATATCAGTGTGGATGACGGATCACCACCTCAAGCTGAACCTCGGCAAGACGGAGCTGCTCTTCCTCCCGGGGAAGGACTGCCCGTCCCATGATCTCGCCATCACGGTTGACAACTCCCTTGTGTCCTCCTCCCAGAGTGCTAAGAACCTTGGCGTGATCCTGGACAACACCCTGTCGTTCTCCACTAACATCAAGGCGGTGACCCGATCCTGTAGGTTCATGCTCTACAACATTCGCAGAGTACGACCCTGCCTCACACAGGAAGCGGCGCAGGTCCTAATCCAGGCACTTGTCATCTCCCGTCTAGATTACTGCAACTCGCTGTTGGCTGGGCTCCCTGCCTGTGCCATTAAACCCCTACAACTCATCCAGAACGCCGCAGCCCGTCTGGTGTTCAACCTTCCCAAGTTCTCTCACGTCACCCCGCTCCTCCGCTCTCTCCACTGGCTTCCAGTTGAAGCTCGCATCCGCTACAAGACCATGGTGATTGCCTACGGAGCTGTGAAGGGAACGGCACCTCCATACCTTCAGGCTCTGATCAGGCCCTACACCCAAACAAGGGCACTGCGTTCATCCACCTCTGGCCTGCTGGCCCCCCTACCTCTGAGGAAGCACAGTTCCCGCTCAGCCCAGTCAAAACTGTTCGCTGCTCTGGCACCCCAATGGTGGAACAAGCTCCCTCACGACGCCAGGACAGCGGAGTCAATCATCACCTTCCGGAGACACCTGAAACCCTACCTCTTTAAGGAATACCTAGGATAGGATAAAGTAATCCTTCTAACCCCCCCCCCCCCCTTAAAAGATTTAGATGCACTATTGTAAGGTGGTTGTTCCACTGGATATCATAAGGTGAATGCACCAATTTGTAAGTCGCTCCTGCTAAATGACTTAAATGTAAATGTAAATGTAAAATGTAAATGCTCTGCTCCTGTGCTGCCAGGTCACCCGTGATACAAGTCAGAATTCAATGTCCATTCATGTCTGAGGACGTTGGGGGATGACGTGGGAATGTACAGTGTAAAGTACTTAAGTAAAAATACTTTAAAGTACTACCTAAGTCGTTTTTGGGGGTATCTGTACTTTATTTTACTATTTATATTTTGGACAACTTTTACTTTTCCTTAACTACATTCCTAAAGAAAATAATGTACCTTTTGCTCCATACATTTTACCTGACACCCAAAACTACTTGTTACATTTTGAATTCTTAGCAGGACAGAAAAATTGTGCACTTCACAAAATAGATGGCATCATGAGGGAGGAAAAGTGTGTTGATATATTGAAGCAACATCTCAAGACATCAGTCAGGAAGTGAATGCTTGGTCACAAATGGGTCTTCCAAATGGACAATGACCCCAAGCATACTTCCAAAGTTGTGGCAAAATGGCTTAAGGACAAAAAAGTCAAGGTATTGGAGGGGCCATCACAAAGCCCTGACCTCAATCCTATAGAACATTTGTGGGCAGAACTGAAAAAGTGTGTGCGAGCAAGGAGGCCAACAAACCTGACTCAGTTACACCAGCTCTGTCAGGAGGAATGGGCCAAAATTCACCCAACTTATTGTGGGAAGCTTGTGGAAGGCTACCCGAAACGGTTGACCCAAGTTAAACAATTTACAGGCAATGCTACCAAATACTAATTGAGCGTATGTAAACTTTTGACCCACTGAGAATGTGATGAAAGAAATAAAAGCTGAAATAAATCATTCTCTCTACTATTATTCTGACATTTCACATTATTAAAATAAAGTGGTGATCCTAACTGACCTAAAACAGGGATTTTTTTACTAGGAATAAATGTCAGGAATTGTGAAAAACTGAGTATAAATGTATTTGGCTAAGGTGTATGTAAACTTCCGACTTCAACTGTATATAACATACTAATCAGGGGGAATGGGAACCAGGTGTGCGTAATGAGACAAGACAGTCCAGGGTTGGTGGTAATGAATCCAGTTCAGTGACGCCTAGAAGGCCGGTGACGTAGACCTCCGGAGCTGGTGCAGGGAATGAGCAGCAGTACAGGAGGAATCCGTGACAGATGTTCGTGTCATGTGAAGATGGATGTAATTCATCTCTATTAAAAAAAAAAAATTCTGGAGTCCAATTTTGACAGTAAAATATACCAACTATAGTCTAATTGTCAACCCAGAATGCATGACAATCACTGGATTAGGTTGCATATCAAAATATCTTGAATCATGCATTCTTGCTTGGATGTATTAAATGAAACTCTGTACAGTATTTATTGAATAGCTCAGTAGTCTGTGGTATTATGCTTCTTAATAAAGCACTGTGAATTAATTCATAAGATGATTACTCATGATTTGGGTCTAACCAAATCATGGGCTGGTGCCTTCAACTGTAAAAGCTAGTGATTCAGGGGAACATGTTAGCCTGGAGCCCTGTAATAGTAATGAACACTTAGGGTAGGTGATGATTCAGGGGAACATGTTAGCCTGGAGCACTGTAATAGTAATGAACACTTAGGATAGGTGATGATTCAGGTGAACATGTTAGCCTGGAGCCCTGTAATAGTAATGAACACTGAGGGTGGGTGATGATTCAGGGGAACATGTTAGTCTGTAGCCCTGTATTAGTAATGAACACTGAGGGTAGGTGATGATTCAGGGGAACATGTTAGCCTGGAGCCCTGTAAGAGTAATGAACACTGAGTGTGGGTGATGATTCAGGGGAACATGTTAGCCTGGAGCCCTGTAATAGTAATGAACACTGAGGGTGGGTGATGATTCAGGGGAACATGTTAGCCTGGAGCCCTGTAATAGTAATGAACACTTAGGGTAGGTGATGATTCAGGGGAACATGTTAGTCTGGAGCACTGTAATAGTAATGAACACTGAGGGTGGGTGATGATTCAGGGGAACATGTTAGCCTGGAGCCCTATAATAGTAATGAACACTGAGGGTAGGTGATGATTCAGGGGAACATGTTAGTCTGCAGCCCTGTAATAGTAATGAACACTGAGGGTGGGTGATGATTCAGGGGAACATGTTAGCCTGTAGCCCTGTAATAGTAATGAACACTTAGGGTAGGTGATGATTCAGGGGAACATGTTAGCCTGGAGCCCTGTAATAGTAATGAACACTTAGGGTAGGTGATGATTCAGGGGAACATGTTAGCCTGGAGCCCTGTAATAGTAATGAACACTTAGGGTAGGTGATGATTCAGGTGAACATGTTAGCCTGGAGCCCTGTAATAGTAATGAACACTGAGGGTAGGTGATGATTCAGGGGAACATGTTAGCCTGGAGCCCTGTAATAGTAATGAACACTGAGGGTGGGTGATGATTTAGGGGAACATGTTAGCCTGGAGCCCTGTAATAGTAATGAACACTTAGGGTAGGTGATGATTCAGGGGAACATGTTAGCCTGGAGCCCTGTAATAGTAATGAACACTGAGGGTGGGTGATGATTTAGGGGAACATGTTAGCCTGGAGCCCTGTAATAGTAATGAACACTGAGGGTGGGTGATGATTCAGGGGAACATGTTAGCCTGGAGCCCTGTAATAGTAATGAACACTGAGGGTAGGTGATGATTCAGGGGAACACGTGCGACAGGTACTAATATGCAATATAGCCTAAGTCGTTAGCTTGGCTTTTATAGTGAGCAATAGTAATGGCTTCTTTTTATAGCCACTAACTCCGCAGTGTCTTGTTGGCTAAAGCCTATGGGGAAATTCATGTTTTTTTGCACTGATGTAAAGTACTTAAGTAAAAGTACTTTAAAGTACTGTACTTTACTATTTATATTTTGGACAACATTTACTTTTACTTAACTACATTCCTAAAGAAAATAATGTACTTTTTGCTCCATGCATTTTACCTGACACCCAAAGTACTTGTTACATTTTGAATGCTTAGCAGGACAGCAAAATAGTCAATTTCACGTGCTTATCAAGAGAACATGCCTGGTCATCCCTACTGCCTCTGATCTGGCAGACTGCCTCAACACAAATGAAGCTTTGCTTGTAAATGATGTGTGAGGGTTGGAGTGTGCCCCCTGGCTATCCGTACATTTTATTAACAAGTAAATTGTGCCGTCTGGTTTGTTTAATATTAGGAATTTTTAATTATTCATACTTTTACTTTTGATACTTAAGTATATTTAAAACCAAATACTTTTAGACTTTTACTCAAGTAGTATTTTACTGGGTGACGCACTTTTACTTGAGTAATTTTTTATGAAGGTTTCTTTACTTTTACTCAAGTATGACAGTTGAGTGCTTTTTCCACCACTGTTTTTTTGCAGGGTTTTGGGATAAAGGCCGAAAATACTGTCTGTGGTAAAATACGCTTAGGATATCTTATACGTTTTGTTCTATGAGATAATCTTCATCAGCTAATGTAATTTTTTTTGTGAATTTTGAAGCATTTATGTAATCAAAACAAGCACATAAAGGCCAGACTATCAGTAACATTTCAACTAACTATCGACTAACCCTAACGCTAGCTCTAACCCTTAACCTTTATTCTAACCCTAACCCTAACGCTAGCTCTAACCCTAACCCTTAACCTTTATTCTAACCCTAACCCTTAACCTTTATTCTAAACCTAACCCTAACGCTAGCTCTAATCATAACCCTTAACCTTTATTCTAAACCTAACCCTAACGCTAGCTCTAATCATAACCCTTAACCTTTATTCTAAACCTAACCCTAACGCTAGCTCTAACCCTAATCCTTAACCTTTATTCTAACCCTAACCCTTAACCTTTATTCTAACCCTAACCCTAACGCTAGCTCTAACCCGAACCCTTAACCTTTATTCTAAACCTAACCCTAACGCTAGCTCTAACCCTAACCCTTAACCTTTATTCTAACCCTAACCCTTAACCTTTATTCTAAACCTAACACTAACGCTAGCTCTAACCCTAACCCTTAACCTTTATTCTAACCCTAACCCTAACGCTAGCTCTAACCCTAACCCTTAACCATTATTCTAAACCTAACCCTAACGCTAGCTCTAACCCTAACCCTTAACCTTTATTCTAACCCTAACCCTTAACCTTTATTCTAAACCTAACACTAACGCTAGCTCTAACCCTAACCCTTAACCTTTATTCTAACCCTAACCCTAACGCTAGCTCTAACCCTAACCCTTAACCTTTATTCTAACCCTAACCCTAATGCTAGCTCTAACCCTAACCCTTAACCTTTATTCTAACCCTAACCCTAACGCTAGCTCTAACCCTAACCCTTAACCTTTATTCTAACCCTAACCCTTAACCTTTATTCTAAACCTAACACTAACGCTAGCTCTAACCCTAACCCTTAACCTTTATTCTAACCCTAACCCTAACGCTAGCTCTAACCCTAACCCTTAACCTTTATTCTAACCCTAACCCTAATGCTAGCTCTAACCCTAACCCTTAACCTTTATTCTAACCCTAACCCTAACGCTAGCTCTAACCCTAACCTTGAACTTTTTAGACCCATATCAGCTTTTCACAGAAACCCACAGTTGTGGCAAGTTGGCTGGATGTCCTTTGGGTGGTGGACCATTCTTGATACACATGGGAAACTGTTGTGTGTGAAAAACCCAGCAGCGTTGCAGTTCTTGACGCAGTCAAACCGGTGCGCATGGCACCTACTACCACAACCCGTTCAAAGGCACTTCAATCTTTTGTCTTGCCAATTCACCCTCTGAATGGCACACATACACCATCCATGTCTCAATTGTCTCAAGGCTTAAAAATGCTTCTTTAACTGGTCTTCTCCCCTTCATCTACACTAATTTGAAGTGGATTTAACAGGTGACATAAATAAGGGATTATAGCTTTCGGCTGGATTCACCTGGTTAGTCTATGTCAAGGAAAGAGCAGGTGTTCCTAATGTTTTGTACATTCAGTGTAGTGTAGTGGCAAGAGGGATTTAGTGAATCAATTGTTTTCTACACATTTTCCTTTCTTTCTGTGGCACCAAATGTTTACATATATGCTACTGGGAATGTTACCAGGGCCACGTTCATTCGCAGATAGAAATTCTGTCAATCGAGCCAACGTTAATCCTTATTCTACATGTCAGAGAGGCATGTTTGTTCTACATAGCATATTTCTATCTGAACGTTCCAAAACGTTGCGTCCTGCTGAATGCACCCCCAGGTTGTTAGCTTTAGCTAGCTAATGAGGTAACATAACTGAACAAGTTGTAGCCTAAACAAATGGTTAACAGTCCGGTCCGCAAGTAGCCTAGTTTTAGAACGGCCCGCTATAATCTTTATGAATGTAAAATGCGGCCCTCCAATGCATGATAGAAAGAACAAAACGTAGCGTCGGTATTATGGGTCATATCTTTTGAACGGTAATGGCTACAATCAAGAGGTAGACTTGGGTAGTACCTTGGCTACAGAACCTGGCTATCAAATGCAGTAGGGAAAATGCGAGGGTTGAGCGAAACTACAAATTCTAAAACTTTTATTTAATCAATGGATAGAAAAACATAGCTAGACTGTTGTTTTACTATTAAACTTAATATTGCTATTGTTTTTCATTTCATAAAGGATCTTGTGTTTCTTAACCAGCCAAAGGGTATCTAACTAGATGCCTGGTGGAGATGGGAAAGCAAGAGAGTCACCTGTGCGATGTGTATAATCGGAGTCTGATCCGGAGCTGAGCCTGTCTGCCAACACTCAGCTCTTGCTTCTGTGCAGCTCACAAGCTGATGTAGGCTAGGCTGTGTGTTTCTGGTGTTCCGTGTCCTTCCCACTGCTGAACAGAACTGCGCTGTGCATATGTGCTGCTAATATTAATTCAGCTTTTCACTGAAAAGCTCTCAATCTCTCCAAACACTCGTGTCCAGTCCACTTAGTACTCAGATTTTAATCATAAAGATAATTTAGTCTCGTTTTAGTCACCTGAAATGAAAAATAATTTCCATTTAGTTATATTTTTTTTTTATCTATTTAGTCAGTTATAGTCTTGTCAATTGCCACTGAAAAATAGGTGTTTGACAAGTATTGTAGTCACTATTTATGTTGACAAAATGAACACTGGCACAGAGTGACAGCATAGAAGATGCTGGGACAGACAAACAGTACAGGTTGTGGGCTGATGTGGATAAAATGCCAGGGCCGAATCCTTGTCCCAGTCCGCCCCTCGGTTTTTCCCTTCATCAATACAGACGTTGGTCCCTTTCATCTTCCACACTCTTTCCCTTCCACAGGAAATGTGAAATGTACAAAAGGTGAATTTATCTTCAGAATACTTTCATTTATCTTTAGATCACTAAACCGTTGCCATTCAGATCTTATAATTTGCAATTTAACACATTTCAGCTCCCTTGTCGCTGAACCATTTAGAAGTGGGATGTTTATCCCTTCATCAATACTTATTTCTTTGCCAGACTTTCATCTCCCACACCATTTCCCTTCCACAGGAAATGTGAAATGTACAAAAGGGAAGAAGTTGCAGCGCTCTCTATGTCAGAAATGAATGGAGAACACCTCTTACATTTGTGAGCCATAAAGACTCCAATTCAAACAGAATGTTCAGAACCGGAGGATCAGAAACCTTTTGTTTGTACTCTCACAGATTACAGACTTTAGATGGGTGAGGAAAGTTGTTACTGTCTGTTGGTTGAAAAGGTAACATCTGCCTCAACACATGTGCTTCTCCATCACAACTAGTTAATCTTCATCACCTCATCCACTACCATTATCTCCATCCCTCTCTTTGGTTCTCTCTGTTCTCTCTGTTCTCTGTTCTCTCTGCTCTCTCTGTTCTCTTTCTCCGTTCTCTCTGCTCTCTCTGTTCTCTCCGTTCTCTCTGTTCTCTGTGTTCTCTCCGTTCTCTTTTCTCCATTCTCTTTTCTCCGTTCTCTCTGCTCTCTCTGTTCTCTCCGTTCTCTCTGTTCTCTGTGTTCTCTCCGTTCTCTTTTCTCCATTCTCTTTCTCCGTTCTCTGTTCTCTCTATTCTCTCTGTTCTCTCTTTCTCTGTTCTCTGTTCTCTGTTCTCTCTCTGTTTCTCTCGCTTGTTTCTCTCTCTCTCTGTCTCTCTGTCTGAATCTCAAAAAGGAATCAGGATTATTACATCCGTTTACTGAGCAGGTGTTCAGGCCCCGGTAATCGATACACAGGTGCAGTGTTTTGTCCTTCTTCTCCACAAAGAAGAAACCTGCGCCAGCGGGGGAGGCAGGAGGATGGATACACCCTGCAGCCAGGGAGTTGTCAATGTACCTTTCCACCGACAGGGATTAAAGCTGCCCCGGGTGTGGTGTAGTACCCGGGAGAAGGTCGTTACGCAGTTGTAGGGCCGATGTGGAGGAAGCGATGTGGAACGATGTTGAAAACCTCCTGGAGGTCATGGTAGTCAGCGGGAACGGCGGTCCGAGGATTTTCCCGCAGGATGATGTCCCAGGGCAGGCTGCTCCGACTTCAGGCAATGAGCGCGGCAGAACGGGCTCCAACCCTTGATAGAACCAACAGTTCAGTCAATAAGGGGATTGTGCCTCTGGAGCCAATCCCCTTATTGAAGGGCCAATCCCCTTATTGAATCTCCCCAGGTACCCAAACTACGGGTACCTGAGGAGATTCAATGAGCAGGAATTACATGGACTAACCTGTGGTTACCTGACACTCGCAGGTTGATAGGAACCATATTGTGGGTGACTCTGCCAATAGAGCGCCCATCCAGCGCTCTGACGTTCATGGGAATGGAGAGGGGTTGAGAGAGGATTCCCAGCTCCGACATCAGGGTAGTGTCCATAAAACTCTTGTCCGGCACGCGAGTCAATGAGTACCCGAAGAGATTTTGACCGGTCACCCCACAGAAAGGATGGCATGGAGAGGGGTACGAGTAATGGTAGATTGGAAATTCTCTGTATGGCCCACCAGCATACCTATTGATGAGCCTGGTCTTTTAATGGACACGTAGAAATATAATGACCTAAAGTTCTACTTATACAGACAGTATTGGTGTTCAGTCTGCGTAAACATTTAGCAGGAGACTCGGGTAACCTCGGATTCTCTCAGTAATGTAGATGCCGGGGATCTTTGGGCGAGAGAGTGTGACTGGGAAAAGACCTCCTCTCCCTCCTATGTTCCTGTAGCCGCCAGTCGATCCGTATGGTCAAGGCTATGAGAGAGTTGAGATCCATGGGCAGCTCCCGGGCTGTGAGTTCGTCTTTAACCTCCTCTGATAATCCATGAAGGAAAATGTCGAACAGGGATTCAGGGTTCCAGGCACTCTCGGCGATCAACTTGTGGTTGTCGACCACAAAGTCTTCCACACTATGGGAGTCTTGACGTAGTAGGAGTAGCATCTGAGCAACCTCTCTCCTGGACAACGGATAATCTAACACCTTATTTACCTCTGCCATGAACTCCCCCAGACTGAAGCACACAGTGGATTGTTGCTCCCACACCGCCGTAGCCCAGACAAGAGCCCTCCCGGACATTAGCGTTATAAGGTATGCTAACTTCGAGAGGTCTGAGGGAAAAGAAGAAGGCTGCAGCTCAAAGATCAGGGAGCACTGGGAGAGAAACGCCTGACAAGTTCCTGAATCTCCAGCGTAGTGCTCCAGAGGAGGTAAGCGGGGTTCTCGGGAAGCTGGGTTGGGCTGGGGAGATGCGCTGCAGATAGTGGGGTTACTAAGAGGCTGGGAGGTTACTGTTGTGGCTGTCTAATAGACAATCCAAGGAATTGCTCCGGCAATGTATTGAAAGTGAGTTCATGGCGTTCCTCCAAGGTCTAGAATCCTTCCATAAGATTTTGAAGTAACTCCTCGTGTCTTTCAATGGTGGCTCCTTGGGAGGAGCCGGTTGTTGTGGAGCTCGTCCGAGTCAGTTGGGTCAGTTACGGCCAGTTTGTAGTAACACGACTCAGGATAAGACTCAGATGCAGACACAGGAGGCAGACAGTTTGAATTTCAGATGTTTGTACAAAACAAGGGGCGGGCAGAATGGCAGGTCAAGCGCAGGCCGAGGTCAGTAAATCCAATGCAGCGTTAATCGGGGACAGAACGGCAGGCAGGCTCAGGGCAGGCAGAATGGTCAGAACTGGAGGGACTAGAAAACAGAAAATATTGGAAAACGGGAAAACACGCTGTTAAGACTTGACAAGACAAGACGAACTGGCAGCAGACCAACAGAAAATGCAGGTATACAGTTGAAGTCAGAAGTTTACATACACCTTAGCCAAATACATTTAAACTCAGTTTGTCACAATTCCTGACATTTAATCAGAGTAAAAATTCCCTGTTTTAGGTCAGTTAGGATCACCGCTTTATTTTAAGAATGTGAAATGTCAATAATAGAAGAGAGAATGATTTATTTCAGCTTTTATTTCTTTCATCACATTCCCAGTGGGTCAGAAGTTTACATACACTCAATTAGTATTTGGTAGCATTGCCTTTAAATTGTTTTTGGGTCAACCGTTTCGGGTAGCCTTCCACAAGCTTCCCACAATAAGTTGGGTGAATTTTGGCCCATTCCTCTTGACAGAGCTGGTGTAACTGAGTCAGGTTGGTAGACCTCCTTGCTCGCACAAACTTTTTCAGTTCTTCCAACACATTTTTTATGGGATTGAGGTCAGGGCTTTGTGATGGCCACTCCAATATCTTCTTTGTTGTCCTTAAGCATTTTGCCACAATGTTGGAAGTATGCTTGGGGTCATTGTCCATTCGGGAGACCCATTTGCAACCAAGCGTTAACTTCCTGACTGATGTCTTGAGATGTTGCTTCAATATGTCAACAAAATGTTCAATCCTCATGATGCCATCTATTTTGTGAATTGCACCAGTCCCTCCTGCAGCAAAGCACCCCCACAACGTGATCCTGCCACCCCCGTGCTTCACGTTTGGGATAGTGTTCTTCGGCTTGCAAGCCTCCCCCTTTTTCCTCCTAACATAACGATGGTCATTATGGCTAAACAGTTCTATTTTTGTTTCATCAGACCAGTGGACATTTCTCCAAAAAGTACGATCTTTGTCCCCATGTGCAGTTGCAAACCGTAGTCTGTCTTTTTTATGGTGGTTTTGGAGCAGTGGCTTCTTCCTTGCTGAGCGGCCTTTCAGGTTGTGTCGATATAGGACTCGTTTTACTGTGGAAATAGATACTTTTGTACCTGTTTCCTCCAGCATCTTCACAAGGTCCTTTGCTGTTGTTCTGGGATTGATTTGCACTTTTCGCACCAATGTACGTTCATCTCTAGGAGACAGAATGCGTCTCCTTCCTGAGCGGTATGACAGCTGCGTGGTCCAATGGTGTTTATACTTGTGTACAATTGTTTGTACAGATGAACGTGGTACCTTCAGGTGTTTGGAAATTGCTCCCAAGGATGAACCAGACTTGTGGAGGTCTTCAATTTTTTTCTGAGGTCTTGGATGATTTCTTTTGATTTTCCCATGATGTCAAGCAGAGGCGCTGAGTTGGAAGGTAGGCCTTGAAATACATCCACAGGTACACGTCCAATTGACTCAAATGATGTCAATTATCCTATCAGAAGCTTTTAAAGCCATGACATCATTTTCTGGAATTTTCCAAGCTGTTTAAAGGCACAGTCAACTTAGTGTATGTAAACTTCTGACCCACTGGAATTGTGATACGATGAATTATAAGTGAAATAATCTGTCTGCAAACAATTGTTGGAAAAGTTTATTGTGTCATGCACAATAAACTTCCTAACCGACTTGCCAAAACTATAGTTTGTTAACAAGAAATTTGTGGAGTGGTTGAAAAATGAGTTTTAATGACACCAACCTAAGTGTATGTAAACTTCTGACTTCAACTGTTAGTACAGAGGGGATAATGGGGGAAAATGGGAGACACCTGCTGGGGGGTGGAGATAATCACAAGACCTGGTGAAACAGATCAGGGTGTGACACACATTCAAACCTTAATGTAATATGTTTGTGCTACAGTACATCATTTTCCACTCAAAGCAATCATTCCTTCTTGTGCGGTCTTTGATGGTTGACGAATGGGTAGCTGTAGGTGGGGATGCATGAAGAGATCCATCACGGCCAACGACAGAATTCACAAACATGCCCTCGACCCCTCTTCTTCCCATCCCCTCACAAAGGGAATAAATCCTGCCTTTCAAGTTATTATTATTTATATTTAAAAAAAAAAATCTTTATTCATCCAGGTACTCATTGAGATAAAATATTTTTTTCAAGAGAGACCTGGTTAATTCTATGACATGCTTGGAGCGTTCGATTCTGGAGCAGCTATCTCTTTACTCAGACAGATCAAATGCATGTCCGTATCAGCAGTGTTTGTCAAGGTTTCCTTTGATTAGTGTATGAAGCTCTTTTCAGAGAGGGGTGGTGACTCAGAAGGTACTCAGAGAAGTGAAGATGTTGTCCTGCGCCCACTCGGCCGCCTGCTCCCCCTCGCTCTTCTACTCTCCTTCGCTCTCCTTGTCGCAAGGACCCTGCGAGATTTTCACAAACTCATAGCATGATCACAGCTCCATCGACGTCTATATGTTTTGTACTAGCTGTATAAAGAGTGGCATTAGGCTGTATGAGACGTCGATGTCTATATATTTTGTACTAGCTGTATAAAGAGTGGCATTAGGCTGTATGAGAGTTATGAGTCGTTACTTCAGCCCACCTCCATGCATTGTTATGTGTCCAGATGCTAACTGAAAGTGCTGTTTAGGAGAGTGTGTTGCTGTCTGTCCTATGTGAGTACTGAAAGTGCTGTTTATGAGAGTGTGTTGCTGTCTGTTATATGTGAGTACTGAAAGTGCTGTTTATGAGAGTGTGTTTCTGTCCTATGTGAGTACTGAAAGTGCTGTTTATGAGAGTGTGTTTCTGTCCTGTGTGAGTACTGAAAGTGCTGTTTATGAGAGTGTGTTTCTGTCCTATGTGAGTACTGAAAGTGCTGTTTATGAGAGTGTGTTGCTGTCTGTCCTATGTGAGTACTGAAAGTGCTGTTTATGAGAGTGTGTTTCTGTCCTATGTGAGTACTGAAAGTGCTGTTTATGAGAGTGTGTTTCTGTCCTATGTGAGTACTGAAAGTGCTGTTTATGAGAGTGTGTTTCTGTCCTATGTGAGTACTGAAAGTGCTGTTTATGAGAGTGTGCTGCTGTCCTATGTGAGTACTGAAAGGTATAGTGTGTTGCTGTCCTATGTGAATTTGCAAGGCGTAGAGAACCTACCTGAAAGAGAGGCGAGTTGTTTACAGCTTCCCAGCTGAGTTTTCCATTTAATCCGCTGGCCATGATTTAATTAGGATAAGCCTCCTCTGCAGGTCTCCTATTCACTCTGACAGACCTGTCTCTGTCTGGAGCTGGAGTTCTACAATGTTCCTGGAACCAACACTTTACACCCCTGCAGATGTCATAGAAAAAGAGACATGTCACTAGGCTCATTCCAACAACTGCTTACCTACTATTATTCACATAGACAAAACTGAGGATCTCTGCTGTAACGTGACACTTCCTACGGCTCCCATAGGCTCTCAGAAGGCGGCAGAACGTTGAATGATGACTTTGCAGCCCATTGCTGAAAAACAGTAGCGCATTTGGATAGTGGTCGATCAGAGAACAATGAGACAGGGGCGCGCGTGCACGAGAAGAGTCAATTTTAGAATTTTAGTCTTTGGACGAAAACAGGGTTTCCCGGTTGGAATATTATGGCTTTTTTCCAAGAAAAATCGCATAAAAATTGATTTTAAACAGCGGTTGACATGCTTCGAAGTACGGTAATGGAATATTTAGATTTTTTTTGTCACGAAACGCGTCGGGCGCGTCACCCTTCGGATAGTGTCTTGAACGCACAAACAAAACAGAGGATATTTGAACATAACTATGGATTATTTTGAACCAAACCAACATTTGTTATTGAAGTAGAAGTCCTGGGAGTGCATTCTGACGAAGAACAGCAAAGGTAATCCAATTTTTCTTATAGTAAATCTGAGTTTGGTGAGTGCCAAACTTGGTGGGTGTGAAAATAGCTAGCCCGTGATGGCGAGCTATCTACTCAGAATATTGCAAAATGTGCTTTTGCCAAAAACCTATTTTAAAATCGGACATAGCGATTGAATAAAGGAGTTCTGTATCTATAATTCTTAAAATAATTGTTATGTTTTTTGTGAACGTTTATCGTGAGTAATTTAGTAAATTCACCGGAAGTTTGCGGTGGGTATGCTAGTTCTGAACGTCACATGCTAATGTAAAAAGCTGGTTTTTGATATAAATATGAACTTGATTGAACAAAACATGCATGTATTGTATAACATAATGTCCTAGAAGTGTCATCTGATGAAGATCATCAAAGGTTAGTGCTGCATTTAGCTGTGGTTTGGGTTTATGTGACATTATATGCTAGCTTGAAAAATGGGTGTCTGATTATTTCTTGCAGGGTACTCTGCTGACATAATCTAATGTTTTGCTTTCGTTGTAAAGCCTTTTTGAAATCGGACAGTGTGGTTAGATTAACGAGAGTCTTTAAAATGGTGTAAAATAGTCATATGTTTGAGAAATTGAAGTAATAGCATTTCTAAGGTTTTCGCGCCACGGGATTCCACCGGCTGTTGAATACCCTAGAGAGGTTAGACTCCTGTACAAGCTGTGTGGCTGAGCTGGGCTGTGGGCGTTTCTGTTGGTAGAGATTCATCCTGGCTGACCTGGGGAGTCTCCGGACCTCCACTAACTTCTTTGGGGTAGGGGGCAGTCTTTTCACGTCCGGATGAAAAGCGTGCCCAGAGTAAACGGCCTGCTACTCAGGCCCAGAAGCTAGGATATGCATATTATTAGTGGATTTGGATAGAAAACAGTCTGAAGTTTCTAAAACCGTTTGAATGATGTCTGTGAGTATAACAGAACTCATATGGCAGGCGAAAACCTGAGAAAAATCCAACCAGGAAGTGGGAAATCTGAAGTTTGTAATTTTTCAAGTGATTGCCTGTCCAATAGATTGATTCTATACATCGTTTGACATGTTTCTACAAACTGTAATGCAAATTTTTGGACTTTTTGTCTGGACTTAGTGCATGCGCCTTCTGCATTTGGAATAGTGAACTGAACGTGTGAACAAAAAGGAGGTATTTGGACATAAATATGGACTTCATCGAAACAAAACTAACATTTATTGTGGAACTGTAATTCCTGGGAGTGCATTCCGGTGAAGATCATCAAAGGTAAGTTAATATTTATAATGCTATTTCTGACTTTTGTTGACTCCACAACATGGCGGGTATCTGTATGGCTTGTTTTGGTGACTGAGTGCTGTACTCAGATTATTGCAAAGTGTGCTTTCGCCGTAAAGCTTTTTTGAAATCTGACACAGCGGTTGCATTAAGGAGAAGTTTATCTTTAATTCTATGCATTACAGTTGTATATTTTATCAATGTTTATGATGAGTATTTCTGTAAATTGATGTGCTCATTCACCGGAAGTTTTGGAGGCAAAACATTTCTGACCATTACACGCCAAATATAAAATGTGGTTTTTGGATATAAATATTAGCTTTATCGAGCAAAACATACATGTATTGTGTAACATTGAGTCCTGGGAGTGTCATCTGAAGAAGATCGTCAAAGGTTAGCGATTAATTTTAGCTGTTTTTCTGGTTTTTGTGACGTCTCTCCTTGCTTGGAAAATGGCTGTGTGGTTTTTCTTGTCTGGGTGCTGTCCTAACATAATCTAACGGTATGCTTTCGCCGCAAACAAAAAATTAAAACCACATGACTATCACAGTGCCATCCGTTTTGTCACCAAAGCCCCATATACTACCCACCACTGCGACCTGTATGCTCTCGTTGGCTGGCCCTCACTTCATATTCGTCGCCAAACCCACTGGCTCCAGGTCATCTATAAGTCTTTGCTAGGTAAAGCCCCGCTTTATCTCAGCTCACTGGTCACCATAGCAGCACCCACCCGTAGCACGTGTTCCAGCAGGTATATTTCACTGGTCACCCCCAAAGCCAATTCCTCCTTTGGCCGCCTTTCCTTCCAGTTCTCTGTTGCCAATGACTGGAACAAAATCCAAAAATCACTGAAGCTGGAGATTCATATCTCCCTCACTAACTTTAAGCACCAGCTGTCAGAGCAGCTCACAGATCACTGCACCTGTACATAGCTCATCTGTAAATAGTCCATCCAACTATCTCATCCCCATAGTGTTATTTGTTTTTTCTGCACATCCATCACTCCAGTGTTTAATTGCTAAATTGTAATTATTTCGCCACTATGGCCTATTTATTGCCTTACCTCCCTTATCTTACCTCATTTGCACACACTGTATATAGACTTTTTTTCTATTGTGTTATTGACTGTATGTTTGTTTATTCCATGTGTAACTCTGTGTTGTTGTCTGTGTCGCACTGCTTTGCTTTATCTTGGCCAGGTCACAGTTGTAAATGAGAACTTGTTCTCAACAAGCCTACCTGGTTAAATAAAGGTGAAATATTATTTTAATTTTTTTAAATGACTGGGATGGAACACATAACCTTCTGATCCAGGGTCATCCACAACACCCTGGCAAAACCCAAGCCTACTGGATGGTAACAGTACTCACTGTTGCTCCTACTGGCCGGCTTTCCCAACGTCTTCAAGTCAATCTTGAACGATCTCCCTGGATTTTCTGTTGCCTGGCAACCCAAACGCCCACGGAAGTTTGTTTCTTCTCCGCAATGAGTCTGGATCTGAGTACCTCCCTGACGATTTCTAGAAAGCAAACACATTCTAACCGTTCTGAATGGTCCCAGAATCCAACAGGTTGGGCCAGAGCCAGAACACACATGGTTAAAGCACCATTTTGAAAATGTGTCATTGGCTTTGATACTCTGATTGGTTAGTGATGATCCAATGGCTGATGACTTTGCTTTGTACAACAACCCTAATTTTGACGTCAACACAAATGACTTCAATGATGGCCGTCTCAGACTGAGGTATGTAGTGAACATAGAAGAGCGGAAAAATTTTGTTGGAGTCTTCAGGCAAGATTTTCTACTCTTAACATGTGAGAATAATGGCTGTGTTTGTGATAGGAAATGGATCTTTAGTGGATGGTGCTATTGCAGAGGACTTTCCCCAAAATGTTTTATTCTATTTTGTCTTCAGATTCAGAGTGGGTCACTTGAGTGGGTTGAGTCACTGACGTGGTCTTCCTGTCTGGGTTGGCGCCCCGCCCCCCCCCCCCCCCCCTTGGGTTGTGCCGTGGCGGAGATCTTTGTGGGCTATACTCGGCCTTGTCTTAGGACGGTAAGTTGGTGGTTGGAGACATCCCTCTAGTGGTGTGGGGGCTGTGCTTTGGCAAAGTGGGCGGGGTTATATCCTGTCTGTTTGGCCCTGTCCGGGGGTATCATCGGATGGGGCCACAGTGTCTTCTGATCCCTCCTGTCTCAGCCTCCAGTATTTATGCTGCAGTAGTTTATGTGTCAGTCTGTTACATCTGGAGTATTTCTCTTGTCTTATCCGGTGTCCTGTGTGAATTTAAATATGCTCTCTCTAATTCTCTCTTTCTCTCTTTCTTTCTTTCTCTCGGAGGACCTGAGCCCTAGGACCATGCCTCAGGACTACCTGGCATGATGACTCCTTGCTGTCCCCAGTCCACCTGGCCGTGCTGCTGCTCCAGTTTCAACTGTTCTGCCTGCGGCTATGGAACCCTGACCTGTTCACGGGACGTGCTTGTTGCACCCTCGACAACGACTATGATTATTATTATTTGACCATGCTGGTCATTTATGAACATTTTAACATCTTGACCATGTTCTGTTATAATATCCACCCAGCACAGCCAGAAGAGGACTGGCCACCCCTCATAGCCTGGTTCCTCTCTAGGTTTCTTCCTAGGTTTTGGCCTTTCTAGGGAGTTTTTCCTATGGAGATTTTCCTAGCCACCGTGCTTCTTTCACATGCATTGCCTGCTGTTTGGGGTTTTAGGCTGGGTTTCTGTACAGCACTTTGAGATATCAGCTGATGTACGAAGGGCTATATAAATAAATTTGATTTGATTAATAGTTACATGTATAGGGTTGCAGGTGTGATTGCAGGGTACGCTGAATATCTTAGGCTTCAAATCAAATCAAATCAAATTTATTTTTATATAGCCCTTCGTACATCAGCTGATATTCTCAAAGTGCTGTACAGAAACCCAGCCTAAAACCCCAAACAGCAAGCAAAGCATGTGAAAGAAGCACGGTGGCTAGGAAAAACTCCCTAGGAAAAACTCCCTAGAAAGGCCAAAAACCTAGGAAGAAACCTAGAGAGGAACCAGGCTATGAGGGGTGGCCAGTCCTCTTCTGGCTGTGCAGGGTGGATATTAAAACAGAACATGGTCAAAATGTTAAAATGTTAAAATGTTCATAAATGACCAGAACTTGTCCATGTAGACCAATTTGGGCTTCGAGCTCCAACAAGCAGGACTAAGTGAAATAAAATAATGAAAACACAACAAAAGAACTAGAACTATATACATCAGTCAGGTAAAAAGGTCAAATAAAAAAAGAAATAGTAATAATTATATAATTATACATAAGTCATTGGATGTTTAGTGTTAATATCTTGAGATTAGGTCAAGCAGTGTGGTGAGCAACATCTTAATCCTAGCTAACTAACTAGCTAACTCTAGCTAACTCTAGCTAACTCTAGCTAACTCTAGCTAACTCTATGTCGGGGACAACTGAAGAGGATTCATTAACCATTGAATAAATAGAAAATGAACAACGGACTCCTTAGGTGAATCCTTTGATATCGGAATCATTATGAAAGGGATCTCCAAAACTTCTTTATTGAAAATTCTTCCAATATAATTTATTTCCTCAGGGTTCATCTATTTAATGTGTATTTGCGTTAATCATGTACTGTATTGAAAATCAGGCATTGATTTAGAAATTGTATTTTCGCTCTGTTGAAGATGGAAGCATTCTTGGTCTCAAAATTAGAATTATATCTCTTCAGATGTATTATTTATATATTTTTGAACCATTAAATGTGGATTCATTAAATATGGAGTAATTAAATATGGAGTAATTGATTTTTTTGCTGCTCGTCATCAGAATGAACTCCTCTGCAGTGATTTGTTATGTAAATAGTTTTTGTTAACAGACAGGACTTTGATCTTTTCCATTCATTCCATTTAAACATGCTCTTTCTCCATTCAATTGTTGTCTCTTTCATGTCTTATGAATCTGTAACAGATCGCCATGCTGAAAGTCAATATATTTGATGGCAGGGGGTTGGGCAAGCTGGGTCATGCATTTGGCTCTGATGGCCTCTGATGGGCTCTGATGGGTCCTGATGGGCTCGGATGGGCTCTGATGGGCTCTGATGGGTCCTGATGGGCTTGGATGGGCTCTGATGGGCTCTGACGGGTCCTGATGGGCTCTGATGGGTCCTGATGGGCTCTGATGGGCTCTGATGGGTCTTGGTGGGTCCATGTGTTCCAATATACATCTGCATTAGTGTCACATAATGAGCATAGGTATTTATTAATTGTATATTTCATAGAATGTGATTGCCTTCCTTGCATACACACTCTGTTGCAGCTTCTGATTCTGACTCCATATCAACTGTATTTCTCTGATTCTAACTCCATATCAACTTCGTTTCTCTGATTCTGACTCCATATCAACTTCGTTTATCTGATTCTGACTCCATATCGACTGTATTTCTCTGATTCTAACTCCATATCAACTTCGTTTCTCTGATTCTGACTCCATATCAACTTCGTTTATCTGATTCTGACTCCATATCAACTGTATTTCTCTGATTCTGACTCCATATCAACTGTATTTCTCTGATTCTGACTCCATATCAACTGTATTTCTCTGATTCTGACTCCATATCAAGTGTATTTCTCTGATTCTGACTGCATATCAACTGTATTTCTCTGATTCTAACTCTATATCAACTGTATTTCTCTCGCTCTTTCTCTCAGAGAAGTTTCAGAGTTCTATTTAATTTCAGGGTGAGTAGGAGGGAGCGTGTGGGGAGTGATGATGATAGACAAGGGAGATAACGAAGTGTGTTGTGTCAGCGATCAGTCTCATAAGTTATTCTCCCACTGCTTCGCACCGCTCTGCCCTGCCTCAGAGAAGAAGATCATCGCAGTGACAATGATCTGATAACGACCCTCTGCCTGAGCTTCCTAATGCAAACTACATTCTTCTCTGCTGTGGGGAATGTTCTGAGAGAGAGAGAGAGAGAGAGAGAGAGAGAGAGAGAGAGAGAGAGAGAGAGAGAGAGAGAGAGAGAAAGAGAGAGAGAGAGAGGGGAAGGGATGAGTAACAGAGGGAAATAGGGAACAGGAAAGAGAGAAGTATGTCTACCTTCTTCTACAGTGACGTTTCCTCTGAAGAAGGAGGAAACGTGATTAATGATCTCTGGCTCTAAGGTTTCCTATACCCCCTCCTCTGGGCAGCGCTTCCAGAACTCACCTGTGAATTTAGATCATATATCAGCCAATATTTATACGTGAGATAGAGAGGGAAACAAGAGCTTCTTAGTATGATCTCTCCTCTACCGTACTATGTAAATCCTCTGGAGAGCACAACACTAACTTGAAATCTCCATATTCGCACGACATTTTGTGTGAATATCCCATTGACTATAATGCCTGATTTACGTGAAAATCTGAGTTAAACACACACAGGATTTGTCCCTAAGTACATTGATTAACAGGCAGTTAAGTTTGAGTCTGTATAATCTTGGTAACCCAGAACCAAATCTTGCATGAATGCTGGCGTCACCAGCATTATCTTAGGCAGATTAAAGGACAAGTGGCACGTTGGAGACTGATACCACCTGAGAGATACTAGAGAGACTAGAGCAGGGCTATTCTATTCCCTTCCTGGAGTGCCAAAACATGTCTGTTTTTTGGTTTCTATATGTTAGTTAATTACCCTCATCTGGTATCCCAGGTCTGAATTTGTCCCTGATTAGAAGAAGAGGATAAAAACCAGAAGTGTTTCGGCCCTTCAGGATGAGAATTGAATAGCCTTGGGCTAGAGTACATAGGCCTACATAGAGTCCTCTCATCACTTCCTTTGTACTGCTCTCATGTTCCTCTCATCACTTCCTTTGTATTGCTCTCATGTTCCTCTCATCACTTCCTTTGTATTGCTCTCATGTTCCTCTCATCACTTCCTTTGTATTGCTCTCATGTTCCTCTCATCACTTCCTTTGTATTGCTCTCATGTTCCTCTCATCACTTCCTTTGTATTGCTCTCATGTGCCTCTCATCACTTCCTTTGTATTGCTCTCATGTTCCTCTCATCACTTCCTTTGTATTGCTCTCATGTTCCTCTCATCACTCCCTTTGTATTGCTCTCATGTTCCTCTCATCACTTCCTTTGTATTGCTCTCATGTTCCTCTCATCACTTCCTTTGTACTGCTCTCATGTTCCTCTCATCACTTCCTTTGTATTGCTCTCATGTTCCTCTCATCACTTCCTTTGTACTGCTCTCATGTTCCTCTCATCACTTCCTTTGTATTGCTCTCATGTTCCTCTCATCACTTCCTTTGTACTGCTCTCATGTTCCTCTCATCACTTCCTTTGTATTGCTCTCATGTTCCTCTCATCACTTCCTTTGTACTGCTCTCATGTTCCTCTCATCACTTCCTTTGTATTGCTCTCATGTTCCTCTCATCACTTCCTTTGTATTGCTCTCATGTGCCTCTCATCACTTCCTTTGTATTGCTCTCATGTTCCTCTCATCACTTCCTTTGTACTGCTCTCATGTTCCTCTCATCACTTCCTTTGTACTGCTCTCATGTTCCTCTCATCACTTCCTTTGTATTGCTCTCATGTTCCTCTCATCACTTCCTTTGTATTGCTCTCATGTTCCTCTCATCACTTCCTTTGTACTGCTCTCATGTTCCTCTCATCACTTCCTTTGTATTGCTCTCATGTTCCTCTCATCACTTCCTTTGTACTGCTCTCATGTTCCTCTCATCACTTCCTTTGTACTGCTCTCATGTTCCTCTCATCACTTCCTTTGTACTGCTCTCATGTTCCTCTCATCACTTCCTTTGTACTGCTCTCATGTTCCTCTCATCACTTCCTTTGTACTGCTCTCATGTTCCTCTCATCACTTCCTTTGTATTGCTCTCATGTTCCTCTCATCACTTCCTTTGTATTGCTCTCATGTTCCTCTCATCACTTCCTTTGTATTGCTCTCATGTTCCTCTCATCACTTCCTTTGTACTGCTCTCATGTTCCTCTCATCACTTCCTTTGTATTGCTCTCATGTTCCTCTCATCACTTCCTTTGTATTGCTCTCATGTTCCTCTCATCACTTCCTTTGTACTGCTCTCATGTTCCTCTCATCACTTCCTTTGTATTGCTCTCATGTGCCTCTCATCACTTCCTTTGTATTGCTCTGATGTTCCTCTCATCACTTCCTTTGTACTGCTCTCATGTTCCTCTCATCACTTCCTTTGTATTGCTCTCATGTTCCTCTCATCACTTCCTTTGTATTGCTCTCATGTTCCTCTCATCACTTCCTTTGTACTGCTCTCATGTTCCTCTCATCACTTCCTTTGTATTGCTCTCATGTTCCTCTCATCACTTCCTTTGTATTGCTCTCATGTTCCTCTCATCACTTCCTTTGTACTGCTCTCATGTTCCTCTCATCACTTCCTTTGTATTGCTCTCATGTTCCTCTCATCACTTCCTTTGTATTGCTCTCATGTTCCTCTCATCACTTCCTTTGTACTGCTCTCATGTTCCTCTCATCACTTCCTTTGTATTGCTCTCATGTTCCTCTCATCACTTCCTTTGTATTGCT
Source organism: Salmo salar (assembly GCF_965601325.2). Classification (NCBI taxonomy): domain Eukaryota; kingdom Metazoa; phylum Chordata; class Actinopteri; order Salmoniformes; family Salmonidae; genus Salmo; species Salmo salar. The sequence continues at coordinate 13,740,660 of NC_138303.1, read as the reverse complement.
CTCATGTGCCTCTCATCACTTCCTTTGTATTGCTCTCATGTTCCTCTCATCACTTCCTTTGTACTGCTCTCATGTTCCTCTCATCACTTCCTTTGTACTGCTCTCATGTTCCTCTCATCACTTCCTTTGTATTGCTCTCATGTTCCTCTCATCACTTCCTTTGTATTGCTCTCATGTTCCTCTCATCACTTCCTTTGTACTGCTCTCATGTTCCTCTCATCACTTCCTTTGTATTGCTCTCATGTTCCTCTCATCACTTCCTTTGTATTGCTCTCATGTTCCTCTCATCACTTCCTTTGTATTGCTCTCATGTTCCTCTCATTACTTCCTTTGTATTGCTCTCATGTTCCTCTCATCACTTCCTTTGTACTGCTCTCATGTTCCTCTCATCACTTCCTTTGTATTGCTCTCATGTTCCTCTCATCACTTCCTTTGTATTGCTCTCATGTTCCTCTCATCACTTCCTTTGTACTGCTCTCATGTTCCTCTCATCACTTCCTTTGTATTGCTCTCATGTTCCTCTCATCACTTCCTTTGTACTGCTCTCATGTTCCTCTCATCACTTCCTTTGTATTGCTCTCATGTTCCTCTCATCACTTCCTTTGTATTGCTCTCATGTTCCTCTCATCACTTCCTTTGTACTGCTCTCATGTTCCTCTCATCACTTCCTTTGTATTGCTCTCATGTTCCTCTCATCACTTCCTTTGTACTGCTCTCATGTTCCTCTCATCACTTCCTTTGTACTGCTCTCATGTTCCTCTCATCACTTCCTTTGTATTGCTCTCATGTTCCTCTCATCACTTCCTTTGTACTGCTCTCATGTTCCTCTCATCACTTCCTTTGTATTGCTCTCATGTTCCTCTCATCACTTCCTTTGTACTGCTCTCATGTTCCTCTCATCACTTCCTTTGTACTGCTCTCATGTTCCTCTCATCACTTCCTTTGTACTGCTCTCATGTTCCTCTCATCACTTCCTTTGTACTGCTCTCATGTTCCTCTCATCACTTCCTTTGTATTGCTCTCATGTTCCTCTCATCACTTCCTTTGTACTGCTCTCATGTTCCTCTCATCACTTCCTTTGTACTGCTCTCATGTTCCTCTCATCACTTCCTTTGTACTGCTCTCATGTTCCTCTCATCACTTCCTTTGTACTGCTCTCATGTTCCTCTCATCACTTCCTTTGTATTGCTCTCATGTTCCTCTCATCACTTCCTTTGTACTGCTCTCATGTTCCTCTCATCACTTCCTTTGTATTGCTCTCATGTTCCTCTCATCACTTCCTTTGTATTGCTCTCATGTTCCTCTCATCACTTCCTTTGTATTGCTCTCATGTTCCTCTCATCACTTCCTTTGTATTGCTCTCATGTTCCTCTCATCACGACTTTCCTCACTTTGATTCTTTCTCATTTTTGACGTTCCCCTCATTCATTTAGATAAACGTAATCACATCATGTTTATATATTCCACACACACACACACACACACACACACACACACACACACACACACACACACACACACACACACACACACACACACACACACACACACACACACACACACACACACACACACACACACACACACACACACCCCCCCCCCCCCGTTGGCTGCTATTGACAAGGTGACAAGGTGCCAACAGTAAGATATAAGCCTGAAGTAATCCATAACAGAACGGAAAAATAAGCCAAAGCCAATTGATACAACCTATGAAACATTTATGGACAGCAGGGTGCACTCGCTCAGCTTTGGCTCAACTTTGGCTCAGCTTTGGCTCAGCACTGGCTCAGCACTGGCTCAGCACTGGCGCAGCACTGGCTCAGCACTGGCTCAGCACTGGCTCAGCACTGGCTCAGCTTTGTCTCAGCATTAACTCAGCATTGGCTCAGCACTGGCTCAGCACTGGCTCAGCATTGGCTCAGCACTGGCTCAGCATTGGCTCAGCACTGGCTCAGCACTGGCTCAGCATTGACTCAGCACTGGCTCAGCATTGGCTCAGCGCTGGCTCAGCACTGGCTCAGCACTGTCTCAGCATTGGCTCAGCACTGGCTCAGCATTGGCTCAGCATTGGCTCAGCATTGGCTCAGCACTGGCCCAGCATTGGCTCAGCACTGGCTCAGCACTGGCTCAGCATTGGCTCAGCACTGGCTCAGCACTGGCTCAGCACTGGCTCAGCTTTGTCTCAGCATTAACTCAGCATTGGCTCAGCATTGGCTCAGCACTGGCCCAGCATTGGCTCAGCACTGGCTCAGCACTGGCTCAGCATTGGCTCAGCACTGGCTCAGCACTGGCTCAGCACTGGCTCAGCTTTGTCTCAGCATTAACTCAGCATTGGCTCAGCATTGGGTCAGCACTGGCTCAGCTTTGCACCGATCTGAACGTTAGCAGTCTATCACATACAGAACCATTAAAACAAAGTGTTACCATATTGCGCTTGGTCTCTGTGAACAGGGTCAGGTTGTTAGACCAAAAGGAGGCTCTCCCAGCTGGGTGCTGCAGATCAGTGTAGTAGAGTCTATTCAGTGCATGCAACCAGCAAATGTCACATTTTCAGCCACACTGTGAAAATGTCAATCTAAAATGTTTTGGGATCCCAGCTTCTGTAACCAACAACACAACCTCTTTTAAAATGCCTGCTCTATATTTGATGATAACTGCTTGGTTGAGATGGGGCTGTGTTGGAAAGCTTATGAGACTCCTGTGTTTTTCCTGTACTGTCTCTTTCTGATTACCATGGGACTTCTCACAGGTTTAGCACTGTGTCTTCATCATCACATGAGGCACCTGTCAAGCACTGGGAGCTGCTCTATATCTACAAATCATCTCAATTGGCATCAAGGGATTTGGAACTAGAGTGAACACATTTGCATAATGTAAATGTTAGTCAGGATAACACTGTGAGATGAAAGGAGAAACCCTTTAAACAAACAAGGGGACAGGGAGCAATGTTTAGAGACTGGCTGATTATCAGATCAACAATATACAGTAATTCATCGGTATAGTGTAAGAGATGGGTTCTATTGTTTAACGAAGCGTGATGTTGCGCTTCGGTGTGTGTGTGTCGTGTGGTGATTTTCACCTGCTTGATTGCGCGACTGTTTATTCGAGTGTATTAATAAAAGCGGTATCTACGATGCTGCGACAATTGTAAGCAGAGACATCGGTTGGTCCGGATAGGTGGGCTGCTAGTCTCACCGATCTTCAGACGTCTCCAGGGATATCTGAGCCCCTTTATGGGGCTTTCCACTAAGCCCCCGCCATTAAAACCCCAGTGAAAGAAAAGGGAAGAAAGTAAGGAATGCCCTCCTTGGCTTGCCAACTTGACTCTTCCAGTCCACTGCCTGGGCATGCCTCTGTTGCTTTGCCAAAGTCTGGAATAATGAGAATGGCAGGAGCTCCGTACAAAAATCTGTGGGAAAGCTGGTTTGAGTTCCAATGTTTCTTTTAAAAACAATTTTGCTGAGCAAATTCCCCAGAGCTGAAACTAGTTGCCCCTGTGTTAGTTTGACAGCCCCGAGTGATTGGATAATAACATGGGGTTTATACGCTTCATATCACTCAGTACTTTATTTCTCTTTTCCTTCTGTGTGTTGAGAGCATTTTCTGCCTGGCTGCTCCGGGTTCCCGGCACCAGAGAAAGTCTGGTCCAGAGGAAGAGGAGGCTCACTCAGCAACCATGAATCCAGTCCACTTAAAAAAACACACTGAGGACAGAGAGAGCAACGGGGAGAGAAAAGCATAGAACAAAACCAATGGTGCCATTTGTAGAGTAAGTAAATGGAAAACAGTATTGCTTTTAGCACTGTCATTGGGGAAACAAACATGACCTGGCTGTGACCTTTTATCTCTGGACTGTGGGACAAGATGAAAGACATACTTAACTGTGATATGACAAGATGAGCTTGCCTTTCAATCTGATTGGTTAGCATCCGCATGCTATATCCTTTTAGTTTTACACATGAATTCCCTTATATGCTTACCGGCCGGTGAAAAGAGAATTGCAATACCTATCAGTACATTGTGCTCCCTACTGTGACTGGTGTACATCACCGTCACGAAACATAGCACCTACCTTTCACCTACTTTTCTATGGGTGATATCTATGATCTTCTACACGTGTCTTACATGAAGCAAGTCTTAGATACTTTTCTATATTTAAACGTTATATTCATTCCTTAACTCTTGTAGTCCTCTGATGGTTATTCACTGCATCATTCATCGTTAGAGAGCGTTAAGGAGATGTTGGCCTTACAGGACTAGACGTTCAGTAACCTGGCTGTAGTGAATCATTATGTCTGCCTTGTAGACTACAAGTTATTCTTTCTGGACTCGGGCCTGCCAGGCAGGAATCCTGTAAGCTCCTCTCCCTCCCTCAACGGGAGTAGTCAAGCGGGTGACAGAGCAGAAATGAGAGGAGATTATGATTCCTGTTGCATGATTTCATGAGAAGAGAAGGCTGTTCATGGAGGTGACCTCTACCCACTGGACACAGATCTAGTTTTCAGCATTTAGTTTTGATTTACATTTGGTTGAGTTGTCAACTAACGTGAATTCAATATGAAATCAACCAAACAAATGTCACCATATCATTGGATCTAGGTTAAAAGTTATGAAAATAACGTTGTGGAAATAACGTTGATTAAACAAGATTTTGCCCAATGGGTACCCCGGTGGCCATGCCTGCTGTTTTAATCCACATGTTTCTATTTGTGCAATCACCCCAACACATACTGTAAGTCAAGTCCTGCCTTTCGGCAGAATCATGATTAGAGGCTGGAGGTTGTGGTGTGGCTGTGGTGCGACTGTGGTGCGGCTGTGGTGTTTGCAGACTCCTCTGTAGTGCAGATGCACAGCAAACAGACTACATCAGAACCCTCTACATCAGAACCCTCTGCATCAGAACCCTCTGGGTAAAGAGAGAAAGGCAGAGCATTAACTGTTTACTTGAGCCCTAACAAGGTCCTGCGGGAGGGAGCAGAGGGAGCAGAGAGAGAGAGAGAGAGAGAGAGAGAGAGAGAGAGAGAGAGAGATGTGGAGAGATGTGGAGAGAGAGAGAGAAATGGATAGAGAGAGAGAGAAATAGATAGAGAGGTGGAGAGAGAGAGAGAGAGAAATGGAGAGGAAGAAGGAATTGGGTGAGCAAATATGGGTGAAATGTTATGGTCATTATGCTGCATCATGATTGAACCCTCAGAAAGCTATCTTAAGTTGGGCTTCTGTGCAAATTACAGTTGCTGTTGGAAAAAGGCCATAAAAGCTGTCACTTGTCTTCTGCAGTGGGAATGTCTTAGACGTATATGTTTTTTCACTCTCTATACAGTATGCTACATTTATAATGGGAGTTGCACTATATGTACAAAAGTATGCGGACACCCCTTCAAATTAGTGGATTCAGCTATTTCAGCCACACCAGTCGCTGACAGGTGTATAAAATCAAGCACACAGCCATGCAATCTCCATAGACAAACACTGCCAGTAGAATGGCCTTACTGAAGAGCTCAGTGACTTTCAACGTGTCACCGTCATTGGATGCCACCTTTCCAACAAATCAGATCATTAAATTCACAGAATGGGACCGCCGGGGGCTGAAGGGCGTAAAAATCGTCTGTCCTCGGTTGCAACACTCACTACCAAGTTCTGAACTGCCTCTGGAAGAAACACCAGCACAAGAACGGGTTGTCGGGCAATTCATGAAATGGGTTTCCATGGCCGAGCAGCCTAACATCACCATGCACAATGCCAAGCGTCAGCTGGAGTGGTGTAAAGCTCGCCGTCATTGGACTCTGGAGCAGTGGAAACACGTTCTCTGGAGTGATGAATCACGCTTCATAATCTGGCAGTCCGACAGACGAATCTGGGTTTGGCGGATGCCAGGAGAACGCTACCTGCCTGAATGCATAACGCCAAGGAATAATGGTCTGGGGCTGTTTTTCATGGTTCGGGCTAGACCCCTTGGTTCCAGTGAAGGGAAATCTTAACACTACAGCATACAGTGACATTCTAGACGAGTCTATGCTTCCAAATTTGTGGGGAAGGCCCTTTCCTGTTTCAGCATGACAGTGCCCCCATGCACAAAGCGAGGTCCTACAGAAATGGCTTGCCAAGATCGGTGTGGAAGAACTTGACTGGCCTGCACACTTGACCTCACTAATGCTCTTGTGGCTGAATGGAAGCATGTCCCTGGGCCTTCTCAGAAGAGTGTTAGGCTGTTATAGCAGCAAAGGGGGACCAACTCTATATTAATACCCATGATTTTTGAATGAGATGTTCGACGAGCAGGTGTCCACATACTTTTGGTCATGTAGCGTACCGTGACTAACAGTATAGTGACTCAGACAGAATGGTATAGGATAGACTAGCGAAACAAGGAAAGCACTTTTTTCAAAGCTTGAGGTAGTTATGACAAAGTTGAGGACTATCACACCACACACCATACTGTACAATGGGCTGGGTGGATAAAGAACCCGCTGGGATAGGTGGATAAAGAACACGCTGGGCTAGGTGGATAAAGAACACACTGGGCTGGGTGGATAAAGAACACGCTGGGATAGGTGGATAAAGAACACACTGGGCTAGGTGGATAAAGACCACACTGGGATAGGTGGATAAAGAACACACTGGGCTAGGTGGATAAAGAACACACTGGGATAGGTGGATAAAGAACACACTGGGCTGGGTGGATAAAGAACACACTGGGCTAGGTGGATAAAGACCACACTGGGATAGGTGGATAAAGAACACACTGGGCTAGGTGGATAAAGAACACACTGGGATAGGTGGATAAAGAACACACTGGGCTGGGTGGATAAAGAACACGCTGGGATAGGTGGATAAAGAACACACTGGGCTGGGTGGATAAAGAACACACTGGGCTAGGTGGATAAAGACCACACTGGGCTGGGTGGATAAAGAACACACTGGGCTAGGTGGATAAAGACCACACTGGGCTGGGTGGATAAAGAACACACTGGGCTAGGTGGATAAAGACCACACTGGGCTAGGTGGATAAAGAACACGCTGGGATAGGTGGCTAAAGAACACGCTGGGCTGGGTGGATAAAGAACACGCTGGGATAGGTGGATAAAGAACACACTGGGCTGGGTGGATAAAGAACACACTGGGCTAGGTGGATAAAGACCACACTGGGCTGGGTGGATAAAGAACACACTGGGCTGGGTGGATAAAGAACACGCTGGGATAGGTGGATAAAGAACACACTGGGCTAGGTGGATAAAGACCACACTGGGCTGGGTGGATAAAGAACACACTGGGATAGGTGGATAAAGAACACACTGGGCTAGGTGGATAAAGACCACACTGGGCTAGGTGGATAAAGAACACACTGGGATAGGTGGATAAAGACCACACTGGGCTAGGTGGATAAAGACCACACTGGGCTGGGTGGATAAAGAACACACTGGGATAGGTGGATAAAGACCACACTGGGCTGGGTGGATAAAGACCACACTGGGCTGGGTGGATAAAGACCACACTGGGCTGGGTGGATAAAGAACACACTGGGCTGGGTGGATAAAGAACACACTGGGCTAGGTGGATAAAGAACACACTGGGCTAGGTGGATAAAGAACACACTGGGATAGGTGGATAAAGAACACACTGGGCTAGGTGGATAAAGAACACACTGGGATAGGTGGATAAAGAACACACTGGGCTAGGTGGATAAAGAACACACTGGGCTAGGTGGATAAAGAACACACTGGGCTAGGTGGATAAAGAACACACTGGGCTGGGTGGATAAAGAACACACTGGGATAGGTGGATAAAGGACACACTGGGCTAGGTGGATGAAGGACACACTCTTATCTCAGCTTGTCACATGACCCCAGTGATTGACAGCTCCTTCATAAGGCAGAGGTGATAATCCTCAAGGGTACACTTTAGAAAGGTCAGACACATCCGTGCTAAATGGTGCGTGTGCTTGGTGTGTCTTTGTGTGTGTATGTGTGTGTGTATGTGTGTGTGTGTAAGTGTGTGTGTGTGTGTGTGTGTGTACGTGTGTGTGTGTGTGTGTGTGTGTGTGTGTGTGTGTGTGTGTGTGTGTGTGTGTGTGTGTGTGTGTGTGTGTGTGTGTGTGTGTGTGTGTCTGTGTGTGTGTGTGTGTGTGTGTGTATGTGTGTGTGTGTGTGTGCCTGGAAGATCATGAACCACAGATCGAGCCAAATGATATCACGATATCCATTATTTTATTCACATATTCACATATAGCAGAGCCATCTATACAGAACAGAACTGACATATAGCAGAACCATCTATACAGAAAAGAACTGACATATAGCAGAACCATCTACACAGTATAGAACTGATAGCAGAACCATCTATACAGTATAGAACTGATAGCAGAACCATCTACACAGTATAGAACTGATAGCAGAACCATCTACACAGTATAGAAATGATAGCAGAACCATCAATACAGTATAGAACTGACATATAGCAGAACCATCTATACCGAACAGAACTGACATATAGCAGAACCATCTATACAGTATAGAACTGATAGCAGGACCATCAATACAGTATAGAACTGACATATAGCAGAACCATCTATACAGTATAGAACTGATAGCAGAACCATCTATATAGTATAGAACTGACATATAGCAGAACCATCTATACAGAACAGAACTGACATATAGCAGAACCATCTATACAGCATAGAACTGATAGCAGAACAATCTATACAGTATAGAACTGACATATAGCAGAGCCATCTATACAGTATAGAACTGATAGCAGAACCATCTACACAGTATAGAACTGATAGCAGAACCATCTATACAGTATAGAACTGATAGCAGAACCATCTATACAGTATAGAACTGATAGCAGGACCATCAATACAGTATAGAACTGATAGCAGGACCATCTACACAGTATAGAACTGATAGCAGAACCATCTATACAGTATAGAACTGATAGCAGGACCATCAATACAGTATAGAACTGACATATAGCAGAACCATCTATACAGTATAGAACTGATAGCAGAACCATCTATACAGAATAGTACTGATAGCAGAACCATCTATACAGAATAGTACTGACAGCAGAACCATCTATACAGAATAGAACTGATAGCAGAACCATCTAAACAGTATAGTACTGATAGCAGAACCATCTATACAGAATATAACTGATAGCAGAACCATCTATACAGAATAGTACTGATAGCAGAACCATCTATACAGTATAGTACTGATAGCAGAACCATCTATACAGAATAGTACTGATAGCAGAGCCATCTATACAGTATAGAACTGACATATAGCAGAACCATCTATACAGTATAGAACTGACTAGCAGAGCCATCTATACAGTATAGTACTGATAGCAGAGCCATCTATACAGAATATAACTGACATATAGCAGAACCATCTATACAGTATAGAACTGACTAGCAGAACCATCTATACAGAATAGAATTGACATATAGCAGAACCATCTATACAGAATAGAACTGATAGCGGAACCATCTATACAGAATAGAACTGATAGCAGAACGATCTATACAGCATAGTACTGATAGCAGAACCATCTATACAGTATCGAACGGACATATAGCAGAACCATCTATACAGTATAGAACTGACAAGTGGCAAAACCATCTATACAGTATAGAACTGATAGCAGAACCATCTATACAGTACAGTACTGAGAGCAGAACCATCTATACAGTATAGAACTGATAGCAGAACCATCTATATAGTATAGAACTGACATATAGCAGAACCATCTATACAGTATAGAACTGATAGCAGAGACCATCTATACAGTATAGAACTGATAGCAGAACCATCTATACAGAACATAACTGATAGCAGAACCATCTATAAAGTATAGAACTGACATATAGCAGAACCTTCTATACAGTATATAACTGATAGCAGAGCCATCAATACAGTATAGAACTGAGATATAGCTGAACCATCTATAAAGAATAGAACTGATAGCAGAGCCATCTATACAGTATAGAACTGACATATAGCAGAACCTTCTATACAGTATATAACTGATAGCAGAGCCATCAATACAGAATAGAACTGACAAGTGGCAAAACCATCTATACAGTACAGAAATGATATATAGCACAACCATCTATACAGTATAGAACTGATAGCAGAGCCATCTATACAGTATAGAACTGATAGCAGAACCATCTATACAGAACTAGATACTGACATATAGCAGAACCATCCATACAGTATAGAACTGACATATAGCAGAACCATCTATACAGTACAGAACTGATAGCAGAGCCATCTATACAGTATAGAACTGATAGCAGAACCATCTATACAGTATAGAACTGACATATAGCATGAACCATCTATACAGTATAGAACTGATAGCAGAACATCTATACAGTAAGAACTGATAGCAGAGCCATCTATACAGAATAGAACTGATAGCAGAACCATCTATACAGAATATAACTGATAGCAGAACCATCTATAGAGTATAGAACTGACATATAGCTGAACCATCTATACAGTATAGAACTGATAGCAGAACCATCTATACAGTATAGAACTGAATATAGCTGAACCATCTATACAGAATAGAACTGATAGCAGAACCATCTATACAGTATAGAACTGATAGCAGAACCATCTATACAGTATAGAACTGATAGCAGAACCATCTATACAGAATAGAACTGATAGCAGAACCATCTATACAGTATAGAACTGACATACAGCAGAACCATCTATACAGTATAGAACTGATAGCAGAACCATCTATACAGTATAGATCTGATAGCAGAACCATCTATACAGTATAGAACTGACATATAGCTGAACTATCTATATAGTATAGAACTGATAGCAGAACCATCTATACAGTATAGAACTGACATATAGCAGAACCATCTATACAGTATAGAACTGATAGCAGAACCATCTATATAGTATAGAACTGACATATAGCATAACCATCTATACAGTATAGAACTGACATATAGCAGAGCCATCAATACAGTATTGAACTGATAGCAGAACCATCTATACAGAACAGATCTGATAGCAGAACCATCTATACAGTATAGAGACTGACATATAGCAGAACCATCTATACAGTATAGTACTGATAGCAGAACCATCTATACAGTATAGAACTGACATATAGCTGAACGATCTATACAGTATAGAACTGATAGCAGAGCCATCTATACAGAATAGAACTGATAGCAGAACCATCTATACAGAATAGAACTGATAGCAGAACCATCTATAGAGTATAGAACTGACATATAGCTGAACTATCTATACATTATAGAACTGATAGCAGAACCATCTATACAGTATAGAACTGACATATAGCTGAACCATCTATACAGTATAGAACTGATAGCAGAACCATCTATACAGTATAGAACTGATAGCAGAACCATCTATACAGAATAGAATTGATAGCTGAACCATCTATACAGAATAGAACTGATAGCAGAACCATCTATACAGTATAGAACTGATAGCAGAACCATCTATACAGTATAGTACTGATAGCAGAACCATCTATACAGTATAGAACTGACATACATCAGAACCATCTATACAGTATAGAACTGATAGCAGAACCATCTATACAGTATAGATCTGATAGCAGAACCATCTATACAGTATAGAACTGACATATAGCTGAACTATCTATATAGTATAGAACTGATAGCAGAACCATCTATACAGTATAGAACTGACATATAGCAGAACCATCTATACAGTATAGAACTGATAGCAGAACCATCTATATAGTATAGAACTGACATATAGCATAACCATCTATACAGTATAGAACTGACATATAGCAGAGCCATCAATACAGTATTGAACTGATAGCAGAACCATCTATACAGAATAGAACTGATAGCAGAACCACCTATACAGAATAGAACTGATAGCAGAACCATCTATACAGTTTAGAACTGATAGCAGAACCATCTATACAGTATAGAACTGATAGCAGAGCCATCTATACAGTATAGAACGGATATATAGCAGAACCATCTATACAGAATAGAACTGATAGCAGAATCATCTATACAGTATAGAACTGACATATAGCATAGCCATCTATACAGTATAGAACGTACAGCAGAGCCATCTATACAGTATAGAACTGATAGCAGAACCATCTATACAGTATAGAACTGAGAGCAGAACCATCTATACAGTATAGATCTGATAGCAGAACCATCTATACAGTATAGAACTGATAGCAGAACAATCTATACAGTATAGAACTGACATATAGCTGAACTATCTATATAGTATAGAACTGATAGCAGAACCATCTATACAGTATTGAACTGATAGCAGAACCATCTATACAGTAGAGAACTGACATATAGCAGAGCCATCTATACAGTATAGAACTGATAGCAGAACCATATATACAGTATAGTACTGATAGCAGAACCATCTATACAGTATAGAACTGACATATAGCAGAACCATCTATACAGTATAGAACTGATAGCAGAACCATCTATACAGTATAGAACTGATAGCAGAGTCATCTATACAGTATAGAACTGATAGCAGAACCATCTATACAGTATAGAACTGATAGCGGAGCCATCTATACAGTATAGAACTGATAGCAGAACCATCTATACAGCATAGAACTGACATATAGCAGAACCATCTATACGAGTTTAGAACTGATAGCAGAACCATCTATACAGTATAGAACTGATAGCAGAACCATCTATACAGTATAGAACTGATAGCAGAGCCATCTATACAGTATAGAACTGATAGCAGAACCATCTATACAGTATAGAACTGATAGCAGAACAATCTATACAGTATAGAACTGACATATAGCAGAACCATCTATACAGTTTAGAACTGATAGCAGAACCATCTACACAGTATAGAACTGATAGCAGAACCATCTATACAGTATAGATATGATAGCAGAACCATCTATACAGAATAGAATTGATAGCTGAACCATCTATACAGAATAGAACTGATAGCAGAACCATCTATACAGTATAGAACTGATAGCAGAACCATCTATACAGTATAGTACTGATAGCAGAACCATCTATACAGTATAGAACTGACATACATCAGAACCATCTATACAGTATAGAACTGACATATAGCTGAACTATCTATATAGTATAGAACTGATAGCAGAACCATCTATACAGTATAGAACTGACATATAGCAGAACCATCTATACAGTATAGAACTGATAGCAGAACCATCTATATAGTATAGAACTGACATATAGCATAACCATCTATACAGTTTAGAACTGACATATAGCAGAGCCATCAATACAGTATTGAACTGATAGCAGAACCATCTATACAGAATAGAACTGATAGCAGAACCACCTATACAGAATAGAACTGATAGCAGAACCATCTATACAGTTTAGAACTGATAGCAGAACCATCTATACAGTATAGAACTGATAGGAGAGCCATCTATACAGTATAGAACGGATATATAGCAGAACCATCTATACAGAATAGAACTTATAGCAGAATCATCTATACAGTATAGAACTGACATATAGCATAGCCATCTATACAGTATAGAACGTACAGCAGAGCCATCTATACAGTATAGAACTGATAGCAGAACCATCTATACAGTATAGAACTGAGAGCAGAACCATCTATACAGTATAGATCTGATAGCAGAACCATCTATACAGTATAGAACTGATAGCAGAACAATCTATACAGTATAGAACTGACATATAGCTGAACTATCTATATAGTATAGAACTGATAGCAGAACCATCTATACAGTATTGAACTGATAGCAGAACCATCTATACAGTAAAGAACTGACATATAGCAGAGCCATCTATACAGTATAGAACTGATAGCAGAACCATATATACAGTATAGTACTGATAGCAGAACCATCTATACAGTATAGAACTGACATACAGCAGAACCATCTATACAGTATAGAACTGATAGCAGAACCATCTATACAGAATAGAACTGATAGCAGAGTCATCTATACAGTATAGAACTGATAGCAGAACCATCTATACAGTATAGAACTGATAGCGGAGCCATCTATACAGTATAGAACTGATAGCAGAACCATCTATACAGCATAGAACTGACATATAGCAGAACCATCTATACAGTTTAGAACTGATAGCAGAACCATCTATACAGTATAGAACTGATAGCAGAGTCATCTATACAGTATAGAACTGATAGCAGAGCCATCTATACAGTATAGAACTGATAGCAGAGCCATCTATACAGTATAGAACTGATAGCAGAACCATCTATACAGCATAGAACTGACATATAGCAGAACCATCTATACAGTTTAGAACTGATAGCAGAACCATCTACACAGTATAGAACTGATAGCAGAACCATCTATACAGAATATAACTGATAGCAGAACCATCTATACAGTATAGAACTGACATAGCAGAACCATCTATACAGATTAGAACTGATAGCAGAGCCATCTGTACAGAATATAACTGATTGCAGAACCATCTATACAGTATAGAACTGACATATAGCTGAATTAACTATACAGTATAGAACTGATAGCAGAGCAATCTATACAGAACAGAACTGATAGCAGAACCATCTATACAGAATAGAACTGATAGCAGAACCATCTATACAGAATAGAACTGATAGCAGAACCATCTATACAGAATAGATCTGATAGCAGAACCATCTATACAGAATAGAACTGATAGCAGAACCATCTATACATTATAGAACTGATAGCAGAGCCATCTATACAGTATAGAACTGATAGCAGAACCATCTATACAGCATAGAACTGACATATAGCAGAACCATCTATACAGTATAGAAATGATAGCAGAACCATCTACACAGTATAGAACTGATAGCAGAACCATCTATACAGAATAGAACTGATAGCAGAACCATCTATACAGTCTAGAACTGACATATAGCAGAACCATCTATACAGTATAGAACTGATAGCAGAGCCATCTATACAGAATAGAACTGATAGCAGAACCATCTATACAGAATATAACTGATAGCAGAACCATCTATACAGAATAGAACTGATAGCAGAACCATCTATACAGAATAGAACTGATAGCAGAACCATCTATACAGTATAGAACTGATAGCAGAGCCATCTATACAGTATAGAACTGACATATAGCAGAGCCATCTATACAGTATAGAACTGATAGCAGAACCATCTATACAGTATAGAACTGATAGCAGAACCATCTATACAGTATAGAACTGACATATAGCAGAGCCATCAATACAGTATAGAACTGATAGCAGAACCATCTATACAGTATAGTACTGATAGCAGAACCATCTATACAGTATAGAACTGAAATATAGCAGAACCATCTATACAGTATAGAACTGATAGCAGAGCCATCAATACAGTATAGAACTGACATATAGCAGAGCCATCTATACAGTATAGAACTGACATATAGCAGAACCATCTATACAGTATAGAACTGATAGCAGAGCCATCAATACAGTATAGAACTGACATATAGCAGAGCCATCTATACAGTATAGAACTGACATATAGCAGAGCCATCTATACAGTATAGAACTGACATATAGCAGAACCATCTATACAGTATAGAACTGAATATAGCAGAGCCATCTATACAGTATAGAACTGACATATAGCAGAGCCATCTATACAGTATAGAACTGACATATAGCAGAACCATCTATACAGTATAGAACTGATAGCAGAACCATCTATACAGTATAGAACTGACATACAGCAGAACCATCTATACAGTATAGAACTGATAGCAGAACCATCTATACAGTATAGAACTGACATATAGCAGAACCATCTATACAGTATAGAACTGATAGCAGAACCATCTATACAGAATAGAACTGACAAATAGCAGAAATATGCCTCAATTGTCCCTAATAAAAATATCACAAGTTACCAACAATAACAAAGTCATCACTATTGTCATAAAGCATATGACTTACAGTAAACAGCAGGGGGTGTGTGCAGCAGGGGGTGTAAGCAGCAGGGGGTGTAAGCAGCAGGGGGTGTACACCATGAGCAACTAGTCTGATGAACTGCATGAATACGTACAACATCAGCATCTGTTAGAAGCAGTTTGAGCTAGATGTCCTGAGCATAGCCTTACAATACACTGTCATCAAAGCACTACATATGTCATGTCTTTGACAATATTTGTGGGCCTCTACAATCTACATCCATGGCTATATACAAAAGTGTATTTGTGTTCCTTATGAGTACATTGCATTGTATTGTTCGTAAAACCCTTTGTAGTCAAGAGATACCTTGGCTAAAAATAAACTTATAGTAGGCAAATGCAGCTGCAATATTGCCAATGTATATTTTTCATCAAAGCGAAGGAAATGGAAACATTTACACACTTATGAAGCACATAGAGATTTCTGACACACTCGGGCACCAGGCAGGGAGCAGGCACGTACATGCACTCAGTTCTTATTTAAAAGTTGTTTATTAAAACGTCCAGTGTTGTTGGAGGCGCTCCGTCAAACTAAAAGCTGTTGAGGTGGAATATCAGTGCTCTGTGAGACAGCAGTCAGTGACTGTGACGCTGTGTGACGCTGTCATAACAGACCTTCCTTTGGCCTGCCTTTCTCAGTGCTTTTCTTGGCCTTCAGATGTGACACACCGTAGCCTGCTCCTCTCCTCTCCTCTCCTCTCCTCTCCTCTCCTCTCCTCTCCTCTCCTCTCCTCTCCTCTCCTCTCCTCTCCTCTCCTCTCCTCTCCTCTCCTCTCCTCTCCTCTCCCCTCCCCTCCCCTCCCTCCTCTCCCCTCCCCTCCCCTCCTCTCCTCTCCTCTCCTCTCCTCTCCCTCTCCCTCCCCTCCTCTCCTCTCCTCTCCTCTCCTCTCAGCATGAGGAGCACCATAAAGATGCTCTACCCTCTCAGATCCAGGACAGGTACCCTTACTCGTGAATGGATTCCTTTCCCTCTTACGTAGCCTTAAATAACTCATTGAATTCCAAGAGCTTTGGTTCGTTGTATTCGGTTCCTCTCTAATCCTTGAAGTGGATGCTGACGTATGGACTCTTCAGTGGCACTTTCTCTTCCTTCCTTCCTTCCTTCCTTCCTTCCTTCCTTCCTTCCTTCCTTCCTTCCTTCCTTCCTTCCTTCCTTCCTTCCTTCCTTCCTTCCTTCCTTCCTTCCTTCCTTCCTTCCTTCCTTCCTTCCTTCCTTCCTTCCCTCCCTCCTTCCAGGAGAATGTACATATTTCAACTCTTTTGTCCCCACAAATCCTATCTATTTCCTGCATCCACGTTAATCAACGTTGGTTCTTTCAGTGTGTTTTATTCATTGTAAGCGTGTGTTCAGAGTCTGAATCACAGTATCCCTTATTCTATCTCTCACTCGTTTGTCATTGTCCATGTGACACAATGTATTGTACAGACACTCAGTGGTCATGACAGGGTGCTGTGGAGTACACTCAGGTCAGCTACAGAGCTCTCTCCTCTCCAGGCTTCAAAGACCAGAGTCCATATCGTGTCCCATTTAATGCTCTGTCTTGTAACACCTTCTTGGATGTTGCTCATGCCATCCACTCTCATCCCCTGCTGGCTCTGTTACAGCATTACTCTCAAGATCAGATGTTAAAAAATAATTTGTTATGGGTTCAAAGTTCATAGCCTAACTACAGAAGACAATGTAGTGTTCATTTTATACAAGCCTCAAACAGTCTCATCTCGAATAAAACACTGTTAAAGATATGTTGAATCCCAGTGGGATTATAAGCCTCAGTAGGGAAAATGTTTGTTACTTGACCTATTGTGCAGTGGTGTGGTACATCTTAAATATTCCAACACCAGTGCCTCAAAAACTGTAAAGGGTCAGGAGTTGGCATTCTAGAACAACCGATAGGGCTCCAGACCACAGCCGATCACCCATTAGCTGTGAATGCCATCTGTTTCTCCTCTTCATGAAAGAGTACATCTTCTCTCGGGAATTTAGTTATTAACATTCACAGTCCGAGCAGACAATAGCAAGGCCAGAGATTTTGTTATGATCAATACTCTTTCCTGGTGTTATATCCGCAGCAGACCATTTTTGACAATCGTTCTGTCTCTTTTAAAAATAGACCCATTTTCTGTGAGTCTGAGAGAAACCCTGGGAAAGTTACTGCCCTTTCAACTTTACTTTAGTATCATGTGTCCTACCTTTTAAATGGGCTTCACGATTATGTCATAACATTTGTGAAAATGCATTTAAGATAAAAATATATTTGTGTTTTTGGATAAATGTACTAAGTTTTTGCGCATGAAGACCATTATGCAACATTTTTGCCCATTGAAGGTCATTCAAAAAGCTTATAAAGTCCAGAAACGACAAGGCTGAGGGGCAGTCACTCCCTGGTAAAGTTCACAGAATCTATTTTTTTGCCTCATATTTCAAAGATCCAGACATATGTTGATGAGTGCAGATTGTTCTCACAGTCATCATATCATTTTGTAAAGTACTGTATGTGAATAAAACCAAGTATGCATTGACAGTTCTATAAAAATCTGAATGTACATACATGTTTACAATATTTACAGCGCTAAAGACTACTATATCCAACACTTAAAGGAATGGTTTACCCAAATTACAAAATAACATGTTGGTTTCTTTACCCTGTAAGCAGTATATGGACAAGGTATTACATAAATTCATGCGTTTGCCCTGGCACTGTTTCCACAGTCATCAGACCGATATCAGCATTTGTCTCGCATCATGTTCAAAAGTGCCCAAAATTGATTGTGAAGCTCAACAAAGTCAACACATATGATTTCAACATGATGCGTGACAAATGCTAATATCGGTCCCATGAATTGAATGGGATTTGTGCCACAAATGCTAAAATGTTAGCATGTGAAAACTAAGCCAAAGCATGGATTGCTGTCATACCTTGTCCATAGGCTGCTTACAGGAGACCAATGTAATTTTGTAATTTGAGTGAACTATGCCCTTAATCTTTCTTTTTTCCTCCCATTCTTTCTTTCTTTCAGATGATTGCACCAATATATCAAATTGTGGATATTTTTTTTGTGTTTATGTGTCAGTGATTCACAGTACCAGGCTCCCCATCAAACATACATGGAGTCCTACTGAGTAACAGATTCCATAGACTGCAGTTCTGAAATGGAATGTTATCAGGGGTGTGGTTCTGTCGTCATCAGTAGACGGTCTCCTTGATGATGTTGGAGGAGAAGGTGTGGTTACTGGAGATGCTGGTGGAGTGTCTGATCAGAACACGTCTCTGTTTCTTGCGACGACACGGCAGGCAGAAGCAGCGGAGCGTGTTGAAGAAGATCTCCCGGTAGTTGGCTGAGACCAGGTTGTAGAGGACTGGGTTGACAGCTGAGCTCACGTAGAAAAGGACGTTGGTCACCATGAAGAAGTAGTGGTAGTAATCATACCCTTCCCTGTGGGGGGGGGGGGGGGGGGGGAGTAAGTGGAGGTAGGAGTAGGTGGGTGGAGGGTAGCACAGGGAGGTGGGAGGAATGGCACACAGGGAGGTGGGAGTAGGTAGGAGTAGGTGGGTGGAGGGTAGCACAGGGAGGTGGGAGGAATGGCACACAGGGAGGTGGGAGTAGGTGGGGGGAGGTGGGAGGAGGGTAGCACAGGGAGGTGGGAAGAGGGGAGCACAGGGAGGTTGGGGGGGAGGAGGGGAGCACAGGGAGGTGGGGGGGAGGAGGGGAGCACAGCGAGGTGGGGGGGGGGTGGAGGGGAGCATAGGGAGGTGGGGGGGAGGAGGGAGGAGGGGAGGTGGGGGGGAGGGAGGAGGGGAGCACAGGGAGGTGGGGGGAGGTGGTAGTGGGGAGCACAGGGAGATGGGGGAGGAGGGGAGCACAGGGAGGTGGGGGGGAGGGAAGCACAGGGAGGTGGGGGGAGGAGGGAGGAGGGGAGGTGGGGGGGAGGAGGGACGAGGGGAGCACAGGGAGGTGGGGGGAGGTGGTAGGAGGGGAGCACAGGGAGGTGGGGGGGAGGAGGAGAGCACAGGGAGGTGGGGGGAGGAGGGGAGCACAGGGAGGTGGGGGGAGGAGGGGAGCACAGGGAGGTGGGGGGAGGAGGGAGGAGGTGAGCACAGGGAGGTGGGGGGGAGGAGGGAGGAGGGGGGAGGAGGGGAGCACAGGGAGGTGGGGGGAGGTGGGAGGAGGGTAGCACGGGGAGGTGGGAAGAGGGGAGCACAGGGAGGTGGGGGGAGGTGGGAGGAGGGGAGCACAGGGAGGTGGGGGGAGGTGGTAGGAGGGGAGCACAGGGAGGTGGAAGGTGGGGAGCACAGGAAGGTGGGAGTAGGTGGGGGGAGGAGGGGAGCACAGGGAGGTGGTAGGAGGGGAGCACAGGGAGGTGGGAGGTGGTAGGAGTAGGTGGGTGGAGGGTAGCACAGGGAGGTGGGAGGAATGGCACACAGGGAGGTGGGAGTAGGTGGGGGGAGGTGGGAGGAGGGTAGCACAGGGAGGTGGGAAGAGGGGAGCACAGGGAGGTTGGGGGGGAGGAGGGGAGCACAGGGAGGTGGGGGGGAGGAGGGGAGCACAGCGAGGTGGGGGGGGGGGTGGAGGGGAGCATAGGGAGGTGGGGGTGAGGAGGGAGGAGGGGAGGTGGGGGGGAGGGAGGAGGGGAGCACAGGGAGGTGGGGGGAGGTGGTAGGTGGGGAGCACAGGGAGATGGGGGGAGGAGGGGAGCACAGGGAGGTGGGGGGGAGGAGGGGAGCACAGCGAGGTGGGGGGGGGTGGAGGGGAGCATAGGGAGGTGGGGGGGAGGAGGTAGGAGGGGAGGTGGGGGGAGGGAGGAGGGGAGAACAGGGAGGTGGGGGGAGGTGGGGGGAGGTGGTAGGAGGGGAGCACAGGGAGATGGGGGAGGAGGGGAGCACAGGGAGGTGGGGGGGGGAGGGAAGCACAGGGAGGTGGGGGGAGGAGGGAGGAGGGGAGCACAGGGAGGTGGGGGGAGGTGGTAGGAGGGGAGCACAGGGAGGTGGGGGGGAGGAGGAGAGCACAGGGAGGTGGGGGGAGGAGGGGAGCACAGGGAGGTGGGGGGAGGAGGGGAGCACAGGGAGGTGGGGGGAGGAGGGAGGAGGTGAGCACAGGGAGGTGGGGGGGAGGAGGGAGGAGGGGGGAGGAGGGGAGCACAGGGAGGTGGGGGGAGGTGGGAGGAGGGTAGCACGGGGAGGTGGGAAGAGGGGAGCACAGGGAGGTGGGGGGAGGTGGGAGGAGGGGAGCACAGGGAGGTGGGGGGAGGTGGTAGGAGGGGAGCACAGGGAGGTGGAAGGTGGGGAGCACAGGAAGGTGGGAGTAGGTGGGGGGAGGAGGGGAGCACAGGGAGGTGGTAGGAGGGGAGCACAGGGAGGTGGGAGGTGGGGAGCACAGGGAGGTGGTAGGAGGGGAGCACAGGGAGGTGGGAGGTGGAAGGTGGGGAGCACAGGGAGGTGGGAGTAGGTGGGGGGGAGGAGGGGAGCACAGGGAGGTGGGGGGGAGGAGGGAGGAGGGGAGCACAGCGAGGTGGGGGGGGAGTCATTGTAAATTAAGGGAAATGTTTGCTCATAGTTTTCCTCTTTATAAACCACATTATTGTTGACCAAATGTTTTCCTACCGTCCTCTCCAAGACAGATGTGTTTAAATTGACCACTAGGTCTCAGATGATAAAGGGGTGAAGTACACCTGTGAAGAATATCAGGTTAGGGTTAGGGTTCAGGTTAGGAACCCGAACCCTAACCCTAACCCTAACCTGAACCCTAACCTGAACCCTAACCTGAACCTGAACCCTAACCTGAACCCTAACCCTAACCTGAACCTGAACCCTAACCTGAACCCTAACCTGAACCTGAACCCTAACCTGAACCCTAACAATAACCTGAACCCTAACCTGAACCCTAACAATAACCTGAACCCTAACCTGAACCTGAACCCTAACCTGAACCCTAACCCTAACCTGAACCCTAACCTGAACCCTAACCCGAACCTGAACCCTAACCTGAACCCTAACAATAACCTGAACCCTAACCTGAACCCTAACCTGAACCCTAACCCTAACCTGAACCCTAACCTGAACCCTAACCCTAACCTGAACCTGAACCCTAACCTGAACCCTAACCCTAACCTGAACCCTAACCTGAACCCTAACAATAACCTGAACCCTAACCCTAACCTGAACCCTAACCCTAACCTGAACCCTAACCTGAACCCTAACAATAACCTGAACCCCCTAACCTGAACCCTAACCCTAACCTGAACCCTAACCTGAACATTATTTTAAAACGATTTAAATATAATACATAGAAATGTTGTGGGACTATAGTAGATGAAGAATCAATATTTTTTAGATTGAGTATTTATTGGTTCATTATGTTAGTATATTATGTATGTTTGTAATAGTGTGTTATATGTCAAAATGTGTTCGTATTATAAATTGTATGTTAATGTTTAAGGAGTCTTGGAAGATTAGTCCAAATGGGGACTAAAAGAGATGCAAATCAAATCAAATCAAAATCAAACCTAAAGTTAAAACAGACACTTCCAGGAGCTGAGCAGGGTGGTTTAGCTAGTCTCATCTGAATGTAGGCCACAACTCTCTACAGAGACGTTATACTGTACGCTATGCTCGTATGCAGCAGTCAAATCGCTGCTCTTACGTCTCCAGGCTCTGACGTAGACAAAGCTGGAGAGGGAGGTAGAAAGGCTCTCTCAGCAGGGTGACTGTACACCACTTCAAATGGCAGTGCAGTCTAAAACTCGATTTTCCTGTTTTTGGAAAATTTTTATTTTCACACTATGATGTTGAAATAATACTCTGAAATTGTAAAAAATTATGACAATGTCCTTTATTGCTGACAGCATAACATCACAATCCAATTATAAGGTTTTGTTTTAATTGTATCTCGGATGTGCTTCCTTAGCTTGGGAATAATTTAATCAATGGTGTCCGTTTGGTTCAATTAAGGAAACCATATATTGTGAGTGTAGTCAGACAATCGAGAGAGATAGAGAGACAGAGAGAGAGAGAGAGCGACAGAGAGAGAGAGAGAGAGACAGAGAGAGAGAGAGAGAGAGAGCGACAGAGAGAGAGAGAGCGACAGAGAGAGAGAGAGCGGCAGAGAGAGAGAGCGACACAGAGAGAGAGAGAGAGAGAGAGCGACAC
>NC_138303.1:13457500-13715000 GCF_965601325.2 Salmo salar | reverse complement strand
CCCTCTGGGTCCTCGTCTTAACCAGAGCCCTCTGGGTCCTCGTCTTAACCAGAGCCCTCTGGGTCCTCATCTTGACCAGAGCCCTATGGGTCCTCGTCTTAACCAGAGCCCTCTGGGTCCTCGTCTTAACCAGAGCCCTCTGGGTCCTCGTCTTGACCAGAGCCCTATGGGTCCTCGTCTTGACCAGAGCCCTATGGGTCCTCGTCTTGACCAGAGCCCTCTGGGTCCTCGTCTTGACCAGAGCCCTCTGGGTCCTCGTCTTAACCAGAGCCCTCTGGGTCCTCGTCTTAACCAGAGCCCTCTGGGTCCTCGTCTTAACCAGAGCCCTCTGGGTCCTCGTCTTAACCAGAGCCCTCTGGGTCCTCGTCTTAACCAGAGCCCTCTGGGTCCTCGTCTTAACCAGAGCCCTCTGGGTCCTCGTCTTAACCAGAGCCCTCTGGGTCCTCGTCTTAACCAGAGCCCTCTGGGTCCTCGTCTTGACCAGAGCCCTATGGGTCCTCGTCTTAACCAGAGCCCTATGGGTCCTCGTCTTGACCAGAGCCCTCTGGGTCCTCGTCTTAACCAGAGCCCTCTGGGTCCTCGTCTTGACCAGAGCCCTCTGGGTCCTCGTCTTAACCAGAGCCCTCTGGGTCCTCGTCTTAACCAGAGCCCTCTGGGTCCTCGTCTTAACCAGAGCCCTCTGGGTCCTCGTCTTAACCAGAGCCCTCTGGGTCCTCATCTTGACCAGAGCCCTATGGGTCCTCGTCTTAACCAGAGCCCTCTGGGTCCTCGTCTTAACCAGAGCCCTCTGGGTCCTCGTCTTGACCAGAGCCCTATGGGTCCTCGTCTTAACCAGAGCCCTATGGGTCCTCGTCTTGACCAGAGCCCTCTGGGTCCTCGTCTTAACCAGAGCCCTCTGGGTCCTCGTCTTAACCAGAGCCCTCTGGGTCCTCATCTTGACCAGAGCCCTCTGTGTCCTCATCTTGACCAGAGCCCTCTGGGTCCTCGTCTTAACCAGAGCCCTCTGGGTCCTCGTCTTAACCAGAGCCCTCTGGGTCCTCATCTTGACCAGAGCCCTCTGGGTCCTCGTCTTAACCAGAGCCCTCTGGGTCCTCGTCTTAACCAGAGCCCTCTGGGTCCTCGTCTTAACCAGAGCCCTCTGGGTCCTCGTCTTGACCAAAGCCCTATGGGTCCTCGTCTTAACCAGAGCCCTCTGGGTCCTAGTCAAAATTAGTGCACTTGCAGTGATAGAATGCCATTTGGGATGCTCCAAGATCAAAACCTGCACAGTTGAATTAGGTGCAGCAGGTCTGAGACCAGCATTGTTTTCACAGTTAGAATAGCAGTACAGTATTATAATACCACTGCAGTATACGGTAGGTAATTAACATTCTGCTAAATTAACCAAAGCGAAAAACAAAGTTAGTTTGATTGATTTAATTTATTTGATAATTAAAATCAAAAGGTTGCTCCAGCCAGAGACAGCATCACATACATAAACATTTTGAGGATAAAACACACTAAAGCCCAAAGTAAAAATCACAGTAATTGAAACCAGCAAAAAATACACACAAAATAATAAAACGAATAAAATATGAAGACTATCTCATGCTCATTCATGGTAAACTAAGCATACGCTGGGATTGGCTTCCGTCTATGAATCATGTGGTACTATTCAGTACTATTCAGTTCTCTTTCATCTTCTCTTCGTGTTCCACTCCAAAGGTTGGACAGTCTGCTGTCCAAAGGTATTAAACAAGACTGGCTGAGGGGGTGAGAGGTTACGGCAGCTGAAAGGTCAGAGGTTAATTAAAGGGCAACCTTTTAATCCTCTGTGTGGAGTTTAAACTGAAAAAGGAAAGCTCTCCTGAGGGTTCTAAAGGAACTCAATGATCTATGGGACCAGGAAATGTCTATGATCACAGACATGATCTCAGCCTCTCCTGTCCTAATCTAAATAAGGTCTCCTTCTACCTCATACCTGACCCTGTGATTCATGGGGATATGACCTTTTCAGGTAGCCTATCACTACTTTACTATTTATCACACGGCACGGGGCATCTAGTCAAACACCACTCTCAAATCCTCTTGACCCTAGAGAGGAAATACCTAGAGAGCAAATACTGCGTAGAAAACCATTATCAATGCAGCGGCAGCCAGAATCACTAGCGCTCTGATCACTAGGACTATTAGTTTATAGTTGCTCTTTAATTATTTCTTATTTTTCTATTATGTTCTTATTTATTTTTTTATTTTTTACTTCAGTTTATTTTAGTAAATACTTTAACACTTTTTTTTTAATTCTTAAAACTGCATTGTCGGTTAAGGGCTTGGAAGTAAGCATTTCACTGTAAGGTTTATGTTGTATTCGGCGCATGTGACAAATACGATTTGATTTGATATCACTTGTATGCAATATAATAGATTGGTAAATTATAATAAAGTTATAATGGTAAATATTTGTACTTCTTCTTTTATCCTAACACCAAAGGTTATAGCATATTTTCTAAAATGTCAACGTTTAGCTCGTCAGTCTGCTTTTGCAGTCTCAACCTGTGTGGAACACACACACACGCACACACACACGCACACACACACACACACACACACACACACACACACACACACACACACACACACACACACACACACACACACACACACACACACACACACACACACACACACACACACACACACACACACACACACACACACACACACACACACACACACACACGGTGACAGAAAAAAGCTCGGTGTGACTGGATTGCTCTTCGCTGTCAGTCCGTCAGCCATCACAGTCAGAGGGAAGCTCATTTGTCATGATAAATACATTCCAGGCTGGTGGTTTCACTCCAGCTCTCAGACCAAACCGATCGGTCTCCCTCCACCCGGTCATCCACACACTGGCCACCCTGAGTGATGTGGTCCATGAAAGAATGTTCTCTAAAGTCTGCCATCTGAATTCTACTCATTGTGAAACAGAGCAGAAAAGTTTGTCCCCTTTACGAAATGACTTTACATTTTCAAACCAAGTTTGGTGTTTTGGCTAGTTTCTGAAATTTGGTTCTGGGGGTGCCAATGTTAGTTTTGGTAGGAGCTGATCTAGGGTCTAAATAGCAAAATAATGAAACCGTTTTCATTGGATAATTGCGAAGGTTGAAATATTACCATAGATATGGGTATCCATTAGGCTATGTATTTTTGGCCCTGCAAGCTGTGTCTTAGTGTTTCAGTCTGAGCCCTGGCTTTAGTCATGGACCATAAAGGACCATTAGAGATGCTGCCTGGAGACTTATTATTGTCAATCTTATTGTGTCTGTATACCACAATTAACACAGCTGCTTTCCAATCCACTCTGATATATGTTTTATATTTGGTCCTTGATAATCTGATAGAAGGAACAATGACAAAACCTGAATCTCGGAGAAGGAATATAATTGTGATAGCTGTTATATGATTATCTGCTAGAAGTGATATCAAATATTGGATCAAGTTCATCTTGAAACAAAACAGCATACGTACCCAGTCTGTGTTTCTGCACCTTTATCTTATAATTAAGGTAACAGAACTGTCTAATGAGCAAACTTCCAAATCTGAATGAATGGCACCCTTTGCGTTCACTATGGGAAATGAGTTGTTATAGGAACGATGCTGGTCTGTATGGCAATGGAACCTTTATTTAACTAGGCAAGTCAGTTAAGAACAAATTCTTATTTCCAATGACAGACTACCAGGGAACAGTGGGTTTACTGCCTTGTTCAGGGGCAGAATGACAGATTTGTAGCATGTCAGGTCGGGGATTCGAGCCAGCAAACTTTCAATTACTTGCCCAACGCTCTAACCACTAGGCTACCATAACACCCAATAACAAGAGAATTGTATCCATTGGTCATTAGGTCAGAATTCCTAGCTAGCAAGACGCATTTCCGTGGAAATTCTACAATATAGTGTACAGGGAAGAGTGGTTTTAGTCTTTGAAAGATGCAGGTTTCATTGTCTTGCCTTTACAAATGGCCTGTGTCTTTGTCATATTGGCTATATAGCACATGGAAGAGATGGAAGAGTGGGGAGAAAGGGGCTCTCGCTGGGGTTTTGTATCAGTTAGAGCGCTGTCTGTCTGTCTGTCTGTCTGTCTGTCTGAGCAGTGATAGCATGTGGAGCTCCACGGTGGCTCCCCACTGGTAACATACATCAAGTCAACGTCTAGTCCACCTTTATTCCAACTAGCTCTCACAATCTCATGTCAGAATTAGACGTTCATCCATGTTTCTCAAACATCAAATTTGGAAGTTGTTGCAAAGGTCAAATTTCTAAGTGTTTAAGGTCAAGTTTAGGCATAAACTCGCAAATCTTAAGGTTAGTCATTAACTCCAAATGGTTAAGGTTTGGGACAGGCTTTAAACAAAACATTTCAAAAACAACTTTTTATTGCTGGGTTTGAACTTGCAACCTTTGGAATCTAGAGGCATCTGTCATCCCTGTCCACAACGCCCTAGCAACACCGAAACATACTTGAACGTAACAGCGCTCACTGTTGCTCCTAGAGGCCAGTTTCTACGTCATCTTCCAACATCCTCAGACAAGGATGGACGTCCAATACTGACTTGTATCAAGGGTGACCTGGCTGGTTTATTCAATGTAATTTAATTGAAATGACATGGAAACAATGTTGATTCAACCAGTGTGTGCCCAGTGGATCTGATCAAAGCCTATTTAACCCCACCAGCCACCCCGTTAGCAGGAAGCAGCAGGCGTATAAAGATATACACACCCAACACATTAACACAGAGCAAACATGACTTGGAAAGACTCAGACTGGATATACTCTTACAGTGATTAAGCCCTCTGATTTATTCCAGTGTTGGTTAACTTCCAACTCGATCTATGCTGTAATACGTAGGAAAGTATCATTATCTACATTTACAGCACCCAAAAGTTTAGCTATGGTCCTGAGTGTATGATTGACCTAAGTTGGCCAGAGAAATAGCTCGGCCCACTTTGACCTTTGCCCTGTCCTTTGGTGTAGAGGGGAAAGAGGAAAATGCAACAAAATTATGAACACACACACACATATTGGATCAAGTTCATCTTACACACGCTCAAACAGTTGGTGTCAATAGAAGTGACTTTTAGAATCGCCACTACACACACATTAACTCATATTAAGCACACTTAGCTTTGCTCTGTGATTGCCATTAAGCACGGGCCTTCCCCCTTCTCCTGTCACGCAGGGCGACAGCAACTGGAGCCAAGAGTGACAGGCCAGAGCTAGAGTGTGCAATGTCTGCTACCAAGGTTAAGCGGCAACAGTAATGGCCTTGTTGTACTACTACACTCGCCTATGTATTTATTTGGACAGTGAAGATTAAAAGTTTAAAACCAATTCAATGTAACTAAATGCAATCTAAAATGTAATCTAAATTTGATTAAATCTTTTTTTACTCATCAATCTACATAAAATAATACATAATGAGAAAGCAAAAACAGGTTTTACACATTTTTGCTAATTTATAAAAGTAAAAAAAAACGGAAATATCACATCTACATAAGTATTCAGACCCTTTACTCAGTACTTTGTTGAAGCTCCTTAGGCAGTGATTACAGCCTCGGGTATGTAGCGTCATACCCAGTCTTGAGTATGACGCTACAAGCTTGGCACACCTGTATTTGGGGAGTTTCTCCCATTCTTCTCTTCAGATCCTCTCAAGCTCTTTCAGGTTGGATGAGGAGTGTTGCTGCACAGCTATTTTCAAGTCTCTCCAAAGATGTTCGATCGGGTTTAAGTGAGGGCTCTGGCTGGGCCACTCAAGGACATTCATAGACTTGTCCCAAAGCCACTCCTGCATTGTCTTGGCTGTGATCTAACAGTCCTTGCCGCTGAAAAACACCTCCACAGCAAATGCTGTCACCACCATACTTCACCGTAGGGATGGTGCCATGTTTCCTTCAGACGTGATACTTGGCATTCAGGCCAAAGAGTTCAATCTTGGTTTCATCAGACCAGATAATCTTGTTTCTCATGGTCTTGGAGTCTTTAGGTGCCTTTTTCAAACTCCAAGCGGGCTGTCATGTGCCTTTTACTGAGGAGTGGGAAGAGACACTTGACGTTGAGGGAGAGTTCGTTGCCCTGGCACAACACTGGCAAGTCTCTGACCTTCTCCCTGTAAACTGTCTCATTGCCTTCGGTGATCAGGCCTACCACTGTTGTGTCGTCAGCAAACCTGATGATCGTGTTGGAGTCATACGTGGCCAACCCATGACTGGGTTTCCCTTTGTAGTCTGTTATCGTCTGCAAGCCTTGCCACATTCGATGAGCGTTGGAGATGGTGTTATAGGCTCCAACTTCCTCCTATATTCTTCTCTATACCAGGCGGTGTCAGAGGAAGGCCCTAAAAAATACGTTCGTATAGTCACTCTGGAACAACATTGTCTATGCACTTATTGTAGATCAGCTTTAATATTGCGGACAGATTGTGGCTTCCATCAATGTAATTGACTGCATCATTTCCAATCCTCCACATATTTTTGGGGTAA
Source organism: Salmo salar (assembly GCF_965601325.2). Lineage (NCBI taxonomy): Eukaryota > Metazoa > Chordata > Actinopteri > Salmoniformes > Salmonidae > Salmo > Salmo salar. The sequence goes on along the minus strand of NC_138303.1, from coordinate 13,708,481 downwards.
ATATATACAGTATATAAAATATATATCTTTTAAAATATATTTTCCTTCATTATTTTCCCCTAACCCTACCATCCCTCCCATAATTGGAGTAAACTAATGGTTTTAAGCTCAAGATTTTCTTCACACTGAAAGCAGCGCACCAGCTGTTGTTCATGAAGAGGCGCACCTCTCCCCCTTTGGACTTTCCCGAGGCTGCCGTAAACCGATTTGTGCCACAGCATGGAGAAACCACTGAGTTCTCTGATAAAGTTTCTGCAAGGCATATAATATTGCAGTTTTTCAAGTCTCTCTTGTAGGTGACTCTCGAACGAAGGTCCTTCATCTTATTCTAGAGTGACTGGACATTTGCCAATAAAACGAAGGGGAGTGCTCGACGATTTTCTCTGCATCGCAGTCTCACAAGGATGCCAGCCCATCTAGCATGTCTACGCCTGCGGTGTTTTGGTAGCTCATGAAACATAGGAATAGCATCTGGAGTGAACAAAGAAACAGTTGGAGTTGAAGTCGAATTTGAATTCAAAATCGATGTCCAAAAGCGCTTAACGGTCATACGTGAAAATAGTATAAACACTAAAAAAGTAACTAAATAGTAAAGTCGGGTTGGAACTTGTAAGATGTTGGCCTTCTTCATCGGTGCCGTCTTATATCTTATATAAAACAGATATGTATGAAAATACCCTCAAATTAAATGTGACATTCTATGTTGTCGCCTCATATAAAACATTTGATCTGAAATCCAAAATGCTGGAGTCTAGAGACAAATGAAAAGTTATAGCTTCACTGTCCACATAAATACATAGGGGAGTGTATATAGCCGTTTTTCTAGAAATATTCTCTATTTTATTAATTTAGTGAATTCACTAAAAGGATTGTTGCCCACTACTGTTTCAAGTGCATGTAATCACTGAGTGGCTCCACTCCAGGAGGACGAGGTATTGTGCTAATAACGCATGCAGCCTGACGCATGTCACAAAGAAACAACTCCATACTGTTGTTATTGTAATCAGGAGTTGAAGGAGGTTAACTTGTCCTTTGAAGCTTTGGTCATGTGTGTAGCCAACTAGCCATCCACAGCAGATGGAGAAAGCTGTGAGATAATATTATCCGTTTTTGGTGCATCGATGAAAATGATTTATTCAGCCTTAATAAGGTGTATGAAAAGCTGCCTGTGGGTTTTCTCTCTTAGATAGTGTGTCCTATAATGGAGTGCTAATAGAGTGGGTTTGGAGATAAGGAGAGTGAGGCTGGCTCAGGCTGAATGGGTGCCATCTCACTGTAGTTGAGACTCCAACTTCTAATGTCTAATGGCACACAGTCAAGAGAGTGGAATTCTCTTCTGCATTTTGTTGTTCATACAAGCATACAAACAGACGTGTGTATGCATTTTTACCACTTGAAGGAATAGTTCAGTGTTGTGTGTGTGTGTATGTGCGTGCGTAGAAGTGAGCATTGTACAGTGGTTCGTCCTTTAATAGTTGCAGCGTACTGCGGCGCAGCTTGCATGGTGCCGCAGAATTCTATTCCCCGACAGGGAGCAAGGAGTAGGCTGTCCTTGTAAATAAGAATTTGTTCTTAACTGACTTGTCTAGTTAAATAAAGCTTACACTAAGAGCATAACATTTCTACACCCTACTTTTCTAATTCTAGTCTAACCAATACCTAAACAGAGATTCAGTGAAAATAAAAATCAAATTGATTTATCAAGACCAGTCCCCATGCTTGTCTCAGAGCAGCACGAAATGGTGCTAAAATAGTTGTAGGCTATTGCTTCAAATCCTATTGCTTCTAACTTCAATATGCTCTTTAAATAAATAAGACCTACACCACTTTTAAAAGGACATTACTCATCACTAGTGAGACTCATGTCGCCTACGGTAGGCCTACAGTATATCGAAAAATATGACGTGACTCTCCGCCAATAATTACATATAGAGGATTGGTGGATTGGAGGATATTTCTGTAATTCAGTGATACTTATTCCCATAGTTGTCAGACTGGGTGCACAACTGGTCAACTGGAGTCAGGTGCAGGAGAGCAGAGATGAGTGAACAGGCACACTTTAATTGGCAGACGCAAATCAGTCAGACGCAACAGCGTCACAACACTCCAGCCAAAGGCAAAAGCGAATAGCGCACTAGTCACACAAATAATGTACAACAATACAATACCATGGGTTCAAAACAATACCCGGAAAAAACCACACTGCCGCGTCACACAATAAACGTAACGAACAATTACACACACAGACATTGGGGGAACAGAGGATAATATACACGTAGAGTGATGAGGGGATGTAAACCAGGTGTGCGGGAAAACAAGACAAAACAAATGGAAAATGAAAGGTGGAGCGGCGATGGCTAGAAGACCGGTGACGTCGACCTCCGAGCACCGCCCGAACAAGGAGAGGAGCCGAGTTCAGGCGGGAGTCGTGACAATAGTAATTCGTTATGGATCCATAACTAAATATACATCGGCATTTTGAAAGAGTATTTTTATAATTATTTTATTAACGAAAACATAAAGATGCCATTATTAGTAACATTGTTTTAGTTTGAACGTGCAGACTGGCACTAAGAACAGAACAGTGTGAACGTTTCCCTAGTCAGCGGCATTATTAGCGTAATGCCCCTTAAAGTGTTGCCATTGTGGCGGGGTGGGGGTCCACCCCCCCTTCCTCCTCCTCCCTTCCCCATGGGCTAGGACGGTCTTCTGTGTGCGGCTCTGCGGCCCATCCCGTGCCTCCTGCCCACGTGCCTTGAAGCTTGCATGCTTTCAGTGGATACAGCTGGAGAACTGCAAGGCAATCCCATTGTGCTATCTCAGTGGATACAGCTGGAGAACTGCAAGGCAATCCCATTGTGCTATCTCAGTGGATACAGCTGGAGAACTGCAAGGCAATCCCATTGTGCTATCTCAGTGGATAACAGCTGGAGAACTACAAGGCAATCCCATTGTGCTATCTCAGTGAATACAGCTGGAGAACTGCAAGGCAATCCCATTGTGCGCCACTCGGGAGCCATGACCAATATGACCAATATATATTGTCCTGCTACTAACAGGGTTAATAATATATCTGTGAGAATATCCAACAGGCTTTTATATCATTCTAAATTAATAATAATAAAAATAATTGCTTTGTTTAAAAATTAACAATATTTTGGAGATTATTTAGTTTTCAAATAACGTAAAATGAGCGACAAAAAGGCATTCTTAAACATAGGGTGAGACATTGTCACTAAATTGTAAATAGAATTTGTTATTTAGAATGATTTATTTCTGTTTTTAGAGGGAGAGAAACCAAAAACCTACAGTCATTTCATGGGTCTCCCAGTCAAGGGCCAGCACAGGTATTGAACCAGCATCTGCAGCAACATTGCTATGCAGTGTCTTAGACCATTGTACCACTCAGGTGCTGATCAACATGACCGGTCGGGAGTAGGCTACAGTACAACAGTAAGAGCAAAATAATCCTAACAAATAAAACAATAAAAAACAGTTTTAGTAAGTAATACTGAAGTCATGCACAATTACCAGTTTCTATTTAGGTTTATGTCACCCGTTCACTGTCAGGTAGAGACACAGTAGGTACCAAAAGCATAATCAGTGCTCTAACTCCCCCTTGTGGTGGTCTGGAGCAATGAAGCGGTGACGCAGGGTACTGTACTAAACCACAAATGACCTCTAAGTACCGCAGCAAAATCACAAAACTTTTAGTGGAGCAACCACTGTATACTCACGTAGAACCATGACTCCATGCCGCAGCGACTGTGTGCGGTTTGGCTCCACAGCAACACTCAGCATGGTAGGGTTACCCTCGACGATGCAGATGCGGTTGTCCTGCTGCTTCTCTCTGAACATACGCAGCAGCTGACTGGCGATGACCCCGTTCAGAACAGATATGGCTACCATGGGAACCACAAAGGACAGGAACACATTCACCTGTCCAGAGAAACGGAGGGACATGGAGAGATAAAGTTAGTAAGACTGTACTTTCTGCCACTGAGTCAGTGGTTCTTCCTTTAAAAATGTTGAGCTTATGCCGCAACCTTTTGTGATAGATGGTGGCAGATTGTGGTAAATTGCGTCATTCTGGCAACAATGGCTGACACTTAAATAACGTGCCATAGAATTCTGCGGCACCCCGCAAGCTGCGCTGCAGTACGCCACAACTTTTAAAGGAATAACCACTGTAGTTTTGGCCTCAAACAGTACTGGCGATGCAATCATAACAATTAACGATGAATTGTTTCTTGTCTGGGACAAAAATAATAGAACAGAGATATTGATTTCTTTGAAATCTGTTCAAAAGTTGGTTTGCCATTCTGATTGGAACACAGTTGCTTGCATATTGACAGTTAATAAGTACATATTGACACAGTCTAGACTAACCAGAGGAGTTTCACAATCTCACTATACACTGTAAAGTACCACCTGTAAAGATACTCTGTACATTACCACCTGTAAAGATACTCTGTATAGTACTACCTGTAAAGACACTCTGTAAAGTACCACCTGTAAAGACACTCTGTATAATACCACCTGTAAAGACACTCTGTACAATACCACCTGTAAAGACACTCTGTATAGTACCACCTGTAAAGATACTCTGTACAATACCACCTGCAAAGACACTCTGTAAAGTACCACCTGCAAAGACACTCTGTAAAGTACCACCTGTAAAGACACTCTGTAAAGTACCACCTGTAAAGACACTCTGTATAGTACCACCTGTAAAGACACTGTACAGTACCACCTGCAAAGACACTCTGTACAGTACCACCTGTAAAGACACTCTGTACATTACCACCTGTAAAGACATTGTACAGTACCACCTGTAAAGACACTCTGTACAGTACCACCTGTAAAGACACTCTGTACAGTACCACCTGTAAAGACACTCTGTACAGTACCACCTGTAAAGACACTCTGTAAAGTACCACCTGTAAAGACACTCTGTACAGTACCACCTGTAAAGACACTCTGTACAATACCACCTGCAAAGACACTCTGTACAGTACCACCTGTAAAGATACTCTGTTCAATACCACCTGTAAAGATACTCTGTACAGTACCACCTGTAAAGACACACTGTACAGTACCACCTGTAAAGATACTCTGTACAGTACCACCTGTAAAGACACTGTACAGTACCACCTGTAAAGACACTGTACAGTACCACCTGCAAAGACACTGTACAGTACCACCTGTAAAGACACTGTACAGTACCACCTGTAAAGACACTGTACAGTACCACCTGTAAAGACACTGTACGGTACTACCTGTAAAGACACTCTGTACAGTACCACCTGTAAAGACACTGTACAGTACCACCTGTAAAGACACTGTACAATTCCACCTGTAAAGACACTCTGTACAGTACCACCTGTAAAGACACTCTGTACAGTACCACCTGTAAAGACACTGTACAGTACCACCTGTAAAGACACTGTACAGTACCACCTGTAAAGACACTCTGTACAATTCCACCTGTAAAGACACTCTGTACAGTACCACCTGTAAAGACACACTGTACAGTACCACCTGTAAAGATACTCTGTACAGTACCACCTGTAAAGATACTCTGTACAGTACCACCTGTAAAGACACACTGTACAGTACCACCTGTAAAGATACTCTGTACAGTACCACCTGTAAAGACACTCTGTACAATACCACCTGTAAAGACACTGTACAGTACCACCTGTAAAGACACTGTACAGTACCACCTGTAAAGACATTGTACAGTACCACCTGTAAAGATACTCTGTACAATACCACCTGTAAAGACACTGTACAGTACCACCTGTAAAGACACTGTACAGTACCACCTGTAAAGACATTTTACAGTACCACCTGTAAAGACACTCTGTACAGTACCACCTGTAAAGACACTCTGTACAGTACCACCTGTAAAGACACTGTACAGTACCACCTGTAAAGACACTGTACAGTACCACCTGTAAAGACACTGTACAGTACCACCTGTAAAGTTTGGAAAGACAGAGGAAGATTTTATGTGGCACGCGAGAGAGAGAGAGTGAGAGAGAGTGAGAGAGAATGGAAGCGAGAATGAAAACAGCAGAGGAGAGGATAATGTAGGAAAATGGCCCTGTACCTGTCTGGTTGTAATTAGTGATGTAATTATGTTGTCTGAAATCAGGATACTACACCAGACAGACCAGAAGTGTCCATCTCTTTCCCCTCTCTCATTAGCTGCAGTCATGTCAAATCAGCAATGGAACATGAACAATCTGTACTTCATTGGAATGGATCCATGTCATTATTCTAACTCCAGATTGATCAGCATACAGTGTAATTAGAGTGTCTATAAACCACATCAGGTGTTTCATGGATACATACTTTTGTCAATTGGGTCAGTCAGTTGATTGCCAGCATACCTGACTATAAGTAGTCTCTATCTCCTGTTTCTGTAGCGTGAGGCAGCTTGATGTACAACTACACCCCCCATGAGCAGGATCCTAGTCTATCACAGAGCCTGGCTATGCATAGTGCTATCTGACATGTCGAATGGCCACAAATGTTCCTGTTTACACCGACTAATAAATGTGAGCTAAGTACAGGGTCCTGGAATAACATCGGACATCACACATTATATTATTCATAGAAATAATGTTGATAAGTGCTTTGAGCACAATGTATAAAAAGCATGGTATGAATGACGATTATAGAATTAGTTTCTTTATGACGCAAGCCATTCACAGTCATTTCTTTGCCCGCCTGACAGTGTGAAGCACTGACACAGTTCACACACAATCCATTCACAGGTGAACTTCATGATCCAGCAGAGACTGGCCCTTCTGCCTCTATCAGCGTCTCACGAGCCTCTCATTCGTCTGTGCCTCACAGCAGCAAGAAAGAGACAGAAAATCAAAGCAAAATATTCAAATTATTTCTCTCAAACACTAGCTCCTGTGGTATTTCCAAACATATTGAAATTCAAGAGATTACATTAATTTCCCATCACAGATCTTTTTTGGGGGGGGGGGGGCTACAAAAGGATGCGGCTGCCCTGTGATGCCAGACGGGGAAAGTGTTCCCGATGGTCGCCTGAATATCAAACTCAGCTCAGAGGAGCCTGGTCTTTACCATCATCATCATCGTTATCATTCATTCGTGTACCTTCAGGCCACAGCAGGCCAACCAAAACCAATCCTACGGGGAGGGAGTGAAGGAACACAATACATGCAAGAGAAAGATACTAGCGCTTGTTTAAACTAAATGAGCCTCGGATAGAAGTCCAGTCTCCACCCAACACTCCCTACCCTTATCCTCATAAGAGACATCCTTCAGAATTACAGCATTTAATGTATATGTCAAGAGATTTTTAAAACACGATGCAGCAGCAATACGTTTGAGTTCCTGCATGAATCCAACTAACCTTAAACTTTGGTCACACACTCTGGGTCCGTACTCATTCTGTATCCATATGAAGAGATACATTCACTAACTGGATCTAATTTTGAATTAGCATACTTTGGCATCTATTCCTGTAATTCCATCGAACAAAACTGATTGGTGTGAACAAGAGTGATGTTTATTGGAAAACACAGAGGGCAAAAAAGCAGTATGGGTTTTGTAAACACTTGTTACCATTTCAAATCATAAATTATTTTATCAGTGGAGGCTGGTGGGAGGAGCTATAGGAGGATGGGCTCATTGTAATGGCTGGAATGGAATAAGTGGAACGGAGTCAAACATTTGGTTTCTATATGTTTAATACCGTTCCATTTATTCCATTCCAGCCATTACAATGAGCCCATCCTCCTATAGCTCCTCCCTCCAGCCTCCTCTGGATCTTATATGATATTTATTTAACATGAATGGAAGTAGGATCAGCCAGTAGATTGGAGTGGAGGGGTAGAAAAGGATATCTGATTCCTTGGCACTGGTCCCTAGGAGCTTGGGGTTTCTCTTTGCCCTGTTCTGCTCTCTTGCTCTCAGACAGATGACTGGAGATTAGGTGGTTGATCTATCTGTCAGGAACATTTTTGTAACAGCTCCCCCTTTTGAAAATCTGACAGGGGCAGAAAATGGGAAAACATGACTCGTCTGATTGCACTGCCCTAACGAGGCTAAGCTGGAACAGGCAATTAGAGCAGACAAGCCCCTAACGAGCTGCAGCCAGCCAGTCAGAGCCACTTTCAACCACAGCTTTCATTGATTAGAGCTTTTTAAAGATATTTTTTTTTGCTCTGAACATGCACCATTTCTTGATGCAAGAGAGAGAGAGAAAGGTCTATATGAGGCTTTTAAAATGTTGCTTGGATGATCTGTTGCATGTATTGAGAATACCATGTTATTAGTCCTCCGTAGTCTGTAGCGTTGGCAAACCTTTAAATTCCAGAGCATATATCACTTGTTAAAGGGAAAATCCACCAAAAAATATATTTTTGTTGTATTTTTACTGTTGATACAGTCCCAGAATGTTTTACATGTCAGCAGTCATGTTTTCAAGTTATTGGACCTTCAAGAAGCAAAGTGTCACTAGCCACATCTCTGGTTCCTCTCCATTCTCATGAAGTTCAATGACAAATTATTTTTTAATGAACGACAAAAGGCTCTGTGTCTTTATGCACACAGGAACTCCGCAGGACCTATCAAACACGATTTTGCTCTGTTCAAAAGTACAATGTGGGGAAATAGCAGGATTTCCAACAGCAGTATTGGCTGTGGCTCTGATGATGGCTGGTCCTGGCAGTCCATTTCTGCCCCTATGTGTCAGCCCTCCTGCGCGTGAACCAAACACAGACACTGTTGAACATGTTTCTCTTTAATGAACAGGTTTTTTTTGGTACGTCTCTTTTCATAATTTCTGTAGCCATTACATTTCACAGTCCTTTACCCTCTTGTTCTCCACCAATTCCCTCATTGTGGCCACTGTTTGAGCCTCCCTCAGTTGGGCTGAGTAATTAAAGTTGTCCGCTTTGACCGCCCCCCCCCCCCAGGGCAATTTGAGTTTTTCTGCCCACAGACCCCATCCAGACATCAGGATATGAAAACACTAGTTATGAATTCCCCTTGAAATTCCCACTCTTTATTTCTTAACCTCTGAGCGAAATAATGTCATTATGATATGAAGACCACTAAATCATGTAGCTACAGAAGAGCAGTATTACATAACCAAGTGTGTTTCCATGTTTTGGAATGGCTAGGGACATTGCATTAGACTCACAGTATGAGAGGAAATGGACATTTAAATGTACCTGACCCACCCTTAACAGAACAGGTCACTATGACAAAGACTTCCATAGACAAATCTGATTATTCTGTGGAAAGCAAGGTGATCGCAAGGTTGGGAGTTTGATCTCCGGTCGAGTCATCCAAAGACTAACATATGTCTCTTTGCTTGGAACTCAGCATTAAGGTGATGGGTTAGGGGTAAAACCCTACGACAGGCTAGCGGCCTGTACTTGTACATGAAGCTGCCTGGCGCTACAGAAACAGGAGATTCTCCTGCCTGCCTTATGGGCCATTCTGGGTTTACAGTACACACTGTGACTCACTGTGACCACAGGTTGACGTGACCAGTCAAGAGGCTGTGACTCACTGTGACCACAGGTTGACGTGACCCGTCAAGAGGCTGTGACTCACTGTGACCACAGGTTGACGTGACCAGTCAAGAGGCTGTGACTCACTGTGACCACAGGTTGACGTGACCAGTCAAGAGGCTGTGACTCACTGTGACCACAGGTTGACGTGACCCGTCAAGAGGCTGTGACTCACTGTGACCACAGGTTGACGTGACCAGTCAAGAGGCTGTGACTCACTGTGACCACAGGTTGACGTGACCAGTCAAGAGGCTGCTACAGATGTGATTCATCCATCTTAAACCAGCCGCAGTATCTGTACAAAAGAACTACCTGTATAAAATAACTACGGGTATAAAAACTCTGCATGAAAGAACTATTGAAGGACAGCATTCTGGATGGCAAATCTCTATTTGGATTCATTCAATTATGTGAGGCAATGCTTGCAAAGCATTCTCTGAATTGGATCAGTGACAAGATGTCGAATATGAATAGGCACACTGATTTGTATCTTTCATGAGGGGACCACGGTTTCAACAGAAGGGTGTAGATGATTGTACACCAGTACCTCATGAGACTACAGCTTACATGGCAGGTTTAAAGTGTTCTACTTAAATCATTTCATAAACAATTTGATTACGTTTTAGTTGCTAGTCTAATCTCTAATTCAGCTACATTACCCATTGTTAATAACAGTAGATTTGCTATGGCAGACAACAGTACTTCTAATGGAAGAGGAACACAGTAGTGGTGAAGTAGAAGTCAAGATATTTTAGCTGTCCATCCATTGTGGCATGAAAAATAGTTCTTATGTGAGCAATCTCCATGTTTACATGATCTTGGTCTTTCTGTTTCCTCTCCTTTTCTCTCTCTCTCTCTCTCTCTCTCTCTCTCTGCCTCCATCTCTTTCTTTAAGAGCACTTCATATTCCTCTGCAAGTAATAATGACAACCTGGTAGTGTACTTTTGAGGAACAGTACCAATCTGGAACCAATTTCACTGGAATGATAGAAAATAGGATTAAATTAAAAGTGAAAGTTCCATCATCATTCTCCCTCCACTACTACCTAAAGATTTTTCCTCTTCCCTTTCTCAGATAATGACAATATATCTTCAAACACAAAACAATCCTTCACCTTTTCATCTTCTGCCTCATTTTTCAGTGGCAAAATACGTTTCAGGTCTGAAGCCTAGACTCGTCTCTCTGAAGCACTTTGTTTCCCTAGATCTTGATCTAGATGTTAATGGTCCTCTTTCATCTCTCAGGATTTCTCTCTGTCTCTTCCTGGTGTATGGACAGAGCAAAGGGAATCAACTGGACAGCTCTCTGAGCCATAATACATTGATGAGCCTCGAGATTTCCTTCTTTTAATCTAAAACAAATCACTAGCATGGCACCAGGATAGATGTTATATTTATCCACTGATTAAGTTGGATAGAACTTTTCACACACACAAAAAAACAATACCTCTTACTGTTTGCCCTATAGATGGTCTAGGTCAGTCCTTTCAGAAGGTATTCATACCTCTTAATGTTTGCCCTATAGATGGTATAGGTCAGTGCTTTCAGAAAGTATTCATACCTCTTACTGTTTGCCCTATAGATGGTCTAGGTCAGTCCTTTCAGAAAGTATTCATACCTCTTAATGTTTGCCCTATAGATGGTCTAGGTCAGTCCTTTCAGAAAGTATTCATACCTCTTACTGTTTGCCCTGTAGATGGTCTAGGTCAGTGCTTTCAGAAAGTATTCATACCTCTTAATGTTTGCCCTATAGATGGTCTAGGTCAGTGCTTTCAGAAAGTATTCATGCCTCTTAATGTTTGCCCTGTAGATGGTCTAGGTCAGTGCTTTCACAAGGTATTCATACCTCTTACTGTTTGCCCAATAGATGGTCTAGGTCAGTGCTTTCAGAAAGTATTCATACCTCTTAATGTTTGCCCAATAGATGGTCTAGGTCAGTGCTTTCACAAGGTATTCATACCTCTTAATGTTTGCCCTATAGATGGTCTAGGTCAGTGCTTTCAGAAAGTATTCATACCTCTTAATGTTTGCCCTGTAGATGGTCTAGGTCAGTGCTTTCAGAAAGTATTCATACCTCTTAATGTTTGCCCTATAAATGGTCTAGGTCAGTGCTTTCAGAAAGTATTCATACCTCTTACTGTTTGCCCTGTAGATGGTCTAGGTCAGTGCTTTCAGAAAGTATTCATACCTCTTAATGTTTGCCCTATAGATGGTCTAGGTCAGTGCTTTCAGAAAGTATTCATACCTCTTGACTTTTTCCACATGTTGTTGTGTTACAGCCGGAATTTAAAATGGATTACATTTAGATTTGTTTTGGTCACTGGCCTACACACAATACCCCATAATGTCAAAGTGGAATTATGTTTTTAATTACAAATGAAAAGCTGAAATGTCTTGATTCAATAAGTATTAACAACCTTGTTATGCCAAGCCTAAATTAGTTCAGGATTATGCATTCGCAGACACACCTGGGAGAGAATGTACATTTAGACTGAAAAAAAAAAGGCAAACATAAAAGTTGATTCGGTTGCATTGGGAACACATACAGTAGCTTTGACAAATTCCTGCCGCCATATTTTAGATTCAAATTCTCAAAACATGAGAAATTCTCTTTCTTCTTTTTTCGTCTTCCTGAGCCTGAGTATAGGGCGAAGGGGGGTGGGGAGTGGATGGAGGAGTCATCCAACCACCAGCTAGCCAGCCTGGCGGGCTAGGAGCCAGTGTTCAGACCCCAGCACAGGCTCTCTCTCCGGGGGAGTGGAGCCAGGAGCTCATACCAACAGGCCAGAGAGCCAAAGAGGCATCTGTCTCCATCCTCCATGTTTCTGTGCTATTTCTTAACAGGGGCTGTCCCCTGACATGCAGGGCTGACAGAAGCTCCCAACCGCAACCTCTCTCCTCTGTGACATATGTAAAGGGGTTCTAGGCATTCGCAAACACTTAATCTCTCGTGGATTTTTACATAAACATCAATTGTAATCAAGCATCAAAGAAAATTACGGCAGATTTTAGTTCTGGATTAACCCGAGATTAGCCAACCCTAATGCTAGGTTCTGAATGGCAGTGGGATTGTCATGGTAGAGGAATTGGCATGGTAGTGGATTAGAAATGGTAGTGGGATTGACATGGTTGTTGGATATACATGGTAGTGTGATTGACATGGTTGTGGGATTGACATGGTAGTGGGATTGACATGGTTGTGGGATTATTATGGTCGTGGGAGTGACATGGTTGTGGGATTATTATGGTCGTGGGTTTATTATGGTTGTGGGATTATTATGGTTGTGGGATTATTATGGTTGTGGGATTATTATGGTCATGGGAGTGACATGGTCGTGGGATTATTATGGTTGTGGGATTATTATGGTCGTGGGATTATTATGGTCGTGGTATTATTATGGTTGTGGGATTATTATGGTCGTGGGATTATTATGGTTGTGGAATTATTATGGTTGTGGGATTATTATGGTTGTGGGATTATTATGGTTGGGGGATTATTATGATTGTGAGATTATTATGGTCGTGGGATTATTATGGTCATGGGATTATTATGGTCATGGGATTATTATGGTTGTGGGATTATTATGGTTGTGGGATTATTATGGTTGTGGGAGTGACATGATATGTTTGTGTATCTCATATGTTGGTGAAGAGACAGCTGAATTTCAACATGATGAATTGAAACCTAGAAGTTTACCTCAATCATGATTTATTAAAAACATCTAATCTCTGGTGATAAAGCAGGATGTTTGGCCAAATCAATATAATCTCTAGTGATAAAGCAGCATGTTTGGTCAAGTCAATATAATCTCTAGTGATGAAGCAGGATGTTTGGCCAAGTCAATATAATCTCTAGTGATAAAGCAGCATGTTTGGTCAAATCAATATAATCTCTAGTGATGAAGCAGGATGTTTGGCCCAGTCAATATAATCTCTAGTGATGAAGCAGGATGTTTGGCCCAGTCAATATAATCTCTAGTGATGAAGCAGGATGTTTGGTCAAGTCAATATAATCTCTAGTGATGAAGCAGGATATTTGGCCAAATCAATATAATCTCTAGTGATGAAGCAGGATGTTTGGCCCAGTCAATATAATCTCTAGTGATGAAGCAGGATGTTTGGCCAAATCAATATAATCTCTAGTGATGAAGCAGGATGTTTGGCCCAGTCAATATAATCTCTAGTGATGAAGCAGGATGTTTGGCCAAGTCAATATAATCTCTAGTGATGAAGCAGGATGTTTGGCCCAGTCAATATAATCTCTAGTGATAAAGCAGCATGTTTGGTCAAGTCAATATAATCTCTAGTGATGAAGCAGGATGTTTGGCCCAGTCAATATAATCTCTAGTGATAAAGCAGGATGTTTGGGCCCAGTCAATATAATCTCTAGTGATGAAGCAGGATGTTTGGCCCAGTCAATATAATCTCTAGTGATAAAGCAGCATGTTTGGCCAAGTCAATATAATCTCTAGTGATAAAGTAGGATGTTTGGCCAAGTCAATCTTATCTCTGCTGAAAAAGCAGGATGTTTGGCCCAGTCAATATAATCTCTGGTGATAAAGCAGGATGTTTGGCCCAGTCAATATAATCTCTGGTGATAATTTTGGGATGTTTGGCCAAGTCAATATAATCTCTGCTGAAAAAGCAGGATGTTTGGCCAAATCAATCTAATCTCTGGTGATATTTTTAGGATGTTTGGCCAAGTCACAGCAACAGTACCACTCTAGACTGTGTTTAGCCAATTCTCACAATTGTTTCTCACTAATTGGTCTTTTGACCAATCAGATCAGCTCTTTTGTCCATGATTGGGCAAAATATCAAAATTGGGCTGCCACTTGTAAACACAGCGAGATACTTTTGGAGTCAAGTCAAGCCTTGGCTGAGTGTGTGAGCAGTAACTGGTAGATGCATGCTGTGCCACCGTCCTGTCGTCAATCATGAGTGTTGTTTCCTGGTGGCTTCACAGGAAGTTGAGGTGGTCGGAACTATTTCACACAGCATGGAGTCTCCAGAAATACAACCAGAGTGTTCCCTGCTCTGCGGCACACCACTCAGCTTAATCCCAGAGTTCCCTGTTATTCTGTTGTGCTCTATGCCAAGTACTATGTAATACTGAGCACATCTCACACGCACGCCCACACACACACACACACGCACGCAGGCACACGCACACACACACACACACACACACACACACACACACACACACACACACACACACACACACACACACACACACACACACACACACACACACAGACACACAGACACACACACACACACACATAAACACACACACACACACACACACACACACACACACACACACACACACACACACACACACACACACACACACACACACACACACACACATATGCACACATCCACGCGGACACACAGACACACACATACACTCTACACCTATCGACAGGGGACGGCATACAATTTAGAGAGCTAAATTCCCATGTTTTCTACACACTCAACAACATCTGTGGACTAGTCGAGAATCTCTCTCTCTCTCTCTGCAGTGGTCAAACTGGTGGGATGAAGTGTTATGAGACAGTGTGCTACGGAACAGCAGGAAGTCAAACTGAAAGGTAAACAGGTTTTAACAGTCCAGCTGCTTCTGAAATGGGAGTCTACTTATAAATCTCTGGCACACACACACTAACACACACTACACACACTACACACATTAACACACTACACACACTACACACACTAACATACATTAACACACTAACACACACTAACACACTACACACACTACACACACTAACACACACCAACATACATGAACACACTACACACACTACACACACTAACATACACTAACACACACTACACACACTAACATACATTAACACACACTACACACACTAACACACTACACACACCAACACACACCAACACACACTACACACACTAACACACTAACATTCATTAACACACTACACACACTAACACACTACACACACTAACATACATTAACACACACTACACACACCAACACCCTCTAACACACACCAACATACATTAACACACTACACACACTAACACACACTACACACACTAACACACACTACACACACTAACACACACTAACACACACTACACACACTAACACACACTACACACACTATACACACTAACATACATTAACACACTACACACACTACACACACTAACATACATTAACACACACTACACACATTAACACACACTACACACACTAACACACACCAACATACATTAACACACTAACACACTAACACACTACACACACTATACACACTAACATACATTAACACACACTACACACACCAACATACATTAACACACACTAACACACTAACACACTACACACACTACACACACTAACACACTACACACACTAACACACTAACACATACTTACACACCACACACACTAACACACACTACACACACCGACATACACTAACAGACTACACACCCTAACACACACTACACACACCATACACACTAACATACATTAACACACACTAACACACCCTAACACACACCACACACACTAACACACACTAACATACATTAACACACACTAACACAGGAGGAGGGGGAGGAACATCTTCAGCCTTGGAATTAAATAATGTAAGAAATGTCCATGTTGTACTGTGGTGCTCTATGCCAAATACTATGTAATACTACACACACACAGCTAGTGTAGTAGTGGTGACCCCTCAAAATAAGATAAGTAAAGACATATGTATGTAGGAGGAGGGGGGGGGAGGGGGAGGAGGAGGAGAGGAGGAGAGGAGGGGGAGGAGGAGGAGGCGAAGGAGAGGAGGAGAGGAGGAGAGGAGGGGGAGGAGGAAGGGAGGGGGAGGAGGAGAGGAGGAGGTGGTGGAGAGGAGAGGAGGAGAGAAGGGGAAGGAGGGGAGGAGGAGGGGGTAGTGGAGAGGAGAGGAGGAGGGAAGGGGAAGGAGGGGAGGAGGAGGGGGTAGTGGAGAGGAGAGGAGGAGGGAAGGGGAAGGAGGGGACGAGGAACATCTTCAGCCTTGGAATTAGATGATGTAAGAAATGGGCATGTTGTACTGTGGTGCTCTATGCCAAATACTATGTAATACTACACACACACACACACACACACACACACACACACACACACACACACACACACACACACACACACACACACACACACACACACACACACACACACAGAGAGAGAGAGAGAAAAAATGACATGATGTGTTGTCTGTACTAGTTTGCTCTCAGTCTTCGTGTGTGACAGCGGTGTGTGAGGGTAGAAGTGGAGGGGGTGGGGAGTGTAAGGAGGGACAAGATCAGATTTGCTTTATTGTCCATTAACAGACAGAACAGAACAGAAATGTGTCTTTATACACAACCCAAACCCCTGACACACACAGAGAGAGCGGCTGGAAGCAACAGGGCCGCGCACCTGGAGCAATTAAACGTTGTTAATTGCCACAACGGCAGGCATTGGTATTTAGGATAATGCCAGCAACTTTCCACACCAGATTTTCTCGTCAGGGCTGGGATTCGAACCGGCAAATCCTGGTTGCTGGCCTGCTACCACAATATGTTTCCACATACAACTGCAACAGTTGAATGGGGAAAAAACAAAAATGTTCTCATTATTGGGTATTCATCTCTCAGTCTTAGTCTGTATCTCTCTCGTCCCCCCTCTCTCTTCCCCTCTTTCTCTCCTTCTCTCTCTCCCACTCTCTGCTTCTCTCTCTCTCCTTCTCTCTCTCCCACTCTCTGCTTCTCTCTCTTCCCCCCTCTCTCCCCCTCTCTCCCTCTCTCCCCCTTCTCCCCCTCTCTCTCCCCCTCTCTGCTTCTCTCTCTCCCCCTCTCTCCCCTCTCTCTCTTCCCCCTCTCTCCCCTCTCTCTCTCCTCTCTCTCCCACTCTCTGCTTCTCTCTCCCTCTCTCTCTCTCATCCCCCTCTCTCTCTCCTCTCTCTCCCACTCTCTGCTTCTCTCTCTCTCCCCTCTCTCTCTCCCCCTCTCTCCCCCTCTCTTCCCCTCTCTCCCCCTCTCTTCCCCCTCTCTCCAACTCTCTAAATCAAATCAAATCAAATGTATTTATATAGCCCTTCTTACATCAGCTGATATCTCAAAGTTCTGTACAGAAACCCAGCCTAAAACCCCAAACAGCAAGCAATGCAGGTGTACCCTCCTCTCTCTCCCCCCTCTCTCTCCCACGCTCTGCTTCGCTCTCTTCCCCCTCTCTCTCCCCCTCTCTCTCTAGCAGAGCAAAAATCTTCCGAGAATCATTTAATTCTTTGCGGCAAACAGCTCAACATAACAGGCAGGAATGAGTACGTAATGGTTTAATGGTTCAATGGTTTAATGGTTTATTTGTATTTTTGTATTGGGTGTATGTACTCACGGCCTGTATACAGTATGTATGTAGGTCCAGAAAGAAATATCCGTTGTTTTTGTTATTTTAGTTTTACTCTGCCTGCAAACACGCTGGATGATTCAGAATCCAATGAAGAGCTTGAATTGATTCATTGACATAGAGAGATACGAGCTCAAAGAAACACGGCAAAGGTTTCAGAGGATTCAAGCTCTGTTTAGGAAAACAATCAACAAAACAAACCCAAAGCCAAGTCGGCCAAGCAGTGTCAACGATGGCACCAAATACCATCCCCAAGCCCCAAGAGGGCACACGTGGAGAGTGGGGACAGGTTCACGGATATGGATGTTGACTTGTTGAAATCCACCAATGAAAGGCTTGCCAAACTTGATATCTTGGATATATTACGAGAGGACATCAATGCATTACGTGCCAGTCTACAATTCAGCCAATATCAGATTGATGATCTGAGGAAAGGGAACGCGGAGCTGAAAGGTACTGTAGACTCTATTTGCTGGCAAAGTGGTGCAAAGGGAGAACAAACAACTTAAAGGACAATCTCATCTTCTCAGGGGTACCGGAGGATGACAACAGCAAAGCTTGTGAGGACAGTGTCCGAGACTTTATATCAACTCAGCTGAAACTGCCCACTGATGTCGTGAGTAATGTCACTTTCTCCAGAGTCCATAGAATGGGTAAGGCCTCTGGGAATAGGCCACGACGGGCTGTTATTGCATGTTTTGAACATTTTAAGCAAAAGGAAATGGCGAAGAGCAGGGGCAGAGAAATCTGAGACACTACTTCCCCACGGAGATCAATGAAAGGAGACAAAAAACGGAATCCCATCATGAAAGAGAAGCGTTGCCTGAACCAACAAGGCCTCATTACATAAACTGGCAACTGTATCAGGACTCTAGAGTAACTCCCTGGCTATTTGAATCCAACTGTATCAGGACTCTAGAGTAACTCCCTGGCTATTTGAATCCAACTGTATCAGGACTCTAGAGTAACTCCCTGGCTATTTGAATCCAACTGTATCAGGACTCTAGAGTAACTCCCTGGCTATTTGAATCCAATGTTCAAACCTGAGTTTGTGTGTTGTAGTGTATCATGACACCTTCAACTATAACAAATACATGCTCCATTGATCTTCACTTGACAAGGAAAGGGCTGCATATAGCTCAGGTTAATGTATGTAGCCGTCCTAACAAAATACATGAGGCTTTTAACTTGGTCAACATAAATAATATTCATATTTTAGCTTTAACCGAAACACATTTGGATGCTTCCGTTAATGAGGGACAAATGAACATTCATGGATATAGTCTACTTAGAAGGGACAGTAATAGGAATGGTGGGCGTGTAGCATTGTACATTCAGAATTGTCACGATCATTTTGAAGAACGGACCAAGGCGCAGCGTGTGTTGGGTTCCACATATTTATTACCGTGAAACTTCAACTAAAAAACAATAAACATACAACGAACGTAAAGCACAGAGCGCACATCAGCACTCCACAAAACAATACCCCACAAATGCAGGTGGGAGAAAGGGCTTCCTAAATATGATCCCCAATTAGAGGCAACGATTACCAGCTGCCTCCAATTGGGAACCATACAAAAACACCAACATAGAAAATATAAACTAGAACACCCCCTAGTCACGCCCTGACCTACTACACCATAGAGAACCAAGGGCTCTCTATGGTCAGGGCGTGACAAGAATCATATACGTTTTAAGAGGAGGGATGACCTTAATGTAAGTCAAATAGAGGGACTATGGGCTCAAGTACATCTGCCTCACATCTTCTCAGGGATACCGGAGGATGACAACAGCAAAATAATTTACCTCACCAGGCACCCATATTGGTAGGATGTGTGTATAGACCTACTAGCTCTAAGGTGTCCTATCTGGATGACTTATGCACTGGTTTTGACCAGGCCACAGATAGTAACAGAGATGTATTTATCTTGAGTGATTTTAATACAAATTGGAAGGATCATAAAAATGTAAATATAACTAAATTGATGAGATATGCCTGAGAACTGTGGTTTGAAACAAATGGTTAATGACACTACTAGATCATCAACTAAGTTGGGTCATCGTTCGGACACGTACATTGATCTGATCTCCTGTAGTATAAAATTACAATGCTTAAAGGATATATCAAGGAAAGTGGGCTGGACAGACCATATAATATTGTGGCCATAAGCATGAACACTAAGTTTCCAAAGAAACCACAAAGGATTGTGGTCAAGAGAAATTATAAAACATTTAGTCATGAGCAATTTCATAATGATTTGGCTGCTGTACCCTGGCAGATGATTTATCTAGAGAATGATTTAAATCACGCTACAGAAGGTTTTATTGATTTGCTGACTGAGGTAATGGACCATCATGCCCCAGTAAGAAAGAGTACAGTGACAAAAGTCTTAGCAGCCAAATTTTAACAAGAAATTGATGAACAGAATTATAGAATACTACGTAAGTATGCCGTTAAAATAAATCGCAAGAAAAAAAACCTTTATTTTACAACAAATCTTTTATTGATTGTAAAAAATGTATGGAATACAGTGAAGGGCTTACTTGGTTAATCTATGTCATAATGCCCATCTAGTGTGGAGGTTGACGGGAGAACAATTACAAAACCAGCTGATATTGCCAATCATTGTGCTGAAATTTTTACAACGAAATTTAATTGATTGAGAGATAATGGAAACACCCATTCTTCCAAACAAGCTATTGCCCAATGGATTGATGATCATGTAATGGGAAAAAAAACATATATTTTTGTCTACCATTGGTGTCAGTACAGGAGGTGTTAAACCTATTGAAGTCATTACCCGATGGTAAATCTACAGGTTATGATCTCATGGAGAAAAAAATGTACTTCGCTATGCTGCTTCCTCAGATTGCAGCTCCACTGAAATACATATTTAATTGGTCACTGGAAAAGGGGAAATGTCAAAATGTATGGAAGCATGTGTCCAATCCAGAAAGACAGAAAATAACCCATTACTCCAGCCAATAGTCGACCAAGTAGTCTACTCCCTTCACTTAGTAATATATTGGGAGGTATTGTGACTAGACAAATATGGTAGTATATGAGAAAGAATGATCTGATCACAGCCAGTCAGCATGCTTATCACAAAAACCATTTCACTTTGACTGCATTGGTTGACATGACTGACCAGTGTCTCAATGCTATGGACAATGGCAGGTTTGTGGATGTATTATTTTTGTGCAGCATTTGATTTAGTGGATCATGAAATGATTTTGACATAATTATTGCATTATGGGTTCAAAGAGGGAGCATTGTATTGGGTACAGTCATATCTAATTGACAGGAAACAGTCCACCTATGTCATGG
Source organism: Salmo salar (assembly GCF_965601325.2). Classification (NCBI taxonomy): domain Eukaryota; kingdom Metazoa; phylum Chordata; class Actinopteri; order Salmoniformes; family Salmonidae; genus Salmo; species Salmo salar. Next base: position 13,687,172 of record NC_138303.1, on the reverse strand, counting down.
GTCGTTTTCATCCCTTCATGCTTTAAACTGTGGAATACCGCAGGGCATCTGCCTTGGGCCGCTTCTTTACTTAATATATACCAACGATCTTCCTTATGCCTTTTCTGAATCTCAAGCTACTACATTCACAGTTGATACTACAATTTATACAGCAAGACAATCAGTTCCACAGGTACAGCAAGCTTTACAAGTAGATCAGGGAGTGGGTTTGCCCGAACAAATTTGTTTTGAACGGCAAGAAAACCAAGGTTATTTTGGTATGTTCCACCAGGAAAAGGCCAACACAGCATGGGATACAATTAAGTATGGGGGTAGTAAAAATGTATGAAGTTGCAGATACCAGACTACTAGGGGTGCAGCTAGACAACCGCTCAGAAGGATAGCTAAATATTTACTGGGAAAGATTATTTAGCAAACAACCCAAACATTAATTGTGAGTCAGGTGATCTATTGTTCTGTGGTCTGGGGTAATGCAACAGCAAGTTAAATTAAATTAGGAGGCTGCAGATTGAACAGAACAAAGCAGCAAGTGCTGTTTTAAGGTGGAGATATGATTATTCTGTTGTAGTCATGTACAATGCTCTTGGGTGGTCATTAATCAACAAGATAATTGAAAAAACATGCTCAATTTATTTCACAATGTACACCATTAAAATGGCCAAACTCCTTCCACAACAGTATTCAGTTGGAAAGAGACAGACGTTCAGTCAATACTAGGAATAGATTGTCCACCATCTATGTGTTATCCTGACAGAAAAGAGAAATAGGCAATACGACATTTCAATTCAGAGCAATAAAGAAATTGAATAATGTATCTGAGAAACCCAGAAACCTTTCAATATATACATTCAAACAGTACTTTAGAACCATTTAAATATACTAAATTGTAAGGTTTTGCAGGACTATGGCAGATGAAGGAACCACTCTATTTTGTCAGAATTATTTATCTGGTCAATATGTCAGTTGTTTGTAATAGTGTGTTATATGTGAAAATGTGATTGTATAATAAATTGTATTTTAATGTTTAAGGACTCTTGGAAGATTAGTCCTAATGAGGACTAAGAGAGATCCTAATAAAATAAAACAAAATAATCTCCTTCTCACTCTCACCCCATCTCTCGCTTGCTCTCTCTCTCTCTGTGTGTGTGTGTGTGTGTGTCAGTGTGTGTGTGTGTGTGTGTGTGTGTGTGTGTGTGTGTGTGTGTGTGTGTGTGTGCAGTATTACATAGTATTTGACATAGAGCTCCTCAGTAGCCCTACAACATGCCCATTTCTTGAATTACTAAATTCACAGTTAAAAATGCTGAAATTAAAAATGAATTACTTAATTTTAACAAATAATAAATATATTCTTGTGTTTTTTTTCTTCTGATTTGCATTACTTTTATTTCTTCACACAGGAAGCTAATTGTCAACAGGTAGTGCTGGCACCTTCTCATAAAAGAAAGACAAGTAAATATTTCAGAAATCTGTTATTTAGAGCTGAATGTACTGGAGGAGACATAACTACACTCGTGCGCCCAAGCCGCTCTTGAAATATTGGTGCGTAAAAATACCACTATATCTGATTGTTGCCGAAGTAAGGAGGACTTTCAAACCCACCTGAATCACTATCTTCAATACGACAGGAGACACGATGGTGGTGCATATCTTCTCCCGGTGGGGTCCATGATACTTCTGTCCCATGGTGAAAAGCATCGGAGAGGCCAAGAGGAACGAAGCCACCCACATCCCGCTGATCAGCTTCTTGGTGCGGCTGCAGGACATGATGCTCTTCGCCTTGAAAGGGTGGCATATCGCCATATAACGCTCGACGCTGAGGCTGGCGATGTTGAACGCCGTGGCATACGAGCAGGCATCCCGAATGAAATAGTAGCCTTTACAAACAACTCCTCCGAACGCCCAAGGATGATGGACCCAGATGAAATTATAGAGCTCGACGGGCATGCTGAGGACGAGTATTAGCAGGTCGGAGACGGCGAGACTGGACAGGTGGTAGTGGACAGTGCTTTGGATATTCTGGAGGGACTTCTTGGTCACCAGGGTGTATAGCGTCACGGAGTTCCCTAAGCAGCCGACCGCAAAGAGCGCGATATAAATCCCGGTGACCAGGACCTTGGAGTAGATGTTAGTGTTGACGTCCAATGAGTCCTCCTGATCGAGCTCCGATCCGTTGTCAAACAGAGAGTAGTTCTCCAGACGCAGAGAGTAGTTGTTCCCCCGAGTCAGAAGTTTCTGCGCCAGCGCACGTAACTCTAGAAAGTCGCGCCCCGTCTGTGTGAAATTCAGCTCCATATTGTGTAATGTAAATAACCACTTTTTTTCTGCATCTGCTGAAAGACCGCACTATATTAAAATCCCGTTGAGAAAACACATGTAGTGTTTTCGCGTAAAAGCGGGAAGGGGAGAGTACCGGTTTGAGGCTAAGAGGAAAGTTGTGATGGTTATATATCTGGTACAGGAGGAGGCGTGCTGGACTCGCAACCTTGAGCGATGACGGTAGTGCCATTCAGTGATTGGTGTTTTCTCTTTGTTATAATCCATTGATATTTAACTTTGAATACCTAAAATAGACTCAATCTTCATAAACAGTGTCTTACCATTCCATGTAATAAAATGTATACATGTATGTCTATAAATGATGACTGAAATATCCCGCTGGATGGATATATTTTAATGACTGAATGAAAAAGAGAATGATCGTTCCACGAAATGAGTGCCTTTTGCGTCGCTTTGATAAGTAAACATTGTGCACCAATATTACATTTTAAAAGCCTGTTATATTAAATGAAGTTCCCTTTAATATAGACCACATGGAGAATTCAATAAATAAATGTTATTTATATGAATAAAGGCTTGCTAATGCTCCAAAATTCAGCATTTTGATGTGCCCCTTCTGTCAACCCTTTAAAAACATATGTATTTATTTAACTAGTCAAGTCAGTTAAGAACAAATTCATATTTACAACAACTGCCTACCACAGCCAAACCCAGAGCCAATTGTGCACTGCCCTATGGGACTCCCAATCACAGCTGGCTGTGATGGAGCCTGGGTTTGAACCAGGTACTGTAGTGATACCTCTTGCACTGAGATTTAGTGTCTTAGACCACTACGCCACTCAGAAACTACACGTCACATCTAGGAATTCACTTTGTCCTAAAAGGTCTAAAATGGTCACCGTCATTGTAAAGTCCTAGTTATTTTGTTGCTTTGACGTAGTAGTTTCTGAACATTATTATTTGTATCATGTGATTAGTGATTCATTTATATCCGTCCCTCATTTTATAGGTCACCCCTGTTATGTGAACTGAACTCTTATTTTAATATAGTGAAACTATTCCTTTAAAAAAAATAAAAAGAATCAAAACGCAACATTGAACATCTACTAGTCAAATCATAGTGTAAAAGCAGGTTAGCTGGTTCTAGTCTTTTGGACCATTTCTGGTGTTCTGTGGTGGGAAACTGACTGCGTAGACTAGAGCATAACACACTGCTTGTGCCAGATCCTCTCTCTCACCCTGGGGTGGCTCACATCCTCATTATTATACACCACAAAGGTGCCCCTGGGAGACACACACACACACACACACACACACAAACACCCTTTCCCCATAGTGTGTATCGAGGTTAAAAGTAAAAACTCTTTCAAAGCTGTAAACCGTAAACGACAGATTGAATTAAACATTGCACAGAGTGAGACGCCCAGTGCTAATGACCCAAACTCAATGGACAGAATCAAATGTCACTGTAGGACAGCCTCTGAAAGGTAATGGGACTTTAATGTTCTATGTATTGCTGCTGCTGCTGAGCCCACTGAGGCTGCCAAGTCTGACGTTGCACACAGTTAATCACCTCAGGACGTTACATACAGTTAATCACCTCAGGACGTTACACACAGTTAATCACCTCAGGACGTTACACACAGTTAATCACCTCAGGACGTTACACACAGTTAATCACCTCAGGACGTTACACACAGTTAATCACCTCAGGACGTTACACACAGTTAATCACCTCAGGACGTTACACACAGTTAATCACCTCAGGACGTTACACACAGTTAATCACCTCAGGACGTTACATACAGTTAATCACCTCAGGACGTTGCACACAGTTAATCACCTCAGGACGTTACACACAGTTAATCACCTCAGGACGTTACATACAGTTAATCACCTCAGGACGTTGCACACAGTTAATCACCTCAGGACGTTACATACAGTTAATCACCTCAGGACGTTACATACAGTTAATCACCTCAGGACGTTGCACACAGTTAATCACCTCAGGACGTTACACACAGTTAATCACCTCAGGACGTTACATACAGTTAATCACCTCAGGACGTTACATACAGTTAATCACCTCAGGACGTTGCACACAGTTAATCACCTCAGGACGTTACACACAGTTAATCACCTCAGGATGTTACACACAGTTAATCACCTCAGGACGTTACACACAGTTAATCACCTCAGGACATTACACACAGTTAATCACCTCAGGACGTTTCACACAGTTAATCACCTCAGGACGTTACACACAGTTAATCACCTCAGGACGTTACACACAGTTAATCACCTCAGGACGTTGCACACAGTTAATCACCTCAGGACGTTACACACAGTTAATCACCTCAGGACGTTACACACAGTTAATCACCTCAGGACGTTACACACAGTTAATCACCTCAGGACGTTACACACAGTTAATCACCTCAGGACGTTACACACAGTTAATCACCTCAGCCACATCTCCACAAGTTATGTTTGTGATACAGTTAATTTTTTAATAATTCTCAGAATCCATCCGTGTTTATGCGAAGCCTCAGTGAGATATATTGTTTGATCAAAAGCAGTAGCTTTGTGCTGTAGCTGGCTCACCACGCTGAGGGATGGACGCTTGGTGTGATTTTCAACATTGATACATTTGTCAAACTGAGAAGTTATCATTATATGTCAATGGGAGGATTCTTATTTTCTCTGTGCCTGAGGGAACCACTGTAAACTGTCTGATGTGGGGATTCTGTCTGTCTGTCTGTCTGTCTGTCTGTCTGTCTGTCTGTCTGTCTGTCTGTCTGTCTGTCTGTCTGTCTGTCTGTCTATTTCACTGGCTGTCCTCAGACCAGGCTAATCAAATGGCCTGGCTATGCTGGAGGGCTGCTCCACTCTGTCTGCAGGCCTGTCCCAGTCGTCACACAAGCACCTATATGAGCCTCTCAGAGCCTCTCAGAGCCCTAGCAGCTACTCCTGGCTCAAAGCTTTTGTGTTTGAGAAAGAGACATCAGATGATTCATTGTGTGGTAGTATAAGTATACATACGTGTGATGCAACACATTTACCTTCACAATTTTATGTAGTATGCCAACATATGAACAATTATGAGTACACGTAAGGGCCCTCTGAAGAACAATATACAGAGAGGAATTGTCACAGTGAAACTTGACTTGGGTTGATAGAGACACATTTTGTTATTTCTCTCTGTTCATGTCGATGTAATGTTGATGGTTTGGATTTTTTATGTCACTGGAAAACAACAAGATTGAACCTCAGCTAGTACTACCATCCAATTGAAAGGTTTTCAGTTCACATCCGCCTCTCTTTCTATAAATTGCAATTGAAAGTATGTTTCAGACGTATAGGATAATTAACAGTGGACTGAGGCAAGGTGGATGAATGTTTACTCCCTTCTGAGAAGACCGGGAGATGTGTGGAGGAGTGCCAAAGGCTCTGGACTCGGGCTGGGAGGTTAACACCACCTGCCTAGCCACAGAAATTCATTGTATATCTTAGACTCAGGAGGGGGGAGGGCTTGTCTGGGGGGAAAAAAGAGGGCAAATTGAGGATGATATGGCGTGGGAATACCTTTTGTAACCTGCATCCTGACGGGGGAAGTCTGGGTAAAAGCACGAGGAGGTGTTTAGAGCCTTCATATTTTGTGGACCCCAGCAGAACAGTATCGCAAATGGAAATTCAGCTTTATTGCAAGAAGATATTTTGAGAGAAACCAGAAGGATGATTTCTCCAACTATAATGTTTCATAGTTTATAATCATATAATTAAAAAGTTAAAGCCATCGACTTTGTTATCTGTAGTTAAAAAAAGGCATGATAACGTAATACTTATTACATAACTCAAAATAACATGGACTGTGTGGTCATTTATTTGTATTTTTTACAAAGCGATTAATTAAATAACATTTATTCCAGCTCCTGAAAGACAATGGATCGTAGAATCACATTGCTTGGTAAAACTGGAGTGGGGAAGAATTCCTTAGGGAACTTGGTCAAGAAATGTTTAAATATGATTATTCTTCCTCATCTGTTACCAAAGATGGTTCAGTAGGGACTGCTATCGCTGTGTAAAATGGGCTGTTTCCCAGTGTGTACATGTCAGTGAGAATATCTTTAAAGATACGAAGTAGAGGCTCAGTATTGAAAAGTCAGAATAAAAACAGAGCTTGACGGCTCTGGAAGGTCATGGATCTTTACACATTCTAATAGCCCCTAACACTTAGTCTATTGTCTTCATGGTTTTATTACTCTTCAGGATGGAAAGAGGGGGAAAAACAGTTTTATAGGAACAATGGTTGCAGAAGATGTTGTTAATGGTGACTAAAGATAAACACTCCTGTTTCCTGTTGTACCTGTTTTGCAAAATGTGACATTTAAAATATAACTCTGAATGAATATGGAAGTCTGTTCTGATTGACTTCTCAATTACTTTTTAATTCAACCATGCCCGTTGTCTTTCTTTTGTTTTCTGTGATCGAGAATAACATTTTCTGTGGACCATTTCAGTGAGACAGGACATTTTAATAAGACAGCTCGCTTTTGTTATGATAATGGGGTGTTCAGATTACAGTACATGTAAGGGGTGCGTACTGGCGGCAGAGAAGTCAGACGCAGGAGAGCAAAAACTGTGTTTCCAAACGGCGCAGTTTAATAATAAAAACCACCGGAAAACAGAACAATCAATAAATGGGTACAAAATCCTATGCACACCAGACATAACGTGCACAAACACTTACAACAAACAATACCGGACAAGGACATGGGGGGAACAGAGGGTTAAATACACAACATGTAATTGATGGAATTGGAACCAGGTGTGTGGGAAGACAAGACAAAACAAATGGAAAATGAAAGGTGGATCGGCGATGGCTAGAAGACCGGTGACGTCGACCGCCGAACGTCACCCGAACAAGGAGAGGGACCGACTTCGGAGGAAGTCGTGACAGTACATGCAATGATTATCAGATAACAACAGCTACACAAATATGCAATTACACATAATTTACCTTCAGAGGTACACATATGATGTCACATTTTAGGGTACATGTGCGGATAATCCAGTATAATGGTAAAAGTTTGTACCCCCAAAAAAATGTTAAATAAAAAAAGGTACAATCATCTCAACACTCTCAAAAAAAAGGGGTACAGTGAAGGTGCATTTCTGTTTCTCAGGGTACAAATTTGTTTTGTGTATTCTCAAGTCTCTCACTAATGATTATTGATGGTGCTGATCTGTACCTTTGCTTAGCAGAAAGCTACACATTGACATTATATTGAAGAAAGGTATCTCATTTTAAAATCATGTGCATTGATATGGAGTTGATCCCCCCTTTGCTGCTTTAACAGCCTCATTTACATTTACGTCATTTAGCAGACGCTCTTATCCAGAGCGACTTACAAATTGGTGCATTCACCTTATGATATCCAGTGGAACAACCACTTTACAATAGTACATCTATATCTTTTTTTTGTTGGGGGGGGGGGGGGGGGTAGAAAGATTACTATATCCTATCCCAGGTATTCCTTAAAGAGGTGGGGTTTCAGGTGTCTACGGAAGGTGGTGATTGACTCCGCTGTCCTGGCGTCGTGAGGGAGCTTGTTCCACCATTGGGGTGCCAGAGCAGCGAACAGTTTTCACTGGGCTGAGCGGGAACTGTGCTTCCGCAGAGGTAGGGGGGCCAGCAGTCCAGAGGTGGATGAACGCAGTGCCCTTGTTTGGGTGTAGGGCCTGATCAGAGCCTGAAGGTACGGAGGTGCCGTTCACTCTTCTGGGAAGGCTTTCCACTATATGTTGGAACATTGCTGCGGGGACTTGCTTCCATTCAGCCACAAGAGCGTTAGTGAGGTTGAGCAATGAGGTTGGGCATTTAGGCCTGGCTCGCAGTCGGCGTTCCAATTTATTCCAAAGGTGTTCGATGGGGTTGAGGTCAGGGCTTTGTGCAGGCCAGTCAAGTTCTTCCACACCGCTCTCGATAAACTATTTCTGTGTAGACCTTGCTTTTTGCACGGGGATGTTATCATGCTGAAACAGGAAAGGGCCTTCCCCAAAGTAGGAAGCACAGAATCGTCTAGAATGTATGCTGTAGCATTAAGATTTCCCTTTACTGGAGCTAAGGGGCCTAGCCCGAACTATGAAAAACAGCTCCAGACCATTATCCCTCCTCAATTAAACTTTACAGTTGGCAATATGCATTCGGGCAGGTAGCATTCTCCTGGCATCCGCAAAACCCAGATTCGTCAGTCAGACTATCATATTGTGAAGCGCGATTCATCACTCCAGAGAACGTGCTTCCACTGCTCCAGAGTCCAATGGCAGCAAGCTTTTCACCACTCCAGCCTACACTTGGCATTGTGCATGGTGATCTTAGGTTTGTGTGAGGCTGCTCGGCCATGGAAACCCATTTGAGAAAGCTCCCGACAAACCGTTCTTGTTCTGACGCTGCTTCCAGAGGCAGTTTGGAACTCGGTAGTAAGAGTGTTGCAACCGAGGACAGACGATTTTTACGAGCTACGTGCTTCAGCACTCGGCGGTCCCGTTCTGTGAGCTTGTGAGGCCCATCACTTCGCGGCTGAGCCATTGTTGCTCCTAGAGTAGACGTTTCCACTTCACAATAATAGCACTTACAGTTGACCGGGGCAGCTCTAGCAGGGCAGAAATGTCATGAACTAACTTGTTGGAAAGGTGGCATCCTATGACGGTGCCACGTTGAAATTCACTAATCTCTTCAGTAAGCCATTATACTGCCAGTGTTTGTCTATGGAGTTTGCATGTCTGTGTGCTCGATTTTAAAATACAATTGAAGTCGTAAGTTTACATACACCTTAGCCAAATACATTTAAACTCAGTTTTTCACAATTCCTGACATTTAATCCTAGTAAAAATTCCCTGTCTTAGGTCAGTTAGGATCACCACTTTATTTTAAGAATGTGAAATGTCAGAATAATAGTAGAATGATTTATTTCAGCTTTTATTTCTTTCATCACATTCCTAGTGGGTCAGAAGTTTAAATACACTCAATTAGAATTTAGTAGCATTGCCATTAAATTGTTTAACTTGAGTGAAATGTTGCAGGTAGCCTTCCACAAGCTTCCCACAATAAGTTGGCTTATATAAGATCATGTGGCAATCAAGAGAAGTAATTAATATTGTTGCGACCTTTACCCAACGCTGAGCAAACTTGTCAAGAGGTACAGACCTCTTGGTGTAATGGTTATGGTGTTTGCTTGATAGTCGTTGGACACAGATTTGAATCCTGTGTGGGGCTACCCCTGACATCACTACATCGGTGTCAGAAGTGGGATGGCGATAGAGAAGAGGTACTTAAAAGGAACAAATTACTTTGTCATCGTGGTGGTTCCCCAAAAAGGCACATTTGTATAATTTCTAAAAGTATGCTTTTGTACATGTGGACTATATGTAAGACAGGACTATCGTGTACCCTAATTTACACTATTGGTTCTTTTAAGGTATGAACTGCAAGGGTGCCATTATGTACCTTTATACCATGGCATTGTTCAATACTAGTTTCTGATTGGCTTCAAGGGTATTCTAGAGCATGCATTACTTCCCTATAACGCACGGTATATCAGCACGGTATTATTCAATGGCTATAGTTGATTCTTACATATTCTATGCTTGAGCTGCTTTTGAAAGCAAAAGCCGAATTGAAAACATTTTTGACATTGTTGAATTAGATTTTCATAATAGCAAGCTATAGATAGGACTGATGGTTTCGTTAGCTAAGTTAGGAAGTATGTTTGTTTGGTTACCAAGGCAACCATGGTAGCTGTATCTAGTAAACTTGCTAGCTACTTCAGTGGATGTTGAACACATTTCTACTTGCAAATGAACACATTTCTAGACGCAAATGTGTTAAGTTATAGCCATGGTTTAAAAGGGATAATCAACTTGGAGCTCTATTCATTATCTGGAAAATAAAGCAACTCCGTGGAAGGTCAGTTCCAGTCCGCTAGCGTGTCGTGGAACACACCTTCCGCGTCGTTCATTATTTTCCAGAGAAACAGCCCCTTGTTGATTATCCCTTACATAACTAATTGTACAATGGACGTACCTTACAGGGTACCACTACAGTGACAAGCGTTTGTACCCCTTTAAGGACAGTTCAATACCTTTTTTTTCTGAGAGCGTAGACAGCTAGTAATTCACAGTAATGCAGCTCCAGCAGGAGCGAAGCTGGAGCTAAATCGATCATGTTTGATTGTATACAGTAGCTGCATCTCCCTAAGCTATTTGCATACATCCCCTCACTCTGGCCACAATACACATGGACAGAGGAAATTGCTTCACCTGTATATGTTCCTTTAGCCATTAGAAAATTAGAAAGTCTCATGTGAGCATCTGCTCTGCCTCCTCTCAGTCCTTCCTCTCCTCTATTTCTGTCTGTTGCTTCATCTTCTCTCTGATTGTCATCTCAGCCTTCTGGAATTTCTCGTCACTTTCATGGCCGTCTCTGCCATATGTTTTCTCTCTCCATCCCATCAACCTTCTCCAGAATCTTTAGTCAAACTGTTGAGATCTACAATTGCAGAGACAAACCGTGAAAGGTCTTCACTCTCCACTCTGACCAGTTCTTTACATTTTCAAGGCCACTTAATCCATGCCACGGTTTGTCTCTTCTATCATGCCAGTGAGCTTATCCCCACCAAAATTGGACTCTGTCCATCTGGCTCTTTCACTTTGTTTTGCATGTAAAGTACCCAGCATTTTGCGCAACAGTTACACTATGGATTTACTACACTGAGCTGGTTCTTTCAGCAGTTACCTTTCATTATAATTCTGTCCTAAATAGCAGGGAACAGGACTATTAATAAGTCCATACATTTTCTCTGTCTGTATCAGGAGTCAGGATAGAGAGCGATGCGGAGGAAGAGGCCTGGGGTTTCGTCTGAAGACCTGTGTGTCTGTCAGTCTCAGTGGGACACCAACTGGAGTCCGTGGTCTTACAGTCTTTGTCCGAGAGCTGCCAAAATGGCCACGTGGCATTTGACCCTCTCAAAGGCTTCGAGGCAACATGACTGATTAACCTCAGCCACGTTGACCGCAGTGCCGTCTATACGTGGTGGCAAAGCCGGGCATGAACCCCCCAGGTACAATTTGTGACACCCCAGTTTTGTTTCCCCTAAACATAACAAATGGTATATGAATTACGATGCCCGGTTTGTAGTGTTGTCGGGCCTGCCAGTAGCACAGACTGGGAAAGCACCTGATACAATTGCAATCAGTCGATATAAATTGACAACTATCATCAGAAATCAAGCGATATGAATCAGACAGTGGGGCGCTGCCTGACCCACTAGTTGGTCAGAAGGTTCAAATCAACGTTTCATATCGTGGCGTAGATGTACTGTAGATCGATTTGCACTCAAGAAAAGTTCTTCCCAACTATGGGTCATATTAGCGGGCTATCCCTGGGTAAAAACACTTAAAAATCCATTACGTACCTTTGACGAAGGGAAAGGACATCAGAAGATCTTCTAGTTTCAGTTACAGCACAATAAGAATGATCATTACCGACTACTCGGAATTTACGATATGAAACGTTGATTTGAACCTTCTGACCCACTGTCTGATTCATATCACGTGATTTCTGATGATTGTTCTCGAATATATCGACTGATTGGTTCTGTATGGGATGGTTATTGATAGATTTACAGCTTCACGTTATTTGATGGGTATTGGGACAATGACCAATGTAGCCCATTTGTTGTGCTCTGAGGTGACGCTGAAATTGGCAGTGCAGCTGACGTTATCCTTTCATCACGCTGACTGGCGGAAGCCTTCTTTCCATGCTGCTGAATGATTGTTACAGTGTGTGTTGTTTTAATGACAGCATCTTGGGCTACGAGTCTTCGTGGGGATTCTCTTAAACATGGCGTGCTTTCTTGTGGCAAAATAACAGTTGTTGTGCATATGGCTGCATGTCAGATCGGCCATTTTTGGGGGGGGGAGGGGAATTTTGTATGTAGAACCTTCTGAAATGCAAAAAATGTAGGCCTAATAGTGTGTGTTGCCTACTAAAACAGGAAGGCAAACTTTCACTCTGCTATCATTCATTTGCATTACACAGCCATAATGTAAATGAATGATAGGCTACTGTAAAAGTAAAGTCAATATTATGAAAACGATACATAGCCTAGTTTCAAATGAGCTACTGCCATGCAGGAAATGTCACATCAGCTATGACTATAGAACATGCACTTAGTTTGAATTATTTTGTTTTTCTGAAACTCTCCAACACTAAAAATATTGCGTACCTGGAGAAGTGGCGGCTTGGTTATGCTCACTGCGTCGTGTCACAAATTCAAAAAGAAATGTAGTCTATAGTTGTAATGATTGAAGTTTAATAAGAGGTTGTTGACAAGCTAGTGGTGCTCATCCTGTCAGCTGATCTGGGAGAGTTGGTAGGCATAGATTATGTGTAGGCCTACTGCAGCTACGGCTGCATTTCAGATACAAGTCCTAGTGGGGAGCATATCTTTCTTGTGTTATTATATAAAGCAACGGTTGTTGATGTGTACGGCTCCATTTCAGATACATTTTTGTACATTTGAACAGTAGAAGGACCAATCTACAGCAATGTGCGAAAATTCCTTCTCCACTCAAGAATGTGCACAGGAGGCTGGTGGCACCTTAATTAGGGAGGATGGGATCATGGTAATGTCTGGAGCGGAATTAGTGGAATGGCCATTCCAGCCATTATTATGAGTTGTCCTCCCCTCAGCAGCTTTGCGGATGGATTTAAAATTCATGTTATCCTGGAGACCACCCTGGAGTCTCAATAAGTATCTAGTGCAGAAGGAAACCAACTGATTCTTTAGAGAAAGCCTTCCCAGTTCCCACAAATGACACTTCAAAGTAAAGTTGCCTTCACAAACCCTATCCTTCCATTTTCTGATTGATTTTCCTTAGCCGTGGTGTGAGTTGGAATGAGGTCTTTCATATTTCAAATAGGCGGTATTGTGGATTCTCTAGTTATTGATCCAGTAAGGCCTCTTATGTGAGAAACTGGCTTAAGGATGCACAGAGCTCATTTGTCAGGGTCAGGGGTCAGTGTACATGCTGGAGAAGACTCTTGACAGGACTTCAGTGCTCAGCATCAAAGTCAATGAGGGTCTGGAGTTTTTCAATGTTTTTCAATGACTGTACAATGCATTCGGAAAGTATTCAGACACCTTGACTTTTTCCACATTTTGTTACGTTAGTCTTATTCTAAAATGTATTAAATTGTTTTTTTTCCCCTCATCAATCTACACACAATAGCCCATAATGACAAAGCAAAACAGGTTTTTCGAAATGTTTGCAAATTTATTACAAATAAGAATCTGAAAAATTACATTTACATTAGTATTCAGACCTTTTACTCAGTACTTTGATGAAGCACCTTTGGCAGCGATTACAGCCTCGAGTCTTCTTGGTTATGACGCTACAAGCTTGGCAGACCTGTATTTGGGGAGTTTCTCCCATTCTTCTCTGCAGATCCTCTCAAGCTCTGTCAGGATGGATGGGGAGCGTCGCTGCACAGCTATTTTCAGGGCTCTCCAGAGATGTTCGATCGGGTTCAAGTCCGGGCTCTAGCTGGGCCACTCAAGGACATTCAGAGTCCCAAAGCCACTTCTGCATTGTCTTGGCTGTGTGCTTAGGGTCGTTTCTTCTGTTGGAAGGTGAACCTTAGCCCCAGTCTGAGGTCCTGAGCGCTCTGGAGCAGGGTTTTATCAAGGATCTCTCTGTACTTTGCTCCGTTCATCTTTCCCTTGATCCTGACTAGTCTCCCAGTCCCTGCCGCTGAAAAACATCCCCACAGCATGATTCTGCCACCACCATTCTTCAGCATATGGATAGTGCCAGGTTTCCTCCAGACATAACTCTTGGCATTCAGGCCAAAGAGTTCAATCTTGGTTTCATCTGAACAAAGAATCTTGTTTCTCATGGTCTGAGAGTCCTTTAGGTGCCTTTTGGCAAATTCCAAGCAGGCTGTCATGTGCCTCTTACTGAGGCAACTTTACTTTGAAGTGTCATTTGTGGGAACTGGGAAGGCTTTCTCTAAAGAATCAGTTGGTTTTCTTCTGCACTAGATACTTATTGAGACTCCAGGATGGTCTCCAGGATAACATGAATTTTAAATCCATCCGCAAAGCTGCTGAGGGGAGGACAACTCATAATAATGGCTGGAATGGCCATTCCACTAATTCCGCTCCAGACATTACCATGATCCTATCCTCCCTAATTAAGGTGCCACCAGCCTCCTGTGCACATTCTTGAGTGGAGAAGGAATTTTCGCACATTGCTGTAAATCTTACCACCTCTACCATAAAGGCCTGATTGGTGGAATGCTGCAGATATGGTTGTCCTTCTGGAAGATTCTCCCATCTCCACAGAGGAACTCTGGAGCTCTGTCAGAGTGACCATATGGCTCTTGGTCACCTCCCTGACCAAGGCCCTTCTCCCCTGATTCAGGTTGGCCGGGCAGCCAGTTCTAGGAAGAGTCTTGGTTGTTCCAAACGTATTCCATTTAAGAATGATGGAGGTCACTGTGTTCTTGGGGACCTTCAATGCTGCAGAAATGTTTTGGTACCCTTCCCCAGATCTGTGCATCGACCCAATCATGTCTCGGAGCTCTACGGACAATTATTTCGACCTCATAGCTTGGTTTTATCTCTGACATGCACTGTCAACTGTGGGACCTTATATAGACAGGTGTGTGCCTTTCCAATTCATGTCCAATCAATTGAATTTACCGCTGGTGGATGACCAATGGAAACAAGATGCACCTGAGCTCAATTTCGAGTCTCATAGCAAAGTCTCTGAATACTTATGTAAATAAGGTATTTCTGTTAAAATAATGTTTCATTTGCAACAATTTCTAAAAACCCGTTTTCACTTCGTCGTTATGGGGTATTGCGTGTAGATTGATGAGGATTTGTATTTATTTAATTGATTTTACAATAAGGCTGTAATGTAACAAAATGTGAAAAATGTCAAGGGGTCTGAATAATTTCTGAATGCACTGTATTTGTGCATGCTGGGTTTTCTCCAGCGCAAAGTAGATCTTGAGTAGATGGTTAGTTGGTAGTCAGTAGATGGTCAGTAGATCTTTAGTAGGTAGTCAGTAGATGGTCAGTAGATCGTTAGTAGGTAGTCAGTAGATGGTCAGTAGATGGTCAGTAGAGGGTCAGTAGAGGGTCAGTAGATCTTGAGTAGATCGTTAGTAGGTAGTCAGTAGATGGTCAGTAGATGGTCAGTAGAGGGTCAGTAGATCTTGAGTAGATCGTTAGTAGGTAGTCAGTAGATGGTCAGTAGATGGTCAGTAGATCTTTAGTAGGTAGTCAGTAGATGGTCAGTAGATGGTCAGTAGATCTTTAGTAGGTAGTCAGTAGATGGTCAGTAGATGGTCAGTAGATCTTTAGTAGGTAGTCAGTAGATGGTCAGTAGATGGTCAGTAGATCTTTAGTAGGTAGTCAGTAGATGGTCAGTAGATGGTCAGTAGGTGATCAGTAGATCTTTAGTAGGTAGTCAGTAGATGGTCAGTAGATGGTCAGTAGATCTTTAGTAGGTAGTCAGTAGATGGTCAGTAGATGGTCAGTAGATCTTTAGTAGGTAGTCAGTAGATGGTCAGTAGATGGTCAGTAGATGGTCAGTAGATCTTTAGTAGGTAGTCAGTAGATGGTCAGTAGATGGTCAGTAGATCTTTAGTAGGTAGTCAGTAGATGGTCAGTAGATGGTCAGTAGATCTTTAGTAGGTAGTAATGTTATAATGTAATAATGTTTCATTTGCAACAATTTCTAAAAACCCGTTTTCACTTCGTCGTTATGGGGTATTGCGTGTAGATTGATGAGGATTTGTATTTATTTAATTGATTTTACAATAAGGCTGTAATGTAACAAAATGTGAAAAATGTCAAGGGGTCTGAATAATTTCTGAATGCACTGTATTTGTATATGCTGGGTTTTCTCCAGCGCAAAGTAGATCTTGAGTAGATGGTTAGTTGGTAGTCAGTAGATGGTCAGTAGATCTTTAGTAGGTAGTCAGTAGATGGTCAGTAGATCGTTAGTAGGTAGTCAGTAGATGGTCAGTAGATGGTCAGTAGAGGGTCAGTAGAGGGTCAGTAGATCTTGAGTAGATCGTTAGTAGGTAGTCAGTAGATGGTCAGTAGATGGTCAGTAGAGGGTCAGTAGATCTTGAGTAGATCGTTAGTAGGTAGTCAGTAGATGGTCAGTAGATGGTCAGTAGATCTTTAGTAGGTAGTCAGTAGATGGTCAGTAGATGGTCAGTAGATCTTTAGTAGGTAGTCAGTAGATGGTCAGTAGATGGTCAGTAGATCTTTAGTAGGTAGTCAGTAGATGGTCAGTAGATGGTCAGTAGATCTTTAGTAGGTAGTCAGTAGATGGTCAGTAGATGGTCAGTAGGTGATCAGTAGATCTTTAGTAGGTAGTCAGTAGATGGTCAGTAGATGGTCAGTAGATCTTTAGTAGGTAGTCAGTAGATGGTCAGTAGATGGTCAGTAGATCTTTAGTAGGTAGTCAGTAGATGGTCAGTAGATGGTCAGTAGGTGATCAGTAGATCTTTAGTAGGTAGTCAGTAGATGGTCAGTAGATGGTCAGTAGATCTTTAGTAGGTAGTCAGTAGATGGTCAGTAGATGGTCAGTAGATCTTTAGTAGGTAGTCAGTAGATGGTCAGTAGATGGTCAGTAGATCTTTAGTAGGTAGTAATGTTATAATGTAATAATGTTTCATTTGCAACAATTTCTAAAAACCCGTTTTCACTTCGTCGTTATGGGGTATTGCGTGTAGATTGATGAGGATTTGTATTTATTTAATTGATTTTACAATAAGGCTGTAATGTAACAAAATGTGAAAAATGTCAAGGGGTCTGAATAATTTCTGAATGCACTGTATTTGTATATGCTGGGTTTTCTCCAGCGCAAAGTAGATCTTGAGTAGATGGTTAGTTGGTAGTCAGTAGATGGTCAGTAGATCTTTAGTAGGTAGTCAGTAGATGGTCAGTAGATCGTTAGTAGGTAGTCAGTAGATGGTCAGTAGATGGTCAGTAGAGGGTCAGTAGAGGGTCAGTAGATCTTGAGTAGATCGTTAGTAGGTAGTCAGTAGATGGTCAGTAGATGGTCAGTAGAGGGTCAGTAGATCTTGAGTAGATCGTTAGTAGGTAGTCAGTAGATGGTCAGTAGATGGTCAGTAGATCTTTAGTAGGTAGTCAGTAGATGGTCAGTAGATGGTCAGTAGATCTTTAGTAGGTAGTCAGTAGATGGTCAGTAGATGGTCAGTAGATCTTTAGTAGGTAGTCAGTAGATGGTCAGTAGATGGTCAGTAGATCTTTAGTAGGTAGTCAGTAGATGGTCAGTAGATGGTCAGTAGGTGATCAGTAGATCTTTAGTAGGTAGTCAGTAGATGGTCAGTAGATGGTCAGTAGATCTTTAGTAGGTAGTCAGTAGATGGTCAGTAGATGGTCAGTAGATCTTTAGTAGGTAGTCAGTAGATGGTCAGTAGATGGTCAGTAGGTGATCAGTAGATCTTTAGTAGGTAGTCAGTAGATGGTCAGTAGATGGTCAGTAGATCTTTAGTAGGTAGTCAGTAGATGGTCAGTAGATGGTCAGTAGATCTTTAGTAGGTAGTCAGTAGATGGTCAGTAGATGGTCAGTAGATCTTTAGTAGGTAGTCAGTAGATGGTCAGTAGATGGTCAGTAGGTGATCAGTAGATCTTTAGTAGGTAGTCAGTAGATGGTCAGTAGATGGTCAGTAGATCTTTAGTAGGTAGTCAGTAGATTGTCAGTAGATGGTCAGTAGATCTTGTAGTAGGTGGTCAGTGGATGGTCAGTAGATCTTCAGTAGGTGGTCAGTGGATGGTCAGTGGATGGTTAATAGATGGTTAGTAGATGGTTAGTAGGTGGTCAGTAGATCTTCAATAGATGGTTAGTAGATGGTCAGTAGATGTCAGTAGATGGTTAATAGATGGTCAGTAGATGGTTAATAGATGGTCAGTAGATGGTTAATAGATGGCTAGTAGATGGTTAATAGATGATTAGTAGATGGTCAGTAGATGGTTAATAGATGGTTAGTAGATGGTCAGTAGATGGTCAGTAGATGGTTAGTAGATGGTTAATAGATGGTCAGTAGATGGTTAATAGATGGTCAGTAGATGGTTAATAGATGGTCAGTAGATGGTTAATAGATGGCTAGTAGATGGTCAGTAGATGGTCGGTAGATGGTTAATATATGGTTAGTAGATGGTCAGTAGATGGTTAGTAGATGGTTAGTAGATGGTTAATAGATGATTAGTAGATGGTCAGTAGATGGTTAATAGATGGTTAGTAGATGGTCAGTAGATGGTCAGTAGATGGTTAGTAGATGGTTAATAGATGGTCAGTAGATGGTTAATAGATGGTCAGTAGATGGTTAATAGATGGCTAGTAGATGGTTAATAGATGATTAGTAGATGGTCAGTAGATGGTTAATAGATGGTTAGTAGATGGTCAGTAGATGGTCAGTAGATGGTTAGTAGATGGTTAATAGATGGTTAATAGATGGTCAGTAGATGGTCAGTAGATGGTCGGTAGATGGTTAATATATGGTTAGTAGATGGTCAGTAGATGGTTAGTAGATGGTTAGTAGATGGTCAGTAGATGGTTAGTAGATGTCAGTAGATGGTCAGTAGATGGTTAGTAGATGGTTAGTAGATGGTTAATAGATGGTCAGTAGATGGTTAATAGATGGTTAATAGATGGTTAGTAGATGGTCAGTAGATGGTCAGTAGATTGTTAGTAGATGGTCAGTAGATGGTTAATATATGGTCAGTAGATGGTCAGTAGATGGTTAGTAGATGGTTAGTAGATGGTCAGTAGATGGTTAGTAGATGGTTAATAGATGGTTAGTAGATGGTCAGTAGATGGTTAGTAGATGGTTAGTAGATGGTCAGTGTCTGATATCTGACATCATAATTCATCTGGTATTGAACCCTTACCTTTCTCTGCAGATTGACACTCATGCGTCTCTCCCTTGTCAAGCTCAGATATTTAAATATGAATATATTTCTCACGTTATTAATACAGCTTGAGACGGGACTCCATTATTATACTATATAAGCATAAGGTCCACCCCAGAAGAAGCTATGCCACATCCGACTGAGTTAATGTTCGGCAATGTAGGAAAACAACCCCCCTCCCTCCCACTCCTTCCACAAACGTTACTGGTGAATCTCGCCCAGGTCATGCTCTGACATTCAAGTATTATTAGTCGTATGTACAGGATACACCTGCTATAACACCGCCGAACGGATGCTTACTTGCAGGTTCCTTCTCGACAATGCAACAACTATAGTAAAAGACAAGATACAAACATACATCAGCGTCTCTATTAATAAAGCATGAGCTGTGACGCCATTATTCTTTTATATTAACATAAAATTATAATATATTAGCATGATATAAAATAACCCCAGCTTCTGTGTTCCCAGGAGAAGCTACATTAGACCTGATTTAATGTTTCGTTAATGTAAGGGGGAAAAAAATCCCTCCTTCCTCTAACGTTTCAGGTGAATGATATCCCTGTCCTCTACCACCTGTGGACATGTTACCGTGTAGCACCACATGATTTACCTGTGTGTCTCTCTCTCTCTTGTTTCCTGCCAGCGTGTTAATAACATTTATGCTTCATTTATTTTGTGCTGCGTTGGGATTGGTTTTGTCACCATGTGACTTGTGGGTCGTGTGCAGGTGGTGGATGGCGCTCCGCTGTAACACTCGACAAATTCTCCCCCGTCTGCTGCATACTCATTAGCACAGCTTATCTATCATCAGGTGCCTATGGGAAGAGCGTGCCCTCAACGCTGCTGAAGGAGGGGAGGTGGAGGCAGAGACACGAGAGACAAGAAAGAGAAATGTAACCTGTTTTTCCCTCCTGAAATGAGAATGTTTGGGCTGTAATAATGGAGTCAAGTTTAATGTGTTTACATAGAAGTGCCAAGTCTTAATCAATCAACCCAGACATAAGTAGGAGTTACCCTCTGAGGAGTTGCTACCTGACTTGATTCCTGAAGACATCCCTACAGATCAAAGCACGGCAGGGCTTGATGTGTTTATTCCATAAAGGCATCAGAACAGAGAGGTGCTCATGGGTCTGTGGAATATGGAGACCGCCACTCATCCCTACTTTCACTGAGCTGAGTGAGAACAGGTAGAAGCTCTAGTCTGCTGTCTGCTATCCCTACGGCTGATAAGAGCACATAGTGTCTGTGTGATGGAGGATCTGTGAAATAGTAGTCTGTTTCAAATCAAAATCAAATCAAATTTTCTTGGTCACATACACATGGTCAGCAGATGTCGATGCGAGTGTAGTGACATGCTTGTGCTTCTAGTTCTGACAGTGCAGTAATATCTAACAAGTAATCGAACAATTCCCCAACAACTACCGAATAATACACACAAATCTAAAGGGGTGAATGAGAATACGTGCATATAAATACATGGATGCGCGATGGCCGAGTGGCACAGGCAAGGTGCAATAGATGGTATAAAATACTGTACATACATGTGATATGAGTAATGTAAGATATGTAGACATTATTAAAGTGGCATTATTTAAAGTGGCATTGTATAAAGTGACTAGTGATCCATTTATTAAAGTGGACAGTGATTGGGTCTCAATGTAGGCAGCAGCCTCTCTGAGTTAGTGATGGCTGTTTAACAGTCTGATGGCCTTGAGATAGAAGCTGTTTTTTCAGTTTCTTGATCCCAGCTTTGATGCACCTGTACTGACCTCACCTTCTGGGTGATAGCTGGGTGAACAGGCAGTGAATTGGGTGGTTGTTGTCCTTGATGATCTTTTTGGCCTTCCTGTGACATCGAGTGCTCTAGGTGTCAAGGAGGGGAGGTAGTTTCCCCCCGGTGATTCGTTGTGTAGACCACACCACCCTCTGGAGAGCCTTGCGGTTGCGGGCGGTGCAGTTGCCGTACCAGGCGGTGATACAACCCGACAGGATGCTCTCAATTGTGCATCTGTAAAAGTTTGTGCCTCCTGAAGTTGAACAGGTGCTTTTGCACCTTCTTCACCACACTGTCTGTGTGCATGGACCATTTCAGTTTGTCAGTGATGTGTACACCGAGGAACTTAACTTTCCACCTTCTCCACTGCTGTTCCGTCGATGTGGATAGGGGGGTGCTCCCTCTGCTGTTTCCTGTAGTCCACGATCAGCTCCTTTGTTTTGTTGATGTTGAAGGAGAGGTTGTTTTCCTGACACCACTCCGCCAGGGCCCTCACCTCCTCCATGTAGGCTTTCTCATCGTTGTTGGTAATCAAGCCCACAACTGTTGTGTCGTCTGCAAACTTGATGATTGAGTTGGAGACGTGCATGGCCACGCAGTCATGGGTGAACAGGGAGTACAGGAGGGGGCTGAGCATGCACCCTTGTGGGGCCACAGTGTTGAGGGTCAGCGAAGTTGAGATGTTGTTTCCTACCTTCACCACCTGGGGGCGGCACATCAGAAAGTCCAGGACCCAATTGCACAGGACGGGGTTGAGGGCCTCCAGCTTGATGATGAGCTTGGAGGGTACTATGGTGTTGAATGCTGAGCTGTAGTCAATGAACAGCATTCTTACATAGGTTTTCCTTTTGTCCAGATGGGATAGGGCAGTTTGCAGTGTGATGGCAATTGCATCGTCTGTGGACCTGTTGGGGTGGTATGCAAACTGAAGTGGGTCTAGGGTGGCCGGTAAGGTGGAGGTGATATGATCCTTGACTAGTCTCTCAAAGCACTTCATGATGACAGAAGTGAGTGCTACGGAGCGGTAGTCATTTAGTTCAGTTATCTTGTCCTTTCTTGGGTAGAGGAACAATGGTGGCCATCTTGAAGCATGTGGGACAGCAGACTGGGATAGGGAGCGATTGAACATGTCCGTAAACACACTAGCCAGCTGGTCTGCGCATGCTCTGAGGACGCGGCTAGGGATGCCGTCTGGGCCAGCAGCCTTGCGAGGGTTAACTCGTTTAAATGTTTTACTCACGTTGGCCACGGAGAAGGAGAGGGTGGGGGCGCAGTCCTTGTTAGTGGGCTGTGACGGTAGGACTGTATTATCCTCAAAGCGGGCAAAGAAGTTGTTTAGTTTGTCTGGAAGCGTGACGTCGGTGTCTGTGACGTGGCTGGTTTTCTTTTTGTAGTCCGTGATTTCCTGTAGACCCTGCCACATACGTCTCGTGTCTGAGCCGTTGAATTGTTTCTCCACTTTGTCCCTGTACCGGCATTTAACTTGTTTGATTGCCTTGCGGAGGGAATAACCACTGTTTAGATTCAGCCATATTCCCAGACCTCTTTCCATGGTTAAATGCAGTGGTTCGGGCTTTCAGTTTTGCGCGAATGCCGCCATCCATCCACGGTTTCTGGTTAGGGTAGGTTCTAATAGTCACGGTGGGTACAACATCTCCAATGCACTTCTTTATAAACTCACTCACCGAGTCAGCGTATAGATCGATGTTGTTATCTGAGGCTGACCAGAACATATCCCAGTCCGCATGATCAAAACAATCTTGAAGCGTGGCTTCCGATTGGTCAGACCAGCGTTGAATGGTTCTAGTCACTGGTACATCCTGTTTGAGTTTCTGCCTATAAGACGGTAGGAGCAAGATGGCGTCGTGGTCGGATTTGCCGAAGGGAGGGCGAGGGAGGGCTTTGTATGCATCGTGGAAGTTAGAGTAGCAGTGATCGAGTGTATTACACCAGCACGTAGTGCAATCAATATGCTGATAGAATTTAGGTAGCCTCGTTCTCAAATTTTCTTTGTTAAAATCCCCAGCTAGAATAAATGCGGCCTCAGGATATATAGTTTGCAGTTTACATAGAGTCCAGTGAAGTTCCTTGAGGGCTGTCTTGGTGTCTGCTTGAGGGGGAATGTACACAGCTGTGACGATAACTGACAGGAATTCTGCTGGGAGATAAAATGGCATTTGATTGTAAGGAATTCTAGGTTGGGTGAGCAGAAGGAGTTGAATTCCTGTATGTTCTTTTGATTACACCATGAGTCATTAATCATGAGCATACACACCCGCCCTTCCTCTTCCCAGAGAGGAGTTTCTCTGTCGGCGCGATGCATGGAGAAGCCCGGTGGCTGGACCTATTCCGACAACATATCCCAAGAGAGCCATGTTTCTGTGAAACAGAGAATGTTACAATCACTGATGTCTCTCTGGAAGGCAACCCTTGCTCGAATTTCATCTACCTTGTTGTCAAGAGACTGTATATTGGCGAGTAGTATACTTGGGAGTGGTGGGCGATGTGCACGTCTACGGAGCCTGACCAGGAGGTCGCTCCGTCTTCCCCTTCTGCGGCTGGGTCGGCTTCTGGGATTAGGTCCATTGTCCTGGGTGGTGGTCCAAACAGAGGATCCGTTTCGGGAAAGTCATATTCCTGATCGTAATGTTGATAAGTTGACATCGCTCTTATATCCAATAGTTCTTCCCGGCTGTATGTAATAAGACTTAAGATTTCCTTGGGTAACAACATAAGAAATAATACATAAAAAAACAAAATTCTGCATAGTTTCCTTCTCTGTCGGCATCATCTTGAAAGAAGCAAGATGGAGGATGTGTGGAACATTAGTATGTGTGATGGAGGATGTGTGAGACAGTAGTCTGTGTGATGGAGGATGTTGTGGAACATTAGTATGTGTGATGGAGGACGTGTGAGACAGTAGTCTGTGTGATGGAGGATGTGTGGAACATTAGTATGTGTGATGGAGGATGTGTGGAACATTAGTATGTGTGATGGAGGATGTGTGGAACATTAGTATGTATGATGGAGGATGTGTGGAACATTAGTATGTGTGATGGAGGATGTGTGGAACATTAGTATGTGTGATGGAGGATGTGTGGAACATTAGTCTGTGTGATGGAGGATGTGTGAGACAGTAGTCTGTGTGATGGAGGATGTGTGGAACATTAGTATGTGTGATGGAGGATGTGTGAGACAGTAGTCTGTGTGATGGAGGATGTGTGAGACAGTAGTCTGTGTGATGGAGGATGTGTGGAACATTAGTATGTGTGAAGGAGGATGTGTGAGACAGTAGTCTGTGTGATGGAGGACGTGTGAGACAGTAGTCTGTGATTGTACAGTATGATCCCCTTCCATTGGGCTGATTGTCTGCAGGTCAACTGAAGAAATATATTGGGATGGCTAAGAGGACCAGTTGATTGGATGATTGAGAGGTCTGAGCGGAGACCGCCAGATAGCTTTGGAGGGCTGTCAGATGACGTCCCATAGGGCAGGGATAATCAACTAGATTCGGCTGTGGGATGATTATTTCTTCAGCGGATGGTCGGGGGGCTGGAACATAATTACAAATAATTTGTAGACTGCAAATTGACTGCACAAACCAAAACAGACATAATGTTTGTTTAAAACGTAATCATTTCAAACCTTGCTTACATTTGTATACAATCACGGCTCTCTATTTTGCGTGGGAATACTTGGGAACATATTTCTTAAATTAAAATCACTTGGAGCTGATTTCCTAGTGTTTTTACCATCTTTTATGTCCAACAATGATCTTTTAAAAACGCTTTATTTATTTATTTTACTCAGAAAACTTGGGGGACCAAATAAAACTAGTTGGGCTTGCTATTCTATTACCCTGAGAGTGTATTTCTATAAAAGGGCAATGTTCTCTGAGTGTACAAAATATTAACAACACCTGTACTTTCCATGACATAGACTGAACAGGTGAAAGCTATGATCCCTTATTGATGTCTCTTGTTAAATCCACTTCAATCAGTGTAGATGAAAGGGAGGAGACAGGTTAAAGAAGGATTATTAAGCCTTGAGACATGGACTGTGTATGTGTGCCATTCAGAGGGTGAATGGGCAAGACAAAAGATTTAAGTGCCTTTGAACGGGTTATGGTAGTAGGTGCCAGGCGTACCAGTTTGTGTCAAGAACTACAATGCTATACAACCACACACAACAGTTTCCCGTGTGTATCAAAAATGGTCCACACCTTAAAGGACATCCAGGCAACTTGACACAACTGTAGGAAGCATTGGAGTCAACATGGGCCAGCTTCCTTGTGGAATGCTTTCGACACCTTGTAGAGTCCATACCCCGACGAACTGAGGCTGTTCTGAGGGCAAAAGGGGGGTGGGGTGCAACTCAATAGAAGGAAGTCCTTAACATTTTGTACACCCAGTGTACATTTCAGTGCTCACACAGCCCCTGCTTCGCACCAATAACCATTGTTACTTCAAGCGCACTCCTCCCCTTCATCTACACTGATTGAAGTGGATTTAACAAGTGACATCGATAAGGGATCATGGATTTCACCTGGTCAGATTATGTCACGGAAAGAGCAGGTGTTCTTAATGTTTTGTCCACTCAGTCTACTTTACTATAATAGTCAAAGGAACATACCGAATGTAAGCATTTCTGTTAGTAAATGTAAAGATGCAGACTGGCTTTTCTTTTAACCGTAGATCCATTTCAATGGAATATAGTTTGAGAGCAATCCTACAGGAGATCACAGTAGTGGAAACATTAATATATTGGATCTGTTGGGTAAAAAAACCCACAGAGAATGTACACTCAGGTCAAGGGGAAGTAGCTAGGTAACTCAAGATAATTCTATATGGATTTGCAAATTACAGGTAGATTGACAATGCAGACAACCCCTACATAGTCTTTCAACCTCTTACATTCCACAAAGCAATCACTATCATGTCTTGGACCATTTCAACTGCCCACATTGCAAAATAACACTTAGCATACATTATTATACATACAGTAATGTCGTCTGGTACACCGTCATTTATTATTTAGAGAGACACAGTCGTATGGTACACCGTCATTTATTATTTAGAGAGACACAGTCGTATGGTACACCGTCATTTATTATTTAGAGAGACACAGTCGTCTGGTACACCGTCATTTATTATTTAGAGAGACACAGTCGTATGGTACACCGTCATTTATTATTTAGAGAGACACAGTCGTATGGTACACCGTCATTTATTATTTAGAGAGACACAGTCGTCTGGTACACCGTCATTTATTATTTATAGAGACACAGTCGTATGGTACACGGTCATTTATTATTTAGAGAGACACAGTCGTCTGGTACACGGTCATTTATTATTTAGAGAGACACAGTCGTATGGTACACCGTCATTTATTATTTAGAGAGACACAGTCGTCTGGTACACCGTCATTTATTATTTAGAGACACAGTCGTATGGTACACCGTCATTTATTATTTAGAGAGACACAGTCGTATGGTACACGGTCATTTATTATTTAGAGAGACACAGTCGTATGGTACACGGTCATTTATTATTTAGAGAGACACAGTCGTATGGTACACCGTCATTTATTATTTAGAGAGACACAGTCGTCTGGTACACGGTCATTTATTATTTAGAGAGACACAGTCGTCTGGTACACGGTCATTTATTATTTAGAGAGACACAGTCGTATGGTACACCGTCATTTATTATTTAGAGAGACACAGTCGTATGGTACACGGTCATTTATTATTTAGAGAGACACAGTCGTATGGTACACCGTCATTTATTATTTAGAGAGACACAGTCGTATGGTACACCGTCATTTATTATTTAGAGAGACACAGTCGTATGGTACACCGTCATTTATTATTTAGAGAGACACAGTCGTATGGTACACCGTCATTTATTATTTAGAGAGACACAGTCGTATGGTACACGGTCATTTATTATTTAGAGAGACACAGTCGTATGGTACACCGTCATTTATTATTTAGAGAGACACAGTCGTCTGGTACACGGTCATTTATTATTTAGAGAGACACAGTCGTATGGTACACGGTCATTTATTATTTAGAGAGACACAGTCGTATGGTACACCGTCATTTATTATTTAGAGAGACACAGTCATCTGGTACACCGTCATTTATTATTTAGAGAGACACAGTCGTATGGTACACCGTCATTTATTACTTAGAGAGACACAGTCGTATGGTACACCGTCATTTATTATTTATAGACACAGTCATATGGTACACCGTCATTTATTATTTAGAGAGACACAGTCGTCTGGTACACGGTCATTTATTATTTAGAGAGACACAGTCGTATGGTACACGGTCATTTATTATTTAGAGAGACACAGTCGTCTGGTACACCGTCATTTATTATTTAGAGAGACACAGTCGTATGGTACACCGTCATTTATTATTTAGAGAGACACAGTCGTATGGTACACCGTCATTTATTATTTAGAGAGACACAGTCATCTGGTACACGGTCATTTATTATTTAGAGAGACACAGTCGTATGGTACACGGTCATTTATTATTTAGAGAGACACAGTCGTATGGTACACGGTCATTTATTATTTAGAGAGACACAGTCGTATGGTACACGGTCATTTATTATTTAGAGAGACACAGTCGTATGGTACACCGTCATTTACTATTTAAAGACACAGTCGTATGGTACACCGTCATTTATTATTTAGAGACACAGTCGTATGGTACACCGTCATTTATTATTTAGAGAGACACAGTCGTATGGTACACCGTCATTTATTATTTAGAGAGACACAGTCGTATGGTACACCGTCATTTATTATTTAGAGAGACACAGTCGTATGGTACACCGTCATTTATTATTTAGAGAGACACAGTCGTATGGTACACCGTCATTTATTATTTAGAGAGACACAGTCGTATGGTACACCGTCATTTATTATTTAGAGAGACACAGTCGTATGGTACACCGTCATTTATTATTTAGAGAGACACAGTCGTATGGTACACCGTCATTTATTATTTAGAGAGACACAGTCGTATGGTACACCGTCATTTATTATTTAGAGAGACACAGTCGTATGCTCCCACATTTTCTATAACAGATTTAGAGTAGAGTCTGAGAGTCTGAGAATGATGGAATGAATGAATGAATGAATGAATGCCAACTGTGAACACCTGCAAACACAGAACCTATAATTTCCTAGCCACCAGGTGTTGCTGTAAAGAAGACCAGTAGGCTGTTCTGGGGAACTATGGCAGGCAGACCCCAGTCTGGGGTACTATGGCAGGCAGCCCCCAGCCTGGGGTACTATGGCAGGCAGCCCCCAGTCTGGGGTACTATGGCAGGCAGACCCCAGCCTGGGGTACTATGGCAGGCAGACCCCAGCCTGGGGTACTATGGCAGGCAGCCCCCAGCCTGGGGTACTATGGCAGGCAGCCCCCAGTCTGGGGTACTATGGCAGGCAGCCCCCAGTCTGGGGTACTATGGCAGGCAGCCCCCAGTCTGGGGTACTATGGCAGGCAGCCCCCAGTCTGGGGTACTATGGCAGGCAGCCCCCTAGGAGGTTTTCTGCTGGCATTATCTGCTGTCACCCACAGATAACCATGTGTGATCTTCACTGGCCGGAGTGTCCTCTCCTGACACATCCTCTCCTCTCAATGCATAACTAATGACACATCAATCAATGGACTGTTACAAGGACATGAAATGCCTTTTGTGTTCTGGTAGTTGAATGAGCCTTGAATTTCATCAACATGGCGTGAACATCCAAATAAACACGTTTGTCGTATGTGTTGTTGAGCTCCTTTGGAGCATCATGACAGTATTGATGCATCCCTCAGAGTGTGACGTCTCCCAATCAGAGAACCCAGACAGCATAGAACCGCCTTATTCACCTGACCAGACATGAGATCTGTGTAAAAACGGCTTGCTGGAGTTGGCTTCTGAGCCCTCACCCGTTAGTTACTTAAAACGGATTCATTTGGATCTGCCCACAATGGAGTTGTTCGGTTAGAACATGATTTTGAGGCTCAGTACAGTACACTTTGTCACCCCACAGACAGACACACACACTTCCATTAGAGTTATTTAATGTGTGGTCTAAAAAAGGAGAAATAAGATACTCAGATACACATACAATATAGCAATAATATACACTGTCTACTAAGAAGTTAGAGAGATGTGTAAATATTAACAAGGATATTTATTTATACACTAGAACTACATCTTCACTAGTAGGTCTCTTGTGGCACTATCATAAATAATCACTGTGCATTCGTTGGTGCCCAGAAGGGACTGGAACCTTCTTGATGCTTCCAGAATCTTTTTTACTGACATAGCTATGTGGGAGCAGGTGTGGACACTGGGAGGCTCATCAGGGATCTGGAGGGAGGGTCAGGCTCTGCCTCAGAGACGAGGTCAGGTGGTTTCCCGCTTGGGAAGGGCTGGGGGTCATCCAGGGCGGGATGCAAACAGCCCTGAGAGCTGGAGCCAACATGCCCCCCCCGGGGGGGGGGGGGGGGGGGAATTGGTAGGGGGGGGCAGTCACCAGTGCTAAGCTACGCTTCATCTCTTCTCCAGGCTGGGTCTGGCCGCAATACTTCGTCCACATCACAAGATACGTTTTCTCTTGCCAAACATCGAGGGAAGCATCTCCTAGCATGGCGTATCCATCCTTGGACAGAGGCAACCTCTGTCCCCACATGCGTCCTCCATTGCCTGGAGAAGCGGCATGCGGGCATAGGGTTGGCGATCATACACTTTCCAGCGCCAGGCTGAGAAGAATTCCTCTATGGGATTTAGAAAAGGTGAATATGGGCGTAGGTACAAAACTACAAATTGTGGATGGGTGGCAAACCAGTTTTGGACCAGAACAGCCCGGTGAAAACTAACATTGTCCCATAAAACCACAAATCTAGCAGGCTCCTGATCTGGATCAGGGACAAGCATTGTGTAAATTGCATCCAGAAAAGTGAGCATATGGCCGGTGTTGTACGGACCCAGTGTGGCATTGTGATGGAGGACCCCGTTTTGAGTGATGGCAGCAGTTACATTACCCCCTCGCTGTCCAGGGACATTGGTAATTGCCCTCTGTCCTACTACATTTCTTCCGCGGCGCCTGGTTTTGGCGAGGTTGAAGCCAACCTCATCCACATAAATAAATTAATGGCGAATTACATGGGCATCCAGCTCCAATACTCTCTGTAACAGACACAAGGATATACAGATGAGTAAATATGGTATGTCTGAAGTACTGGAAGTAGTGTTGCATACATACCTCTACAAAGTCATGTCGCATATTCTTGACTCTGTCAGAGTTTCTCTGAAATGGCACCTTGTAAAGTTGTTTCATCGTCACTCGGTGCCGTTGGAGGATGCGTTGTATGGTCGACAGGCTTACAGCATTGTTGTTAAATATGGTGTCATTATTCAAGATATGCTCTCTTATCTCTCAAATCCTAATTGCATTGTTGGCCAAAACCATATTTATAATTGTAGTCTCTTGTACATCTGTAAACAAGCGTCCTCGTCCTCCGTGATGTCTTTGCCTTTCCACTCTGTACAGAATTCAAACACAGTATGTGTTCAGCATAGGAACTGTAAACAATGTACAAAAAAAGGTAGTACAGCATGATAACCAACCTCATTCATTCAATGCAGTGCAGTAAATGGATGGCTTAGAATTAGAAATGTTTATGCAATACTATGCAGTCATACATATTTTACAGTACATTACTCTAATGCTAAAATAGTCATTAGATAGTTGCATACCTGTTCTCATTTCTGAAGGTTCAAATTATGGACGCCACTGTAAATCGACTCAAGTTGGGCTGGACTCTCAGTCCAGCCTCTCTCATGGTCAAACCGTGGTTGATCACATGATCAACAAGTGTTGCCCTAATCTCATCAGAGATGGCTCTCCTTCCTTCTCTTCTTTGCCCTCGTCCTCTTCTTCCTCTTCCTCTTTGAATTTGTCCTCGTTGTTGTCCCCTGCCTCTCCCTCCTACTCCTCTTGCTCTCTGTCCATTGTTGGTATCCATTGTTCAAAACAGGTAATCTGACCTTTGACCTATTTATAGGCCTATACTACAGTAAAGCAGTGATTGGTTAGTGATCAGTTAAACAATTAGTGTTTGCACATGTGAGGAGTGTGTGTGTGACCTGGTGAATAAGTATAGCATTTTGATTGGTTGTGTTTGGAAAAGGAAAGCAAGTCACTTCCTGTTAGATTTTTGTGTTTTAGGTAGAGAATTGTGTGTAGTGTTTTGAAAAAAGTGTTTTATGTAATTGACAACTGAGTAAAAGGCTGAGAAATAGCTTATGGTTTTGGATATTTGGTGTGTCGTTTTGCACTTTGAGTGAGAGGTTTCAAAAATCGTGTGACATGAAAAGATTTTGTGTGTAAGCAGTTGGAAAAAACTGTACGATTCTGAACTCAATTTCGAATCACACATTAGGAATGTGACCAAAATAGCTTTTTAACAACTGAGTAACATTGTCAATGTGCAACCGTTTCTATCTCAGGCTGATACCAAGAGACTCATTCATACTTTTATTAAAAGCAGGCTTGACTACTGTAATGCTCTCCTGTCTGGTCAACCCAAGAAAGCCATTGGTCAACTGCAAAACAGAATGCTGCAGCACGGGTACTGACCAAGACCAGATGGAGAGCACACATTACACCGCTTTTAAAGTCTCTGCACTGGCTGCCTGTGAGTTTTTAGAATATATTTTAAGATTCTTCTATTGGTTTTTATCTCCATCTACAATTGTGCACCCCAATACGTGACATGCTTTTAAGTTCTGTACCCAGTAGGTCCCTCAGGTCCTCTGGCACTGGCCTTTTAACTATCCCAAAGCCTAGGACCAAGAGGCATGGAGAGGCGGCTTTTAGTTACTATGTCCCCTGCCTATGGAATAGACTGCCAGAGAACCCGAGGGGGACTGAAACTGTGGCCATTTTTAAAAGAGATATTAAAACACACCTTTTTAGCTTTGCTTTTCCTCAGGGTACTTTTAAAAACATTTTTTATTGAATATCCAAAACATACAATATACTTGCAGTGAAGCCACTCAACAACTACACCAGAGAACCCGAGAACCCAGACTCCCATTCAGAGCGACACACAGAAGCATCCAGGGTCAATGCCCTGCTCAAGGGCACGTCGACAGATCTCCCACAAGGCCAAAAAAAAAGCAACAAAAAAATTAACGGGGATGTGAACCCTCCAAGATCCCCCCCCCACAGTTCCCCATAGCTGTCCCTCAACCATCCAAGACCCCTCCCAGTGTCACCTCCCCAAGAAAAAGAACAAAGAAAAAAGCGAATATTAAAAGAAAATTAATTCCACCCCTTTTTAGTCTTTCAGTTTTTATTGTTATTCTTTAGTTTTTTTATTTATGTTTTTTCCCTGTGAAGCACATTGCGTTGCAGTCATGTCTGACATGTGCTATATAAACAAAGTTTGATTTGATTTGGTGGGCTAGGATGCTGCATACCCAATTAGGCAGGGGGCTGCAATCCGTACAGGGCTTACAGACCTGACAGCGAAGCAAGTGTGGGGCCTAGCTGGGTAGGATACCTAGCGCCCGGCAGAGCAGCAAACTTAGGGGTTACTAGTGTAGGGGATTGTGGACCTAGAAAGGCAGATGCCTGGGGCCATAGCACTGAGACGGAAGTCCGAGAACTTAAGTCAGAACAGTGTGAACCTGCACTTAGGGCCATAGACTGAGGTCCGTGTACAGATGGAAACTGAGAGCCTACTGCGGGGAACAGGATAGACTGGACCCCTACCGCGGGGGCCGGACACACTAAACCTACTTGAGGGGCTGGGCACTCTACACCTACCAGGTAGACAGGGAATTGAAACTCTGACCTTACCGTCGGGGCAGGGAACTCTGACCCTACCAGGAAGGAAGAGAACTCTTACCCTACCGTTGAGGCAGGGGACTCTGACCCTACCAGGAAGGAAGAGAACTCTTACCCTACCGTTGAGGCAGGGGACTCTGACCCTACCAGGAAGGAAGAGAACTCTTACCCTACCATGGAGGCAGGGGACTCCACCAGGCAGTGACATTACAAGATACCAAGATAAATACACATGCAATATAGCAACAATGTACAAAGTCTACAAACAATGTAGAGAGTATTGACATAATATAAGCATACTGGTGAATGCAATGATATTAACAGGGATATTTACACAGTAGTGCTAGATCTTATGGAGCAGGCCTCTGGTGGCACGGTCATAAATGACACATTTTGTGTGTGGGGGGGGGGGGGGGACGACAAACTCCATATACTTTGAAATGGTTAAAACCAAATATAAACTGTGTATAAATGATTATGATCATACAGTTTATTGACTGGGTCCAGCTCACTAATAATCACTACATTCATACAGTTTATTGACTGGGTCCAGCTCACTAATAATCACTACATTCATACAGTTTATTGACTGGGTCCAGCTCACTAATAATCACTACATTCATACAGTTTATTGACTGGGTCCAGCTCACTAATAATCACTACATTCATACAGTTTATTGACTGGGTCCAGCTCACTAATAATCACTACATTCATACAGTTTATTGACTGGGTCCAGCTCACTAATAATCACTACATTCATACAGTTTATTGACTGGGTCCAGCTCACTAATAATCACTACATTCATACAGTTTATTGACTGGGTCCAGCTCACTAATAATCACTACATTCATACAGTTTATTGACTGGGTCCAGCTCACTAATAATCACTACATTCATACCGTTTATTGACTGGGTCCAGCTCACTAATAATCACTACATTCATACAGTTTATTGACTGGGTCCAGCTCACTAATAATCACTACATTCATACAGTTTATTGACTGGGTCCAGCTCACTAATAATCACTACATTCATACAGTTTATTGACTGGGTCCAGCTCACTAATAATCACTACATTCATACAGTTTATTGACTGGGTCCAGCTCACTAATAATTACTGAAATTAATTCAAGACAGTCAGGGAGTATCGAAAATTACAAAACAATGGATAGAGGACAGAGGACTAAATTCCAAAACAATTGACAGGGGACTATTTTAAGCAAGTTTTGACAGCGAGGAAATATAACACATTTTCAGTGTGGCCCTACAGATCTCGTTGAAGACCGAATGCGGCCCCAGGGGCAAAATTAGTTTGACTCCCCTTTCCTAGATGCTTCCAGAATCTCCATACTGACATGTGCAAATCACAACAACAGTATGGAGGCTATAAACATTGCAGAGATAGCATACAACAATACACACTGCTAATACAATAAGGAGTAGGCCTATTTGCACTCTATAAACTCACGTAGCAATGAAGCACACTGATAGAAAGTACCATGCTCAAGGTTACATACACACATTCCTCTCTGAACCAAACAAACAGTAGAGCTAGCGTTAGCTGAAGGCTAGCGTTAATACTAATTGAGTGTATGTAAACTTCTGACCCACTGGGAATGTGATGAAAGAAATAAAAGCTGAAATAAATAATTCTCTCTACTATTATTCTGACATTTCACATTTTAAAATGAAGTGGTGATCCTAACTGACCTAAGACAGGGACATTTTACTAGAATTAAATGTCAGGAATTGTGAAAAACTGAGTTTAAATGTATTTGACTAAGGTGTATGTAAACTTCCGACTTCAACTGTAGATCTCCCTTGCAGCTGCTTGTATTGAAGATGCTTCTATTATACAACTAAATAGTCTCTGCCTTCATCTTTGGATCTAATTTTCCACAACACTGTTTACCCAATTTCGGTTTGTGCAGTTGGTGGTTTCTTTTTTTTGTAACAAGTAAGGTCACGTGGGACTAGCTAGCTGGACTCTGAGCTTATGCTGTTGGGCACATGGGCTGCACAGCCAGCTGGTTAGCTATGTTTACACCATGGGAAAAAACAACTGGTGACTAGATCGTTTGAATACAAACTGTATGTTCAACACATAGGCAGCAGACAAGTGAGCCAACTAATCGTGAATCCATGATCAGCCCAAGAGTAGAAACACTGGATGACACAAATTGCAGCCAATTTGCCCTGCTATTGTAGCTGGCTAGCCAGGAAAGTTATGTAGCAGTCACTGTATTACTAGGCAGACAGAGTTTGCTTTCATTCCAGTCTGACATGACTCTGCTGTGATCGCTAGCTAGTGAGCTAGCAAGTGACAAAAAATTTAGTAGCCAGCCTGCATAGAAGCCATAGAATCACATAAATTGCAGCTAATTTTCCCTGCTACTATTAGCTGGCTAGCCAGGTGGGTATAGCAGTCATGGCATTACTACTAAGACTGAGGCTATAATATTATCTTTCAGTCATCATCAGCATAATGGAAATACTTGTTCTATGTGACATAGAAAAAAAGGGTCCCAAAAGGGTTATTCGGCTGTTCCCACAGGATAACCCTATTTGGTTCCAGGTAGAACCATTTTTGCTTCTAGGTAGAACCCTTTTGGGTTCCATGTAGAACCCTCTGTAGAAATGGTTCTACATGAAACCCTAAATGGTTCTGCCTGCAACCAAAAAAGGGTTCTTCGAAGGGTTCAAAGCTGAAGAACCCTTTAAGGTTGAAGATAGTATTTTTTTTCTACTAGTTACCATACCTACCAAACAGTATTCTCTCAGACAATATTTTAAGAACATGCAGTTCATCTTTCTCCACCGCTGAATGCATGTGAGAAATGGATTCAGCAGTAGGAGAAGTAGTTATGGACAATATGGACCACGTGAACCCCTGAGTCAGAGTTAACTGGCAAGGTTTAGTGGTTTATCGACTGTGATGTGGTTCATTGTCCGTGGCAGTAAGGGGCCACACCACTTATGTCCAGTACAACAGGTCACTTACAGGTGAAGCTTCACAGACTGACCAGCATCCATTCACATGGACTGTGTCTGAAAGGGCACTCTAAGCACTACATGGTGCAATACTTTTGACAAAGGCCCAAATAACATATTACATTTTGAGTAAATGTGTGTGGGTGTTGTGACAAAAAGAATATGTGTGTAAGAGAGATGCAATGAATGGAGTTCTTTATAGCACAAGCACATACGAGCTTGGGATTTATTGTGTACTGGCAGTGGCAATGTTGATAGTGACAACCCTCTCTCACCTTCCATATACGACAACCATCCCCAACCAGTGCTAATTAAGATAGTAACCATACAACAACCATCCCCAACCAAAGCTAATTAAGATAGTAACCATACAACAACCATCCCCAACCAAAGCTAATTAAGATAGTAACCATATGGCAACCATCCCCAACCAAAGCTAATTAAGATAGTAACCATATGGCAACCATCCCCAACCAAAGCTAATTAAGATAGTAACCATATGGCAACCATCCCCAACCAAAGCTAATTAAGATAGTAACCATATGGCAACCATCCCCAACCAAAGCTAATTAAGATAGTAACCATACAACAACCATCCCCAACCAAAGCTAATTAAGATAGTAACCATACAACAACCATCCCCAACCAAAGCTAATTAAGATAGTAACCATACAACAACCATCCCCAACCAAAGCTAATTAAGATAGTAACCATACCAACCTAGGACCTCAGGAATATGTTTGAAATATAGCTCTCCTTTTCCTTTTTCCAACAAATATAAATTGTTAATGAATACTCCCATAATTCAAACATTTACAGAGAAAATACATCGATTTCTATAGATTTTTTTACTTTCACAAATTTACCTTACCTACCAAGATTATTATTATTTATTTTTTACTTTCAGATAAACTCATAAATTCACCTCACATCAGTTATTTCAAATAATTCACACATTTGAACCTTAAAATGATTACAAGGAGTCATATAGATTGGGAGTAACTAGCACTGTGACAACTAACCCGTGAGAGAACTGACCCCATTCTCCCCTACCCTGAACCATTGGTTAGACTCTAGGATAAAAGTGTTGTTCCTGTTGAGTGAACACTGTTTGATCGATCTGAACCCTGGATGTAATAACATATATTACAGATCATTCAGTAAGGTGCATACTTCCATTGCAGACAGCCAGACCACTGTCACAGTAGCGTTTCAGGCTTGATCGATACCTATTTTACAAGACAGTGTGCTGATGTCCGGCTGAATAAGGCACTAACCACATTGCTTCCATTATCTCCCTGTGTGCAGTGTGTGACAAAGCCAAGCAGGCAGTGGGATGGCCACAACACACACACACACACACACACACACACACACACACACACACACACACACACACACACACACACACACACACACACACACACACACACACACACACACACACACACACACACACACACACACACACACACACACACACACACACAGCGCTCGGCGCGGGATCCGAAGGCAGGTGAGTTTGAGCTTGAGCACCTTCCATTAGTTGCTGCTAGGGAGTGACTGTTCGTATTCATCACATGGGTAGACTCTTTCTGCTGTCTGCACCAGAGGATGAGAAGACAGAGAATCTTTCTGCTGTCTGCACCAGAGGATGAGAAGACAGAGAATATTTCTTCTGTCTGCACCAGAGGATGAGAAGACAGAGAATCTTTCTGCTGTCTGCACCAGAGGATGAGAAGACAGAGAATCTTTCTGCTGTCTGCACCATGGGATGAGAAGACAAGAGTCTTTCTGCACCATAGGATGAGAAACCAGAGACATGCTCTTATGTAAAGTGCTTTAAGCAACTGGATGAGTGCAATTTAAATCTAAATCTAAATTAATTCAAGTAATAAACATTCTGTTCCTTTAAATACAGTGTTGGTGTCTTTGCTGAAACGTATGTAAATTAGCCTATATATATTATTCTACATTTTAACACAGCCTATAGATTATTCTACATTTTAACAGCCTAGAGATTATTCTACATTTTAACAGCCTAGAGATTATTCTACATTTGAACAGCCTAGAGATTATTCTACATTTGAACAGCCTAGAGATTATTCTACGTTTTAACAGCCTATAGATTATTCTACATTTGAACAGCCTAGAGATTATTCTACGTTTTAACAGCCTATAGATTATTCTACGTTTTAACAGCCTAGAGATTATTCTACGTTTTAACAGCCTAGAGATTATTCTACATTTGAACAGCCTATAGATTATTCTACATTTTAACAGCCTATAGATTATTCTACATTTGAACAGCCTAGAGATTATTCTACATTTGCACAGCCTAGAGATTATTCTACATTTGAACAGCCTAGAGATTATTCTACGTTTTAACAGCCTATAGATTATTCTACATTTGAACAGCCTAGAGATTATTCTACGTTTTAACAGCCTATAGATTATTCTACATTTTAACAGCCTATAGATTATTCTACATTTTAACAGCCTATAGATTATTCTACATCTTAACAGCCTATAGATTATTCTACATCTTAACAGCCTATAGATTATTCTACATTTTAACAGCCTATAGATTATTCTACATCTTAACAGCCTATAGATTATTCTACATCTTAACAGCCTATAGATTATTCTACATCTTAACAGCCTATAGATTATTCTACATCTTAACAGCCTATAGATTATTCTACATCTTAACAGCCTATAGATTATTCTACATCTTAACAGCCTATAGATTATTCTACATTTTAACAGCTTATATATTCTTCTTATTATTAATGCTGTTGCTTCACATGTATTCCTAGTAAAATCTGTCAGGAAGTATATTATAAATAATTATGTATAACCTACTTCCTGACAGACCTCTTTAGAAATTAATTTGATAGTCACTGATTGTAATCACTGCACTGAAGTCCAGCTCTAACTAAAGCTCTTCATAATCAGACATCATTCGCACCGTTGTTTTAGATCCATTCGTTGTTTTGTTGAGTGAAGGCTGCGTTAATTTGCCTGAGTGATTACACGAGCAGTTAGAGAAGGAGACGCAGGTCTATCTCAGGTCCGATACACAGTGAGTGCTGCTTCAAAAAACTATTCAAATGCAAATCTCCAGAGTATATTCAGACCAGAGTAGCAGACATATTCAGACCAGAGTAGCAGACATATTCAGACCAGAGTAGCAGACATATTCAGACCAGAGTAGCAGCCATATTCAGACCAGAGTAGCAGCCATATTCAGACCAGAGTAGCAGCCATATTCAGACCAGAGTAGCAGACATATTCAGACCAGAGTAGCAGACATATTCAGACCAGAGTAGCAGACATATTCAGACCAGAGTAGCAGACATATTCAGACCAGAGTAGCAGACAAATTGAGACCAGAGTAGCAGACAAATTGAGACCAGAGTAGCAGACATATTCAGACCAGAGTAGGAGACATATTCAGACCAGAGTAGCAGACATATTCAGACCAGAGTAGCAGACATATTCAGACCAGAGTAGCAGACATATTCAGACCAGAGTAGCAGACATATTCAGACCAGAGTAGCAGACATATTCAGACCAGAGTAGCAGACATATTCAGACCAGAGTAGCAGACATATTCAGACCAGAGTAGCAGACATATTCAGACATATATTGACACAGAACACTGAATACTTGGAGGTGTGTTGTTGCTCAGTAAAGATCACTTTCACACTGGCATTTATTTACCCAGACAGGAACAAAAGAGATTGATTATCTGCTAGATGGGATTTGGGGATTAAAGTCTACTGATCTAGACAGACACCGTTCGAAAGTCCAGCAGCAGGTGTGGGGACAGAGGAGGAGGGTCAATGAGGTGACAGTAATGAGGCATGAGAGGCATATTGTATTGGTGTGTGTAATGTATGTGTACGTACATTGCAGGCTGTGTATAAGTGTGTGTGTGTGTGTGTGTGTGTGTGTGTGTGTGTGTGTGTGTGTGTGTGTGTGTGTGTGTGTGTGTGTGTGTGTGTGTGTGTGTGTACATTGCAGTGAGTGTGTGTAGTAGGTTTTCTCATGAGGATGACAACAGCTCTTACTCCTCAGCAGTACTGTCCATGTCTCACTGGCAGTGTCCTGTCCCTGATACAAGATGTACTGTCCACACTATCTGTCATCAGTCAGCACAAAGCCCTGTGAGAAACCACAAAGCCCTGTGAGAAACCACAAAGCCCTGTGATAAACCACAAAGCCCTGTGAGAAACCACAAAGCCCTGTGAGAAACCACAAAGCTCTGTGTGGGATAACACACAAACAGTTGGTGATGGATAACACAGAGACAGTTAGTGATGGATAACACACAGACAGTTGGTGATGGATAACACACAGACAGTTGGTGATGGATAACACACAGACAGATGGTGATGGATAACACACAGACAGTTGGTGATGGATAACACACAGACAGTTGGTGATGGATAACACACAGACAGTTGGTGATGGATAACAGACAATTGGTGATGGATAACACACAGACAGTTGGTGATGGATAACACACAGACAATTGGTGATGGATAACACACAGACAGTTGGTGATGGATAACACAGAGACAGTTGGTGATGGATAACCCACAGACAGTTGGTGATGGATTACCCACAGACAGTTGGTGATGGATAACCCACAGACAGTTGGTGATGGATAACCCACAGACAGTTGGTGATGGATAACCCACAGACAGTTGGTGATGGATAACACACAGACAGTTGGCGATGGACAACACACAGACAGTTGGTGATGGATAACACACAGACAGTTGGTGATGGATAACACACAGACAGTTGGTGATGGATAACACACAGACAGTTGGTGATGGATAACACACAGACAGCTGGTGATGGATAACACACAGACAGTTGGTGATGGATAACACACAGACAGTTGGTGATGGATAACACACAGACAGTTGGTGATGGATAACACACAGACAGTTGGTGATGGATAACACACAGACAGTTGGTGATGGATAACACAGAGACAGTTGGTGATGGATAACACACAGACAGTTGGTGATGGATAACACAGAGACAGCTGGTGATGATAACACACAGACAGCTGGTGATGGATAACACACAGACAGTTGGTGAGGGATAACACACAGACAGCTGGTGAGGGATAACACACAGACAGTTGGTGATGGATAACAGACAGCTGGTGATGGATAACACAGAGACAGTTGGTGATGATAACACACAGACAGTTGGTGAGGGATAACAGACAGTTGGTGATGGATAACACACAGACAGCTGGTGAGGGATAACAGACAGTTGGTGATGGATAACACACAGACAGCTGGTGAGGGATAACACACAGACAGCTGGTGAGGGATAACACACAGACAGTTGGTGATGGATAACACACAGACAGTTGGTGATGGATAACACACAGACAGTTGGTGATGGATAACACACAGACAGTTGGTGATGGATAACACACAGACAGTTGGTGATGGATAACATACAGACAGTTGGTGATGGATAACACACAGACAGTTGGTGATGGATAACACACAGACAGTTGGTGATGGATAACACACAGACAGCTGGTGATGGATAACAGACAGCTGGTGAGGGATAACAGACAGTTGGTGATGGATAACACACAGACAGTTGGTGATGGATAACACACAGACAGTTGGTGATGGATAACACACAGACAGTTGGTGATGGATAACACACAGACAGTTGGTGATGGATAACACACAGACAGTTGGTGATGGATGACACACAGACAGTTGGTGATGGATAACACACAGACAGTTGGTGATGGATAACACAGAGACAGTTGGTGAATGATAACACAGAGACAGTTGGTGATGGATAACACACAGACAGTTGGTGATGGATAACACACAGACAGTTGGTGATGGATGACACACAGACAGTTGGTGATGGATAACACACAGACAGTTGGTGATGGATAACACAGAGACAGTTGGTGATGGATAACCCACAGACAGTTGGTGATGGATAACACAGAGACAGCTGGTGATGGATAACACACAGACAGTTGGTGATGGATAACACACAGACAGCTGGTGAGGGATAACAGACAGACAGCTGGTGAGGGATAACAGACAGTTGGTGATGGATAACAGACAGCTGGTGATGGATAACACACAGACAGTTGGTGATGGATAACACAGAGACAGTTGGTGATGGATAACACACAGACAGCTGGTGATGGATAACACACAGACAGTTGGTGATGGATAACACACAGACAGTTGGTGATGGATAACACACAGACAGCTGGTGATGGATAACACACAGACAGCTGGTGATGGATAACACACAGACAGCTGGTGATGGATAACACACAGACAGTTGGTGATGGATAACAGACAGCTGGTGATGGATAACACAGAGACAGTTGGTGATGATAACACACAGACAGCTGGTGAGGGATAACAGACAGTTGGTGATGGATAACACACAGACAG
Source organism: Salmo salar (assembly GCF_965601325.2). Lineage (NCBI taxonomy): Eukaryota > Metazoa > Chordata > Actinopteri > Salmoniformes > Salmonidae > Salmo > Salmo salar. The sequence goes on along the minus strand of NC_138303.1, from coordinate 13,644,745 downwards.
TTGGTGATGGATAACACACAGACAGTTGGTGATGGATAACACACAGACAGTTGGTGATGGATGACACACAGACAGTTGGTGATGGATGACACACAGTTGGTGATGGATAACACACAGACAGTTGGTGATGGATAACACAGAGACAGTTGGTGATGGATAACACAGAGACAGTTGGTGATGGATAACACAGAGACAGTTGGTGATGGATAACAAAGAGACAGTTGGTGATGGATAACACAGAGACAGTTGGTGATGGATAACACACAGACAGTTGGTGATGGATAACACACAGACAGTTGGTGATGGATAACACACAGACAGTTGGTGATGGATAACACACAGACAGTTGGTGATGGATAACACACAGACAGTTGGTGATGGATAACACACAGACAGTTGGTGATGGATAACACACAGACAGTTGGTGATGGATAACACACAGACAGCTGGTGAGGGATAACAGACAGACAGCTGGTGAGGGATAACAGACAGTTGGTGATGGATAACAGACAGCTGGTGATGGATAACACACAGACAGTTGGTGATGGATAACACAGAGACAGTTGGTGATGGATAACACACAGACAGCTGGTGATGGATAACACACAGACAGTTGGTGATGGATAACACACAGACAGTTGGTGATGGATAACACACAGACAGCTGGTGATGGATAACACACAGACAGCTGGTGATGGATAACACACAGACAGCTGGTGATGGATAACACACAGACAGTTGGTGATGGATAACAGACAGTTGGTGATGGATAACACAGAGACAGTTGGTGATGGATAACACAGAGACAGTTGGTGATGGATAACACACAGACAGTTGGTGATGGATAACACAGAGACAGTTGGTGATGGATAACAGACAGTTGGTGATGGATAACACACAGACAGTTGGTGATGGATAACACAGAGACAGTTGGTGATGGATAACACACAGACAGTTGGTGATGGATAACACAGAGACAGTTGGTGATGGATAACAGACAGTTGGTGATGGATAACACAGAGACAGTTGGTGATGGATAACACAGAGACAGTTGGTGATGGATAACACACAGACAGTTGGTGATGGATAACACAGAGACAGTTGGTGATGGATAACAGACAGTTGGTGATGGATAACACAGAGACAGTTGGTGATGGATAACACAGAGACAGTTGGTGATGGATAACAGACAGTTGGTGATGGATAACACACAGACAGTTGGTGATGGATAACACACAGACAGTTGGTGATGGATAACACACAGACAGTTGGTGATGGATAACACACAGACAGTTGGTGATGGATAACACAGAGACAGTTGGTGATGGATAACAGACAGTTGGTGATGGATAACACACAGACAGTTGGTGATGGATAACACACAGACAGTTGGTGATGGATAACACAGAGACAGTTGGTGATGGATAACAGACAGTTGGTGATGGATAACACACAGACAGTTGGTGATGGATAACACACAGACAGTTGGTGATGGATAACACACAGACAGTTGGTGATGGATAACACACAGACAGTTGGTGATGGATAACACAGAGACAGTTGGTGATGGATAACAGACAGTTGGTGATGGATAACACACAGACAGTTGGTGATGGATAACACAGAGACAGTTGGTGATGGATAACAGACAGTTGGTGATGGATAACACAGAGACAGTTGGTGATGGATAACACACAGACAGTTGGTGATGGATAACACAGAGACAGTTGGTGATGGATAACACACAGACAGTTGGTGATGGATAACACACAGACAGTTGGTGAGAGATAACAAGGACATGGCTCCTTTTGTATCACATTCAGGGTGGTTCAGTGTCGGACTGGGAATGAAATTAGGCTCTGGCCACACAGGCCCAATACAGCTGTACCACACAGGCCCAATACAGCTGTACCACACAGGCCCAATACAGCTGTACCACACAGACCCAGTGGTGCTGTACCACACAGGCCCAATACAGCTGTACCACACAGGCCCAGTGGTCCTGTACCACACAGGCCCAGTGGTCCTGTACCACACAGGCCCAATACAGCTGTACCACACAGGCCCAATACAGCTGTACAACACAGGACCAATACAGCTGTACCACACAGGCCCAGTGGTCCTGTACCACACAAGCCCAGTGGTCCTGTACCACACAGGCCCAATACAGCTGTACCACACAGGCCCAATACAGCTGTACCACAGGTCCAGTGGCTGTACCACACAGGCCCAGTGGCTGTACCACACAGGCTGTACCACACAGGCCCAGTGGTGCTGTACCACACAGGCCCAATACAGCTGTACCACACAGGTCCAATACAGCTGTACCACACAGGCCCAGTGGTGCTGTACCACACAGGCCCAATACAGCTGTACCACACAGGCCCAGTGGTGCTGTACCACACCGGCCCAATCCAATCCTAATCATACTCAATCTCTCCTCTGCCCTCCCACCACCTCTATTTCATCCTATCTCACTATTCTCCCTTTATTTCTTCCCTCTAATCTCTGTTTGCACATAAATGCTTTGTAACTTCTAATGTGTCAATCATCTCCACTGTCTATCAGATTCAGTGACATCTGTTGCATAGTGATACGAGTTATTAATATTGGGGTGCTGAGGATGTTGATGACCCCTCTCGGAGCTGAACAGGCAGCAGCCTACGTGTGTTTACCGTCTTGGGGCCGACCACGCTCCGCTCAGTCACAAACATGTCAGGATTATTGGCCGACAGAAAGACAAGCAAGGCCTGCTTGTCTTTGCTCCATCTCTAAATCCTTCTTGCTGGTTCTGACCCTATTGATTGGATAAAGGTCCTATTCTGCTGGGCTGTCTGACGAATGGTGATGAGTAGTGGTGCTTGGTGGTGTGTGTGGTGGCCTGGTGGAGTGAAATGCAGATGTGATGACGAGCGAGGCTGGGGATGAATGTTGTCATGGGGGGAGAGAAACACACATAATCATGGTTTTGAAGAGAGCCACACTGTCTAAGAGACTCACGGGTATTGTTGGTTGCCATCCAATCAGCATGTCCCATGTCTGCTCTGTCACTAACTTGTTGCTGTAGGGGATTGGGAGAGGATGTCAATGCATGTGTTGCGATGCAGTATCATCAGATGAGTATCCTCAGAGAAGGAAGGGAAGGACCATCCTCCTCAGTGCATTTAATAACATTAAAATATTGAAACATTAAAAAAGCTATCATTTTTAGATGAAATTATACTAAATATATCCACGTTACCAAATAATAGATTGAAACACAGTGTTTAGCAACGAAGGTCTGCAGTAGCCTCAACAGCACTCTGTAGGGTAGCACCATGGTGTAGCCGGAGGACAGCTAGTTTTCTGTCCTCCTCTGGGTACATTGACTTCAATACAAAACCTAGAAGACTCATGGTTCTCACCTCCTTCCATAGACTTACACAGTAATTATGACAACTTCGGGAGGACGTCCTCCAACCTATCAGGGTTCTTGCAGCATGAACTGACCTTTTGTCCACCCAAATTAAAACCTGTTAGGGACAGACGTTCCGCTAGCGGAACGCCTCACCAATATCCAATGGTAGAGCGTGGCGCGAAATACAAATACCTCAAAAATGCTATAACTTCAATTTCACAAACATATGACTATTTTACACCATTTTAAAGACAAGACTCTCGTTAATCTAACCACATTGTCCGATTTCAAAAAGGCTTTACAGCGAAATCAAAACATTAGATTATGTCAGGAGAGTACCCTGCCAAAAATAATCACACAGCCATTTTCAAAGCAAGCATATATGTCACAAAACCAAAACCACAGCTAAATGCAGCACTAACCTTTGATGATCTTCATCAGATGACACTCCTAGGACATTATGTTATAAAATACATGCATGTTTTGTTCAATCAAGTTCATATTTATGTCAAAAACCAGCTTTTCACATTAGCATGTGATGTTCAGAACTAGCATACCCACCGCAAACTTCCGGTGAATTTACTAAATTACTCACGATAAACGTTGACAAAAAACATAACAATTATTTGAAGAATTATAGATACAGAACTCCTTTATGCAATCGCGGTGTCAGATTTTAAAATAGCTTTTCGGCGAAAGCACATTTTGCAATATTCTGAGTACATAGCACGGCCATCATGGCTAGCTAATTTGACACCCACCAAGTTTGGCCCTCACCAAACTCAGATTTGCTATAAGAAAAATTGGATTACCTTTGCTGTTCTTCGTCAGAATGCACTCCCACTTCTACTTCAACAACAAATGTTGTTTTGGTTCCAAATAATCCATAGTTATATTCAAATACCTCCGTTTTGTTCGTGCGTTCAAGTCACTATCCGAAGGGTGACGCGCGAGCACATTTCGTGACCAAAAAATTCAAAATATTCCATTACCGTACTTCGAAGCATGTCAAACACTGTTTAAAATCAATTTTTATGCTATTTTTCTCATAAAATAGCGATAATATTCCAACCGGGCGACGTTGTATTCATTCAAAGGCTGAAAGAAAAAAATGGAGAATTCACATGAACGCGCATCTCCAGTGTCACTGTTCTCAGCCTGACCACTCACAAAAACTCCTGCTGTTTTTTGCCCAGAGACTGCAGAGACGTCATTCCACTTTCTGGCGCCTTCTGAGAGCCAATGGAAGCCTTAGAAAATGTCACGTTACAGCACAGATGCTGTATTTTTGATAGAGATGCCACAGAAGGAGAACAAATTGTCAGACAGGGCACTTCCTGTATGGAATCTTCTCAGGTTTTGGCCTGCCATATGAGTTCTGTTATACCCACAGACACCATTCAAACAGTTTTAGAAACTTTTGAGTGTTTTCTATCCAAATCTACTAATCATATGCATATTCTAGTTTCTGGGCAGGAGTAGTAACCAGATTAAATCGGGTACGTTTTTTTATCCGGCCGTGAAAATAATGCCCCCTATCCCAAACAGGTTTTAAAGGATCAGAGAATGAATATAGTACTGAAAGCAATAAGCTACAGCTAGTGAGCACAGTAGTGCATAAAATGTAGTGAGTAGTTGACTCAAAGAGAAAGACAATAGTTGAACAGTTTTGAACAAATACATTTCTTCAAAAATGAAGGAGAAGCAAGGGAGAGAGAGAGCTAGCTATATTTCATAGTATTTTTCACTTTCACTTACTTAGATATCTAGCCAGCTTGTTTAGCTCAAACACCCAGCGCAAACAGAGAGGGATGCTATGTTAGCTCGCTGGCTATGACTATCCAACACTGGAACTCTTCCAATTCAAGGTAAGCTTTTGGTTTTATTAATTTATTGCCACCAGGGCCCGCCGGTGTAACTGCTAAAGTGCTTGCTGACTGTAAACTGTATTGCATGATTGTAGCGGTGTTACTAGTTAATGTGTTCGTTTTATTAGCTATGTTGACTATGATGTTAGATAATATGGTGACAACAATGTAGGCCGTGTGTAGTGGTTATCGGTTATGATATGACGTTTTTGCTTGGAAAAGATTTTTCACCTGGTCACAGACAACTGATGTGTTGTACACTGAAGTCCACAAGCGAAGGGAAAAGGTGAGAGAGGAGGAGTGCATGAAGATGTGAGAAGGAATTACAATGAGCAAAGTGATCATGCTGTTTGTATGTGGCTGCTATGAAAGTAAACTGTGTTTCCTCCAATTCTGTTGAAAAATGTTTCTTAAACGGAAGCAAACGGAACAGGGATAAACATATCTGAATTTGTCCAATACAAACTCTTGTTTGCGATTCTGTTGAAACTAATTGTTGGACTAATTATTACACCCTAGATCAGCTAGATGCAGGCAAGAGTGTGCAAGGTTGGTAAAGAATGTGGCATTGTCTGTTACCTTGATCACACTAATGTCTCTCGACCTGTGCACCTACGTGGTAAACTTTCATTCATAGGCTAGGTTGTAGAAACCTCATGATGGGTATAGGGAAATTCAATTCTAAATGATGTCTGAGTGTTGGAGTGTTGGAGTGTGCCCCTGGCTATCCTTAAAAAAATTACAAATAATCGTGCCTTCTGGTTAACATAAGGAATTTGAAAGTATATTTTAGCAATTATACTTAGGTATCTTGTAGAGTTTTGCTCAAGTAGTATTTTACTTAGTGACTTTCACTTTTATTTGAGCCATTTTCTATTAAGGTATCTTTACTTTTACTACAGTATGACAATTGGGTACTTTATCCACCTTTGAGCAGATGTACATGTGGACATTTCAGCTTTCTGCTTTCAGTGATTCAGTGTTACTCTTAGGAAGATTAAAATAAGTGTGGAAAATCCTGATCTTAAAGCGGTCAGATCTGCTGATCTTTAGAGCAAGGTGAAAGACACTCATCCCACATGACAGTCTGGAAATTGGAAGATGGCATCTAGAAGGAAAATGAAGCCAATCTGTCAGACACGATAATGGGACTTCCCATGTGACAGACGTGTTTTGAAGATGCAAACAACAAGGTGAACAATCCCAATGTGACTACCATATGTTATAACTGCATCTGGAAATACTCATGTTTTCTCAGTATGGAAAGGTAAGCTACGGGACATCTCTGAAGTGGCTCAGGTAAGGTTGGAGAGAATGGGGAGGGGTGGTAATAACAACACTAGTCTCTCTAGCCTCTATCTCTATGACACTCTTTCACTATGTGGTGAAGGATTTCCTGTCTGCAGCAGGCTGGTTGATGAGGGTCAGGCTAGAGTAGCGCTGTCCATGGTGCTCAAATGTAATTTCCCCCCAAGAAAAATGAATGCACAGCTACACTTCCTGTGTTAGTCCATGGTGCTGAATGGACAGCTACACTCCCTGTGTTAGTCCATGGTGCTGAATGGACAGCTACACTCCCTGTGTTAGTCCATGGTGCTGAATGGACAGCTACACTCCCTGTGTTAGTCCACGGTGCTGAATGGACAGCTACACTCCCTGTGTTAGTCCATGGTGCTGAATGGACAGCGACACTCCCTGTGTTAGTCCATGGTGCTGAATGGACAGCGACACTCCCTGTGTTAGTCCATGGTGCTGAATGGACAGCTACACTCCCTGTGTTAGTCCATGGTACTGAATGGACAGTGACACTCCCTGTGTTAGTTCATGGTGCTGAATGGACAGCTACACTCCCTGTGTTAGTCCATGGTGCTGAATGGACAGCTACACTCCCTGTGTTAGTCCATGGTGCTGAATGGACAGCTACACTCCCTGTGTTAGTCCATGGTGCTGAATGGACAGTGACACTCCCTGTGTTAGTCCATGGTGCTGAATGGACAGCTACACTCCCTGTGTTAATCCATGGTGCTGAATGGACAGCTACACTCCCTGTGTTAGTCCATGGTGCTGAATGGACAGCTACACTCCCTGTGTTAGTCCAATGAGGCCTCACCCCCTGGTTACACTAGTGACCATATCCCCCGCGCATCCCGCAAAAGCGGAGGTGTTGCTAACATTTATGATAGCAAATTTAAATTTAACCCCAAAAAAACAACAATGACGTTTTCGTCTTTTGAGCTTCTAGTCATGAAATCTATGCAGCCTACTCACTCACTTTTTATAGCTACTGTTTACAGGCCTCCTGGGCCATATGCAGCGTTCCTCACTGAGTTCCCTGAATTCCTATCAGACCTTGTAGTCATCGCAGATAATATTCTAATTTTTGGTAGACTTTAATATTCACATGGAAAAGTCCACAGACCCACTCCAAAAGGCTTTCGGAGCCATCATCGACTCAGTGGGTTTTGTCCAACATGTCTCTGGACATACTCACTGCCACAGTCATACTCTGGACCTAGTTTTGTCCCATGGAATAAATGTTGTGGATCTTAATGTTTTTCCTCATAATCCTGGACTATCGGACCACCATTTTATTACGTTCGCAATCGCAACAAATAATCTGCTCAGACCCCAACCAAGAAGCATTAAAAGTCGTGCTATAAATTCTCAGACAACCCAAAGATTCCTTGATGCCCTTCCAGACTCCCTTTGCCTACCCAAGGACGTCAGAGGACAACAATCTATTAACCGCCTAACCGAGGAACTCAGTTTAACCTTGCGCAATACCCTAGATGCAGTTGCACCCCTAAAAACTAAAAACATTTGTCATAAGAAACTAACTCCCTGGTATACAGAAAATACACGAGCTCTGAAGCAAGCTTCCAGAAAATTGGAACGGAAATGGCGCCACACCAAACTGGAAGTCTTCCGACTAGCTTGGAAAGACAGTACCGTGCAGTATCGAAGAGCCCTCACTGCTGCTCGATCATCCTATTTTTCCAACTTAATTGAGGAAAATAAGAACAATCCGAAATTTCTTTTTGATACTGTCGCAAAGTTAACTAAAAAGCAGCATTCCCCAGGAGAGGATGGCTCTCACTTCAGCAGTGATGAATTCATGAACTTCTTTGAGGAAAAGATCATGATCATTAGAAAGCAAATTACAGACTCCTCTTTAAATCTGCGTATTCCTCCAAAGCTCCGTTGTCCTGTGTCTGCACAACCCTGCCAGGACCTAGGATCAAGGGAGACACTAAAGTGTTTTAGTACTATATCTCTTGACACAATGATGAAAATAATCATGGCCTCTAAACCTTCAAGCTGCATACTGGACCCTATTCCAACTAAACTACTGAAAGAGCTGCTTTCTGTGCTTGGCCCTCCTATGTTGAACATAATAAACGGCTCTCTATCCACCGGATGTGTACCAAACTCAATAAAAGTGGCAGTAATAAAGCCTCTCTTGAAAAAGCCAAATCTTGACCCAGAAATTATAAAAAACTATCGGCCTATATCGAATCTTCCATTCCTCTCAAAACATTTAGAAAAAGCTGTTGCGCAGCAACTCACTGCCTTCCTGAAGACAAAAAATGTACACGAAACGCTTCAGTCTGGTTTTAGACCCCATCATAGCACTGAGACTGCACTTGTGAAGGTGGTAAATGACCTTTTAATGACGTCAGACCGAGGTTCTGCGTCTGTCCTCGTGCTCCTAGATCTTAGTGCTGCTTTTGATACCATCGATCACCACATTCTTTTGGAGAGATTGGAAACCCAAATTGGTCTACATGGACAAGTTCTGGCCTGGTTTAGGTCTTATCTGTCGGAAAGATATCAGTTTGTCTCTGTGAATGGTTTGTCCTCTAACAAATCAACTGTAAATTTCGGTGTTCCTCAAGGTTCCGTTTTAGGACCACTATTGTTTTCACTATATATTTTACCTCTTGGGGATGTCATTCGAAAACATAATGTTAAAATTTCACTGCTATGCGGATGACACACAGCTGTACATTTCAATGAAACATAGTGAAGCCCCAAAATTGCCCTCGCTAGAAGCCTGTGTCTCAGACATAAGGAAGTGGATGGCTGCAAACTTTCTACTCTTAAACTCGGACAAAACAGAGATGCTTGTTCTAGGTCCCAAGAAACAAAGAGATCTTCTGTTGAATCTGACAATTAATCTGGATAGTTGTACAGTCGTCTCAAATAAAACTGTGAAGGACCTCGGCGTTACTCTGGACCCTGATCTCTCTTTTGAAGAACATATCAAGACTGTTTCAAGCACAGCTTTTTTCCATCTACGTAACATTGCAAAAATCCGAAACTTTCTATACAAAAATGACGCAGAAAAATTAATTCATGCCTTTGTTACTTCTAGGTTGGTCTACTGCAATGCTCTATTTTCCAGCTACCCGGATAAAGCACTAAATAAACTTCAGTTAGTGCTAAATACGGCTGCTAGAATCCTGACTAGAACCCCAAAAATTGATCATATTACTGATTATATTGCTAATTTCAAGGTTTTACTGCTAACCTACAAAGCATTACATGGGCTTGCTCCTACCTATCTTTCTGATTTGGTCCTGCTGTACATACCTACACGTACGCTATGGTCACAAGACGTGGGCCTCCTAATTGTTCCTAGAATTTCTAAGCAGAATACTGGAGGCAGGGCTTTCTCCTATAGAGCTTCATTTTTATGGAATAGTCTGCCTACCCATGTGAGAGACGCAGACTCAGTCTCAACCTTTAAGTCTTTACTGAAGACATATCTCTTCAGTAGGTCCTATGATTAAGTATAGTCTGGCCAAGGGGTGTGAAGGTGAACGGAAAGGCTGGAGCAATGAACCGCCCTTGCTGTCTCTGCCTGGCCGGTTTCCCCTCTTCCCACTGGGATTCTCTGTCTCTACCCCTATTACAGGGGACTGAGTCACTGGCTTACTGGTGTTCTTCCATGCCGTCCCTGGGAGGGGTGCGTCACTTGAGTGGGTTGAGTCACTGACGTGGTCTTCCTGTCTGGGTTGGCGCCCCCCCTTGGGCTGTGCCGTGGCGGAGATCTTTGTGGGCTATACTCGGCCTTGTCCCGGGATGGTATGTTGGTGGTTGGAGATATCCCTCCAGTGGTGTGGAGGCTGTGCTTTGGCAAAGTGGGTGGGGTTATATCCTACCTGTTTGGCCCTGTCTGGGGTTTCATCGGATGGGGCCACAGTGTCTCCTGACCCCTCCTGTCTCAGCCCCAGTATTTATGCTGTAGTAGTTTATGTGTCGGGGGGCTAGGGTCAGTCTGTCACATCTGGAGTATTTCTCTTGTCTTTTCCAGTGTCCTGTGTGAATTTAAATATGCTCTCTCTAATTCTCTCTTTTTCTTTCTTTCTTTCTCTCTCTCGGAGGACCTGAGCCCTAGGACCATGCCTCAGGACTACCTGGCTTGATGACTCCTTGCTGTCCCCAGTTCACCTGGCCGTGCTGCTGCTCCAGTTCCAACTGTTCTGCCTGCAGCTATGGAACCCTGACCTGTTCACCGGACGTGCTACCTGTCCCAGACCTGTTGTCCCAGACCTGCTGGAACCCTGACCTATTCACCGGACGTGCTACCTGTCCCAGACCTGCTGTTTTCAACTCTCTAGAGACAGCAGAAGCGGTAGAGATACTCTCAAAGATCGGCTATGAAAAAGCCAACTGACACTTACTCTTGTGTTACTGACTTGTTGCACCCTCGATAACTACTGTGATTATTATTATTTGACAATGCTGGTCATTTATGAACATTTGAACATCTAGGCCATGTGCTGTTATAATCTCCACCCGGCACAGCCAGAAGCGGACTGGCCACCCCTCATAGCCTGGTTCCTCTCTAGGTTTCTTCCTAGGTTTTGGCCTTTCTAGGGAGTTTTTTCTAGCCACCGTGCTTCTACACCTGCATTGCTTGCTGTTTGGGGTTTTAGGCTGGGTTTCTGTACAGCACTTTGTGATATCAGCTGATGTAAGAAGGGCTATATAAATACATTTGATTTGATGGTGCTGAATGGACAGCTACACTCCCTGTGTGTTTCTCAAAATGTATACTACCGTGCCCGAGTATGCAACTTAGAGCACGGGAGGGTCGGAGTATCAATACGAACTGAGCCCGTACTCCGTTTTTAAGCATGAATCGCTGCAAGCTTCAACGAAAAGTATGCAAAGAAACCACGTAAAAAAAGACGCAATAAAAAAATACGATGGCGAGTATTATTTAAGCTGAAGAGAGAGAAAATACATTCGCACTTCAGAATAAAATGTTTCCTATTCACATCTCATATGTTGCCTGACTACAATATTTTATCTTGATTTGTTAATAGCTGTGTTCATTTTGGCATGTTTACCTGCCTACGTACCGTAGATCACAAGCCCATAATAAGTCAATAGGGCTAACTGGCTAGCTACTACTACTGTTAGCTAGCCATGAAGAATTGTTAGCAAGCTCCCAACAAAGAATTGACATGGTTTGTGAAAGGACTTGCAAGGTAGACATGTGTACAGGAGTCTCTCTCTCTCAACATAAATATGGGTTGAATTTACAATAGCGTTTTGTTCTTCACTGGTTTCCCTTTTCTTGTGGCAACAGGTCACAATATTGCTGCTGTGATGGCACACTGTGGTATTTCACCCAATAGATATGGGAGCTAATCAAAATTTGATTTGTTTTCGAATTCTTTGTAGGTCTGTGTAATCTGAGGCAAATATGTGTCTCTAATATGGTCATAGATTTGTCAGGAGGTTAGGAAGTGCAGCTCCGTTTCCACCTCATTTTGTGGGCAGTGTGCACATAGCCTAAGGCAGCAATTCTCAATAGCAAGGCTATGCTCACTGAGTCTGTACATAGTGAACCAAGTGAAGCCCCCTCTGCCAAACCGTCCCCTATCCCAGACGATGCTGGGCCAATTGTGCGCCGCCCTATGGGAATCCCGGTCACGGCCGGTAATGACACAGCCTGGGATTGAACCCCAGGCTGTAGTGATGCCAAAGCACTGGGATGCAGTGCCTTAGACTGCTGCGCCCCTGCATGCAGTCTCAATTTGGTGTTTGTCCCGTTTTGTGAATTCTTGGTTGGTGAGCGGACCCTAGACCTCACAACCATAAAGGGCAAAGGGTTCTAGAACTGATTCAAGTATTTTTTGCCAGATCCCTATTGGTATATCAAATCTTATGTTCCTTTTGATGGCGTAGAAGGCCCTTCTTGCCTTGTCTCTCAGATCGTTCACAGCTTTGAGGAAGTTACCTGTGGTGCTGATATTTAGGCCGAGGTATGTATCGTTTTTTGTGTGCTCTATTGCAACGGGGTCTAGATGGAATTTGTAGTCCTGGCAACTGGACCTTTTTTGGAACACCATTATTTTTGTCCTACTGAGATATACTGTCAGGGCCCATGTCTGACAGAATCTGTGCAGAAGATCTAGGTGCTGCTGTAGACCCTCAAGCACCAGATCATCAGCAAATAGTAAACATTTTACTTCAGATTCTAGAAAGGTGAGGCCGGGTGCTGCAGACTGTTCTAGTGCCCTCGCCAATTTCTTTTTTTCTCTCTCTCTCTCACTCTGAAAATGACTGCAGATAATGAGGAGGCAGGCTGACACTACCCCGACATTGTCTCCCTGAACCCTCTGATCTCGCTCTTTCTCTCTCATTCCCATTACGAAAAAAGATTGCAGTCAGAGTGCAGTTTTTAACTAGGCAAGTCAGTTAAAACTTCCCTGGGCTAGGTGGGACGCTTGCCAGTGGAATCGCATGGCGCGAAATACAAATACCTCAAAAACGCTATAACTTCAATTTCTCAAACATATGACTATTTTAGTTCCAAATAATCCATAGTTATATTCAAATAGATCCGTTTTGTTCGTGCGTTCAGGTCACTATCCGAAGGGTGACGGGCGAACGCATTTCGTGACAAAAAAATTCAAAATATTCCATTACCGTACTTAGAAGCATGTCAAACACTGTTTAAAATAATTTTTTATGCTATTTTTCTCGTAAAATAGCGATAATATTCCAACCGGGCAACGTTGTATTCATTCAAAGGCTGAAAGAAAAAAATGGAGAATTCTCGTGAATGCGCATCTCAGTCTCACTGTCCCCAGGCTGACCACTCACAAACAGAGCTGTTGTACTTTGCCCAGAGACAGCAGACACCCCATTCCACTTTCTGGCGGCTTTAGAGAGCCAATGGGAGCCTTAGAAAGTGTCACGTTACAGCACAGATGCTGTATTTTCGATAGAGATGCAACAGAAGGACAACAAATTGTCAGACAGGGCACTTCCTGTATGGAATCTTGTCAGGTTTTGGCCTGCAATATGAGTTCTGTTATACTCACAGACACCATTCAAACAGTTTTAGAAACTTTAGAGTGTTTCTATCCAAATCCACAAATTATATGCATATTCTCGTTTCTGGGCAAGAGTAGTAACCAGTTTAAATCGGGTACGTTTTTTATCCGGCCGTGCAAATACTGCCCCCTAGCCCCAACAGGATTTATTAAGAACAAATTCTTACAATGACGGCCTAAACCGGCCAAACCCGGACAACGCTGGGCCAATTGTGCGCCGCTCTGTGGGACTCCCAATCACATCCAGTTGTGATACAGCCTGGAATCAAACCAGGGTCTGTATTGATGACTCTAGCACGGAGATGCAGTGCCTTAGACCGCCTCGTCATTCGGGAGCAACTGCAGTACACTGCAGTACAGTTATGCTACAGTAAACTGTAGTTAGAAGGCAGTATAACTGCAGTATGCTGCAAATATTACATCCAAAATAACACAGTTACTGCACTTTAAAACTGCAAGTCTCATTCACTCCAATGAGAAAAGTTTCTGCGGAGTTAGTGATGCCAACATGGCTTCCCCCTGTCTCTGACCCAGCATCCAGCAGCTTTTTCCAACATGTCTTCCCCCTGTCTCTGATCCAGCAGCTGTTTCCAACATGTCTTCCCCCTGTCTCTGATCCAGCAGCGGTTTCCAACATGTCTTCCCCCTGTCTCTGATCCAGCATCCAGCAGCTGTTTCCAACATGGCTTCCCCCTGTCTCTGATCCAGCAGCTGTTTCCAACATGTCTTCCCCCTGTCTCTGATCCAGCATCCAGCAGCTGTTTCCAACATGGCTTCCCCCTGTCTCTGATCCAGCATCCAGCAGCTTTTTCCAACATGGCTTTGCCCTGTCTCTGATCCAGCATCCAGCAGCTGTTTCCAACATGGCTTCCCCCTGTCTCCGATCAAGCATCCAGCAGCTGTCTCCAACATGGCTTTCCCCCGTCTCTGATCCAGCATCCAGCAGCTGTCTCCAACATGTCTTCCCCATGTCTCTGATCCAGCAGCTGTCTCCAACATGTCTTCCCCCTGTCTCTGATCCAGCATCTGTTTCCAACATGGCTTCCCCCTGTCTCCGATCAAGCATCCAGCAGCTGTCTCCAACATGGCTTTCCCCCGTCTCTGATCCAGCATCCAGCAGCTGTCTCCAACATGTCTTCCCCCTGTCTCTGATCCAGCATCCAGCAGCTGTTTCCAACATGGCTTCCCCCTGTCTCTGATCCAGCAGCTGTTTCCAACATGTCTTCCCCCTGTCTCTGATCCAGCATCCAGCAGCTGTTTCCAACATGGCTTCCCCCTGTCTCTGATCCAGCATCCAGCAGCTTTTTCCAACATGGCTTTGCCCTGTCTCTGATCCAGCATCCAGCAGCTGTTTCCAACATGGCTTCCCCCTGTCTCCGATCAAGCATCCAGCAGCTGTCTCCAACATGGCTTTCCCCCGTCTCTGATCCAGCATCCAGCAGCTGTCTCCAACATGTCTTCCCCCTGTCTCTGATCCAGCAGCTGTCTCCAACATGTCTTCCCCCTGTCTCTGATCCAGCATCTGTCTCCAACATGTCTTCCCCCTGTCTCTGATCCAGCAGCTGTTTCCAACATGTCTTCCCCCTGTCTCTGATCCAGCAGCTGTTTCCAACATGTCTTCCCCCTGTCTCTGACCCAGCATCCAGCAGCTGTCTCCAACATGTCTTCCCCCTGTCTCTGATCCAGCATCTGTTTCCAACATGTCTTCCCCCTGTCTCTGATCCAGCAGCTGTTTCCAACATGTCTTCCCCCTGTCTCTGATCCAGCATCCAGCAGCTGTTTCCAACATGGCTTCCCCCTGTCTCTGATCCAGCAGCTGTTTCCAACATGTCTTCCCCCTGTCTCTGATCCAGCATCCAGCAGCTGTTTCCAACATGGCTTCCCCCTGTCTCTGATCCAGCAGCTGTTTCCAACATGTCTTCCCCCTGTCTCTGATCCAGCATCCAGCAGCTGTTTCCAACATGGCTTCCCCCTGTCTCTGATCCAGCATCCAGCAGCTTTTTCCAACATGGCTTTGCCCTGTCTCTGATCCAGCATCCAGCAGCTGTTTCCAACATGGCTTCCCCCTGTCTCCGATCAAGCATCCAGCAGCTGTCTCCAACATGGCTTTCCCCCGTCTCTGATCCAGCATCCAGCAGCTGTCTCCAACATGTCTTCCCCCTGTCTCTGATCCAGCAGCTGTCTCCAACATGTCTTCCCCCTGTCTCTGATCCAGCATCTGTCTCCAACATGGCTTCCCCCTGTCTCTGATCCAGCAGCTGTTTCCAACATGTCTTCCCCCTGTCTCTGATCCAGCAGCTGTTTCCAACATGTCTTCCCCCTGTCTCTGATCCAGCAGCTGTTTCCAACATGTCTTCCCCCTGTCTCTGATCCAGCATCCAGCAGCTGTTTCCAACATGGCTTCCCCCTGTCTCTGATCCAGCAGCTGTTTCCAACATGTCTTCCCCCTGTCTCTGACCCAGCATCCAGCAGCTGTCTCCAACATGTCTTCCCCCTGTCTCTGATCCAGCATCTGTTTCCAACATGTCTTCCCCCTGTCTCTGATCCAGCAGCTGTTTCCAACATGTCTTCCCCCTGTCTCTGATCCAGCATCCAGCAGCTGTTTCCAACATGGCTTCCCCCTGTCTCTGATCCAGCAGCTGTTTCCAACATGTCTTCCCCCTGTCTCTGATCCAGCATCCAGCAGCTGTTTCCAACATGGCTTCCCCCTGTCTCTGATCCAGCAGCTGTTTCCAACATGTCTTCCCCCTGTCTCTGATCCAGCATCCAGCAGCTGTTTCCAACATGGCTTCCCCCTGTCTCTGATCCAGCATCCAGCAGCTTTTTCCAACATGGCTTTGCCCTGTCTCTGATCCAGCATCCAGCAGCTGTTTCCAACATGGCTTCCCCCTGTCTCCGATCAAGCATCCAGCAGCTGTCTCCAACATGGCTTTCCCCCGTCTCTGATCCAGCATCCAGCAGCTGTCTCCAACATGTCTTCCCCCTGTCTCTGATCCAGCAGCTGTCTCCAACATGTCTTCCCCCTGTCTCTGATCCAGCATCTGTCTCCAACATGGCTTCCCCCTGTCTCTGATCCAGCAGCTGTTTCCAACATGTCTTCCCCCTGTCTCTGATCCAGCAGCTGTTTCCAACATGTCTTCCCCCTGTCTCTGATCCAGCAGCTGTTTCCAACATGTCTTCCCCCTGTCTCTGATCCAGCATCCAGCAGCTGTTTCCAACATGGCTTCCCCCTGTCTCTGATCCAGCAGCTGTTTCCAACATGTCTTCCCCCTGTCTCTGATCCAGCATCCAGCAGCTGTTTCCAACATGGCTTCCCCCTGTCTCTGATCCAGCAGCTGTTTCCAACATGTCTTCCCCCTGTCTCTGATCCAGCATCCAGCAGCTGTTTCCAACATGGCTTCCCCCTGTCTCTGATCCAGCATCCAGCAGCTGTTTCCAACATGGCTTCCCCCTGTCTCTGATCAAGCATCCAGCAGCTGTCTCCAACATGGCTTCCCCCCGTCTCTGATCCAGCATCCAGCAGCTGTCTCCAACATGTCTTCCCCCTGTCTCTGATCCAGCAGCTGTCTCCAACATGTCTTCCCCTGTCTCTGATCCAGCATCTGTTTCCAACATGTCTTCCCCCTGTCTCTGATCCAGCATCTGTCTCCAACATGGCTTCCCCCTGTCTCTGAT
The DNA here is from genome assembly GCF_965601325.2 of Salmo salar. Classification (NCBI taxonomy): domain Eukaryota; kingdom Metazoa; phylum Chordata; class Actinopteri; order Salmoniformes; family Salmonidae; genus Salmo; species Salmo salar. The sequence continues at coordinate 13,627,448 of NC_138303.1, read as the reverse complement.
CCAGCATCCAGCAGCTGTTTCCAACATGTCTTCCCCTTGTCTCTGATCCAGCAGCTGTTTCCAACATGTCTTCCCCCTGTCTCTGATCCAGCATCCAGCAGCTGTCCCCCCCCCCCCCCCCCCCCCGCAGCGTTTGGAGCTGAATACAAATGGACAGAAAAATAAATTATTACAAACAAATGACCTAATTTGGATGTAAATTCAAGGGTTGAGAAAATGAGAACTGTCAACTGTGGCAGAAAATGCATGGGTTGGGTAGGTTACTTTCTAAATGGAATCCACAGGAGGTTGGTGACACTTTAATTGGGGAGGACGGGCTCGTGGTAATGGCTGGAGTGGAATAGGTGGAATGGTATCAAATACATCAAACAAATGGTTTGATGCCATTCGATTTGCTCCATTCCAGACATTATTATGAGACAGACAGACAGAGCAAGAGTGAGGGGAAAACATAAAGTTATTAAAACAGAGGGAAAAGTACAGCGAGGAGGTGGTGTTGCGTAGCCAGGATTGACAACGTCTCTAATTGAACGGTGTGTTTGTGGAGGACAGGAAGGGAGAGAGGAAGACGCTGTGTTTGTGGAGGACAGGAAGGGAGAGAGGAAGACGCTGTGTTTGTGGAGGACAGGAAGGGAGAGAGGAAGGAGCTGTGTGTGTGGAGGACAGGAAGGGAGAGAGGAAGACGCTGTGTGTGTGGAGGACAGGAAGGGAGAGAGGAAGGCGCTGTGTGTGTGGAGGACAGGAAGGGAGAGAGGAAGGCGCTGTGTGTGTGGAGGACAGGAAGGGAGAGAGGAAGGCGCTGTGTGTGTGGAGGACAGGAAGGGAGAGAGGAAGGCGCTGTGTGTGTGGAGGACAGGAAGGGAGAGAGGAAGACGCTGTGTGTGTGGAGGACAGGAAGGGAGAGAGGAAGACGCTGTGTGTGTGGAGGACAGGAAGGGAGAGAGGAAGACGCTGTGTGTGTGGAGGACAGGAAGGGAGAGAGGAAGGCGCTGTGTGTGTGGAGGACAGGAAGGGAGAGAGGAAGACGCTGTGTTTGTGGAGGACAGGAAGGGAGAGAGGAAGACGCTGTGTTTGTGGAGGACAGGAAGGGAGAGAGGAAGACGCTGTGTGTGTGGAGGACAGGAAGGGAGAGAGGAAGACGCTGTGTGTGTGGAGGACAGGAAGGGAGAGAGGAAGCTGTGTGTGTGGAGGACAGGAAGGGAGAGAGGAAGACGCTGTGTGTGTGGAGGACAGGAAGGGAGAGAGGAAGGCGCTGTGTGTGTGGAGGACAGGAAGGAAGAGAGGAAGGAGCTGTGTGTGTGGAGGACAGGAAGGGAGAGAGGAAGACGCTGTGTGTGTGGAGGACAGGAAGGGAGAGAGGAAGCTGTGTGTGTGGAGGACAGGAAGGGAGAGAGGAAGGAGCTGTGTGTGTGGAGGACAGGAAGGGAGAGAGGAAGGCACTGTGTGTGTGGAGGACAGGAAGGGAGAGAGGAAGACGCTGTGTGTGTGGAGGACAGGAAGGGAGAGAGGAAGGCGCTGTGTGTGTGGAGGACAGGAAGGGAGAGAGGAAGGCGCTGTGTGTGTGGAGGACAGGAAGGGAGAGAGGAAGGCGCTGTGTGTGTGGAGGACAGAAGGGAGAGAGAAAGACGGTGTCTGCAGGCAGCCAGCTCTAATCCCAGCTATAGCCCTGCTCCCTGCTCCATGGTTGGGATAAATACCCAGCCCCTAACTGTGGTGCCACCCGTGATCATGGTGATGAAGGGCCTCGCTATGACACACGACATGGTAAGAGGGGTCAGTAAACAAACAACCCTGCACTTCTAACTAACTAACTAACTAACACATACACACACACACATACCCCTGGGGACACCTAACAAAAGGTCACGGTTATTGGTTGCTTGTTTATTTGCTTGCTTGTTTCCTAGTGGCTAAAATCCTCATTTTAGACACTGTTTTTTTTTTTTTGTGAAGCTGATTTGGTTTTCACTCCCCGGGCTCATTCTTCTGCCTTTCCTCCTCTACCTTATCCTCTCTTTTTACCTTCTGATACGCCGAACCTGCCATAGTCTTCCTCCTCGTCCTCCTACCCCTCTTCCTCATCCTCCTACCCCTCCTCTCCCTACCCCTCGAACTCAGCCACCCACTCTACTGTAGGTGTCAGGAAGCCTGAGTGAACGTTTCCCCAGCAATTTACTTTCCACTAAAATAAAGCTATATCAATCAGCTGATGGGAAAATAGAGGGCTATTACTCTGTAGCAAGATGCTTGATTGGAAGTATATTGATATGTATATATGGCAGGTAGCGTGGGTGGGAAAAAGGATGTAAATGCATAGTTATTTTGTTGATTCAATGACTGAGTTACAGATCAGAGTAAAAGCCTACTGCTCTGTTAGCATAATCATATATTACATATATTTTCCCTGGCGCACGAGAGACCATGTCAGCTGTGCCTGAGCAATTTGTGGAAATGAGTGCGATGAATAGAGAATTTTGTTGTGGCATGATGGTAAAGTGGGTTCAATTTTAATGTTGTGTTATAAAAAAATGTAAAACACATGAAGGGTGATGCCTTCATGTGCTAAGACAAAGCAGCTGTTCTGTTGGCATGGAGCTCTGGAAATGGTGAAGCAGAGCACCTTCACACACACACACACACACACACACACACAGAACAGATGCATTCTCAGTGGAGATTAATTGGTAGTGATTAATTAACGTAACATGGTGTTGGGTGACGGCGACGTAACATGGTGTTGGGTGGCAGTGACGTAACGTGGTGTTGGGTGGCAGTGACGTAACGTGGTGTTGGGTGGCAGTGACGTAACGTGGTGTTGGGTGACGTAACATGGTGTTGGGTGACGTAACATGGTGTTGGGTGACAGTGACGTAACGTGGTGTTGGGTGACGTAACGTGGTGTTGGGTGACAGTGACATAACATGGTGTTGGGTGACGTAACATGGTGTTGGGTAACAGTGACGTAACATGGTGTTGGGTGACGTAACATGGTGTTGGGTGACAGTGACGTAACATGGTGTTGGGTGACATAACATGGTGTTGGGTGGCAGTGACGTAACATGGTGTTGGGTGACATAACATGGTGTTGGGTGGCAGTGACATAACATGGTGTTGGGTGACAGTAACATGGTGTTGGGTGGCAGTGACGTAACGTGGTGTTGGGTGACAGTGACGTAACGTGGTGTTGGGTGACGTAACGTGGTGTTGGGTGACAGTGACGTAACGTGGTGTTGGGTGACAGTGACGTAACGTGGTGTTGGGTGACAGTGACGTAACGTGGTGTTGGGTGGCAGTGACGTAACGTGGTGTTGGGTCGCAGTGACGTAACGTGGTGTTGGGTGGCAGTGACGTAACGTGGTGTTGGGTGACAGTAACAGTGGTGTTGGGTGACAGTGACGTAACGTGGTGTTGGGTGACAGTGACGTAACGTGGTGTTGGGTGACAGTGACATAACGTGGTGTTGGGTGACAGTGACGTAACGTGGTGTTGGGTGACAGTGACATGGTGTTGGGTGACAGTGACATGGTGTTGGGTGACAGTGACATAACATGGTGTTGGGTGGCAGTGACATAACATGGTGTTGGGTGACAGTGACATAACATGGTGTTGGGTGACAGTGACATAACATGGTGTTGGGGCGTGACGTAACATGGTGTTGGGTGACAGTGACATAACATGGTGTTGGGTGACGTAACATGGTGTTGGGTGACAGTGACATAACATGGTGTTGGGTGACAGTGACGTAACATGGTGTTGGGTGACAGTGACGTAACGTGGTGTTGGGTGGCAGTGACATAACATGGTGTTGGGTGACGTAACGTGGTGTTGGGTGACAGTGACGTAACATGGTGTTGGGTGACGGTGACGTAACGTGGTGTTGGGTGAGCGGGTGGGGACGTAACATGGTGTTGGGTGGCAGTGACATAACATGGTGTTGGGTGCGGTGACGTAACATGGTGTTGGGTGACGGTGACGTAACGTGGTGTTGGGTGGCAGTGACATAACATGGTGTTGGGTGACGGTAACGACGTGGTGTTGGGTGACAGTGACGTAACATGGTGTTGGGTGGCAGTGACATAACATGGTGTTGGGTGACGTAACATGGTGTTGGGTGACAGTGACTTAACATGGTGTTGGGTGACAGTGACGTAACACGGTGTTGGGTGACGGTGACATAACATGGTGTTGGGGGGTGACGTAACGTGGTGTTGGGTGACGTAACGTGGTGTTGGGTGACAGTGACGTAACATGGTGTTGGGTGACAGTGACGTAACTTGGTGTTGGGTGACGTAACACGGTGTTGGGTGACAGTGACGTAACACGGTGTTGGGTGACAGTGACGTAACACGGTGTTGGGTGACAGTGACGTAACACGGTGTTGGGTGACAGTGACGTAACATGGTGTTGGGTGGACGTAACGTGGTGTTGGGTGACAGTGACGTAACATGGTGTTGGGTGACAGTGACGTAACATGGTGTTGGGTGACAGTGACGTAACACGGTGTTGGGTGACAGTGACGTGACAGGGTTTTGTACCCAGTGAGTGTAACTTTGGTAGGAGCCAGAAATCCCCTCTCTAAGCCTCTTGTCCTGTTTGATTGCAATTGAGCCCACTGCATATGTTACCGTAGTCTCAGGAGTGTGCTTCCCTTCCCATGCTGTCACAGCACACGATTGAAATGGAGAATTGCTTTTCGTTTGAACAATGAAAAGCCCTCTTCAATTTACTCAGAAAGGTAAGGGGATAAGCAAGAGGAAGAAAAAGAAAGAAAGAAAGAAAGAAAGAAAGAGGGGAGCAGAGAGATTGAGTGAATGTGAGAGAGACAAAGGAAGGCAGGCAGACAGACAAGCTGGACAGGCAGGCAGACAGACAAGTGGACAGGCAGGCAGGCAGGCAGGCAGGCAGGCAGGCAGGCAGGCAGGCAGGCAGGCAGGCAGGCAGGCAGGCAGGCAGGCAGGCAGGCAGGCAGGGTACTCTAATCTCTCTACTCCTGTTAACTTATCTGTGAACTCTAGCCAACAGCATGATGTAGAGTGGATGCCAGAGAAAAATTTCAAAATGGAAGAAGAAAACATTTATTTCACACTGGTGAGTTTGGACTCGTGGAGAATTCCAACCTCGATTCAGGGGTAGACGTAACATAGTAAATGTAAATCTGGGACATTCCAATTAGTATGATATGTTACGTTTTGTATGGTATCTATTAATTTGTGTATGTCCACCACCCATTTCGCATGATATGTTACGAATTACAATTCTTATGATATGTTACAAATTTGCAAAACAGATGATATGTTATAAATTCCAATTTGTTATGGCTAACGTTAGCTAGGTGGTTAGGTGGCTATTGTTAACGCTACCTAGGAGGCTAACATTAGCTAGGCTAGGGGTTAAGGTTAGCTAACATGTTAAGTAGTTGCAAAGTATCTAAAAAGTAGTAAGTAGTTAAAATGTTGTTAATTAGCTAAAATGCTAAAGCTGTCCAAGATGTGATTCGAACATACAACCTTTGTGTTGTTAGACGTTTGCGATTCTTTTGTTTTTGCCTTCAAAGCTGCAGCTAGTAGCGTGTAAAAATTGTCTGTCCTCGATTGCAACACTCACTACCAAGTTCCTTCCTACCTCTGGAAGCAACGTCAGCACAATAACTGTTTGTTGGGAGCTTCATGAAATGGGTTTCCATGGCTGAGCAGCAGCACACAAGCATAAGATCACCATCTGGAGTGGTGTAAAGCTTGCCGCCATTGGACTCTGGAGCAGTGGAAACGTGTTCTCTGGAGTGATGAATCACGCTTCATCATCTGGTAGTCCGACTGATAAATCTGGGTTTGGCGGATGCCAGGAGAACGCTACCTGCCCGAATGCATAGTTTGTTGGCGGTGGAATAATGGTCTGGGGCTGTTTTCATGGTTCGGCTAGGCCCCTTAGTTCCAGTGAAGGGAAATCTCAACGCTAAAGCATACAATGACATTCTAGATGATTCTGTGCTTCCAACTTTGTGGCAACAGTTTGGGGAAGGCTGTTTCAGCATGACAATGCCTCCATGCACAAAGCGAGGTACATACAGAAATAGTTTGTCGAGATCAGTGTGGAAGAACTTGACTGGCCTGCACAGAGCCCTGACCTCAAACCCATCGAACACCTTTGGGATGAATTGGAATGCCGACCATTTATTCCATCCTTGTCTGGAAAACACTCCGTTACTAAAAATCTGTTTGTGTGTTGGTAGCAATGATGATCGTGTATTTATTGTCTATGGTTGGTTAGTTGGTTCTCAGCTGGCTAGCAATCTTGCTGGCAATTTAATGACACTAGCTAACAGTAAGCTGACAATAATTAAATGTCCATGTTAGGTATGCTAAGATAGCCAGTCTAATAGAGATCAATACAATTAGTGGGGTAGTTAAATTGTGTATTGTTGGGTGTTGATTCCATTGGCATGTGCTTCCAACCCTTAACTCTGCACAAGGTGAAGGTAAATTGGCAAAAATATTTACCAGCTGACAGCTAAAAAGCTACATTTACAGTAAGCATTGCATAAACATGAATGTGGTAGTGTTTGTATGGGTTTGTGTTTGTGTTATTGGATTACATGTAGCCTGAGTACCACAGAGTATCTTGCTGACCATGTGATCAATTTAGCCTACCCCTATTAAATGTTTACCTTTTCTCTTTGTAAAACTCAGGTTATCTGGAGTCCTTCCACAGTGCCCTGCTGAAAAATACCCCAAGGCGGCTGAATTTTGGGTACACAAGTGTGAGGGAGGGGACACGTCTTGCAGTTATGGAGCACAGCAAGATTGCGGGACAAAAACCATCAAGGGACACTGAAAGGTATAAAATCAATACTACAACAGTAATGACATAACCATCTCATTATTTTCTCTGCAGATTCTCAAAACACAATACAAAGACACGTCTACAAAAAGCCCCTGCCAAGGGCTACTATTGACACAAACGATTTGTCAAAGTCAATGGGCTGAGGGAGGTTTACAGACAGGTCTTTGAGATTAGGAAGTGGATTTTGGTTGTGCTTAGAGACAGTAAATGCACTGTTGTGAATGAGAACGATTGAGGAGAAACGGCACCTTTCAATCTCCAATACACAACAATACCTACTGTTTAAGAACTGCCCTCCTACGACATTCACACCTTCTGCAGCCCCCCAGCCCATTCACTTTGTTGACTGATCTTTCCTCTCAAAAGCAACTCCCAATGTCCTTCATTGTTCCTAAACAAGTCCCAATCGATTGACACCTTTACCTACACAGGCGTGTTGCCCTACGTCCCTTCCACAAAAAGTGTAAAATGGTAACACCACAACCACGTCTTTCCAGGAGATGTGCAGTACCAGCAAATCTTCTGCAAGAGGTCGAAAAAGTTGGTGGTGAAGGTCTACAAGCCTTACACTACTTCCGGCAGAGTCTTATCCAGCTGGCCGTACACCGAAGACAGGTCAATACCATTCACCACAAGCACAAAGAGTCTCAGCTTCCACAACCCAGCATGCCAAACACCATTGCCAGTGGTGTTTGACCAAACAGATAAATTCTGAAAAAGATCTGATGCGATTGGTCAAAAGACCAATTAGTGGAAAAAATATCAGAATTGGGTTGTCTGTGTAAATGCAGACAATGTGGCTCGGCGTAAGACCACGTAGAACCACCATAAAATACTGTAAATAGGGATATTTTCTATCAATCTTCGAAAGTTGTCTGCCTTTATGGATTTACATATAATATTTAAAGAAGCTGTACAGTGCTCTGAAGCATCAAACGTAGCATCAAACTGAACGTCAAAAACGTATGTGACATTCAGATATATCCAAAGAATGTTATTTCTCAAAATGTAAAATACAGGGGAGTGTACACTACTTAACTAACTCAAAAAGAGAACTGGGTATTCAACAAGAATGTTAAATGGTAAAAGTAACAAACAGAAAAATACAGTATGAACAGTGTTGTACAGTTCAGTGTGTCTCAGGTGCAGTAAAGTGCAGAGAACTGTAGCTAGATTGTTACACCAGATAATGTGATTTAACCAAAGTTTTGGGGTAAAAGAATTACTGGGAGTTACAGGATAGGTACTGTTTGGTCTAGCACTGAGAATCTTTGACCAACCTTTTTTGCCGATATTGTCTTCATCCTCGATTTGTGGAAACAGGAGTTTCATAAAATGTCTATGTCCAGTAGCAGGGGGTCCGTTTGAATTTAGAAAATGCTCCGTTGTTAAAATAAAATTGCTCCATGAAGTAATCCAACAACGGGTACACCGCCATCTTGTTTATTTCAAGTCTTCTCTCATTGATCAAGACTGGTAGGTGGGTGAAATTCTGCCACTTGCGAATTGAAGAGAAATTATGAAAACACAGAGAGACGAAAGATATACAGTGGCAAGAAAAAGTATGTGAACCCTTTGGAATTACCTGGATATCTGCATAAATTGGTCATGAAATTTGATCTGATCTTCATCTAAGTCACAACAATAGACAAACATAGTGTGCTTAAACTAATAACACACAAATTATTGTATTTTTGTTGTCTATATTGAATACATATTTAAACATTCACAGTGTAGATTGGAAAAAGTAAGTGAACCCCTAGGCTAATGACTTCTCCAAAAGCTAATTGGATTCAGGAGTCAGCTAACATGGAGTCCAATCAATGAGACGAGATTGGACATGTTGGTTAGAGCTACATTGCCCTATAAAAAAACACTCATAAAATTAGAGTTTGCTATTCACAAGAAGAATTGCCTGATGTGAACCATGCCTCGAGCAAAAGAGATCTCAGAAGACCTAAGATTAAGAATTTTTGACTTGCATAAAGCTGGAAAGGGTTACAAAAGTATCTCTAAAAGCATTGATGTTCAACAGTCCACGATAAGACAAATTGTCTATAAATGGAGATAGTTCAGCACTGTTGCTACTCTCCCTAGGAGTGGCCGTCCTGCAACGATGACTGCAAGAGCACAGTGCAGAATGCTCAATGAGGTTAAGAAGAATCCCAGAGTGTCAGCTAAAGACTTACAGAAATCTCTGGAACATGCTACCATCTCTGTTGACGAGTCTGCAATACGTAAAACACTAAACAAGAATGGTGCTCATGGGAGGACACCACGGAAGAAGCCGCTGCTGTCCAAAAAAAACATTGCTGCACATCTGAAGTTTGCAAAAGTGCACCTGGATGTTCCACAGAGCTACTGGCAAAATATTCTGTGGACAGATGAAACTACATTTGAGTTGTTTGGAAGGAACACACAACACTATGTGTGGAGAAAAAAAGGCACAGCACACCAACATCAAAACCTCATCCTAGCTGGAAAGTATGGTGGAGGGAGCATCATGGTTTGGGGCTGCTTTGCTGCCCCATGGCCTGGACAGCTTGCTATCATCGACAGAAAAATGAATTCCCAAGTTTATCAAGACATTTTGCAGGAGAATGTTAGGCTGTATGTCCGCCAATTGAAGCTCAACAGAAGTTGAGCGATGCAACAGGATAATGACCCAAAACACAGAAGTAAATCGACAACAGAATGGCTTCAACAGAAGAAAATACGGCTTCTGGAGTGACCCAGTCAGAGTCCTGACCTCAACCTGATTGAGATGCTGTGCCATGACCTCAAGAGAACAGTTCACACCAGACATCCCAAGAATATTGCTGAAATGAAACAGTTTTATAAAGAGGAATAGTCCAAAATTCCTCCTGACCGTTGTGCAGGTCTGATCCGCAACTACAGAAAACGTTTTGTTGAGGTTATTGTTGCCAAAGGAAGGTCAACCAGTTATTAAATCCAAGGGTTCACATACTCTTTCCACCCTGCACTGTGAATATTTACACAGTGTGTTCAATAAAGACAAGAAAACGTATAATTGTTTGTTTGTTATTGTTGTGACCTAGATGAAGATCAGATCAAATTTGATGACGAATTTATGCTGAAATACAGGTGTTTCTGAAGGGTTCACATACTTTTTCTTGCCACTGTATATATATATATATATATACTTATTATTATTATTATTGGTCAAATATTTGGAGAAGCTTGGCTTCCATTGTCATCAATGAATACCCACCTCTGCAAATGTAACATATCATACTGATTTGAGTGACTCGGATTTACATTTACTATGTTATATCTAGTCTATGAGACCAGGCTTTAGAATCCAGGATGCACTTATCTTAACCCCTGCAATCTGTAAGCTGCAGTATTGTGTGCCGCGTCCAACCCATTTCTCATAGTGCTGTGAGTGCAGCTTGGAAAAAGAAATATATACATAATGATTTTTTTTAGCAGGTGAAGTTGTTTCCACTGAAGGAGTGGGTGATTAAAAGATGAGAAACCAACAATAATGAGCCTTACATTGTGTTGTTGCTTGCTGAGCTAACTGGTTTAGTTGTGTGTTGTGTCAGCCCAAACACCAAACTGGATTACTTCTGTCTGACCTGTGTAGGGGATGGAACACAAACATGCAAATACCTGTTTGGATTTGTGTTTCTATCTAGTAAAACGTGACACTGTTTGGATTTGTGTTTCTATCTAGTAAAACGTGACACTGTTTGGATTTGTGTTTCTATCTAGTAAAACGTGACACTGTTTGGATTTGTGTTTCTATCTAGTAAAACATGACACTGTTTGGATTTGTGTTTCTATCTAGTAAAATGTGACACTGTTTGGATTTGTGTTTCTATCTAGTAAAACGTGACACTGTTTGGATTTGTGTTTCTATCTAGTAAAATGTGACACTGTTTGGATTTGTGTTTCTATCTAGTAAAATGTGACACTGTTTGGATTTGTGTTTCTATCTAGTAAAACATGACATTGTTTGGGATTTATTTAGCTGACATCACCAGTGAGTGACAATTACATTTCACACATAATCTCAATGAGTGCTGTGAGTTTTGGCTGGTGATTGAAGTATGTTCCTTAAAAGGTCACATATTCTCGTAGGGCAGTCTTTGGGGTAGCATGTTGAGCTCACACCAGGTATCGCTCTCTTTCTCTCTCTCTGTTACTGTTTGAGTCTCTGGCAACTTTCCATGACTCACAGAACTGACAAAGAGACAAGGAAAGAGTGAGTGAGAGCAAGAGCAACAGATAAACAAAGATAAACAAAAACAGAGAGAGAGAATGAGAGCGAGAGAAATAGGAGGCAATAAATAAACAACCATGTCACTAGTGTCTGACTGGACATGTTGTGATGAACACGGTGACTTCAGCAGCTGAAGTACAGGGCTCATTCTAAATCCACAAACTCCATTAAAAAATCTGCCCATCCTAATCATGGTGGATGTCGATGAAAATGAAGCCTTCTGACAGAAAAATCTATTACACCTCTCCATTCACATTACCGTAGGTGTTCAGATTACCGTAGGTGTTCAGGGTATTAGGCATAGCCACTGCAGCACCCCATTCAGATTACCGTAGGTGTTCATATTACCGTAGGTGTTCAGATTACCGTAGATGTTCAGATTACCGTAGGTGTTCAGATTACCATAGGTGTTCAGATTACCATAGGTGTTCAGATTACAACAGGTGTTCATATTACCGTAGGTGTTCAGGGTTTTAGGCATAGCCACTGCAGCACCCCATTCAGATTACCGTAGGTGTTCAGATTACCATAGGTGTTCATATTACCGTAGGTGTTCAGATTACCATAGGTGTTCATATTACCGTAGGTGTTCAGATTACCATAGGTGTTCATATTACCGTAGGTGTTCAGATTACCATAGGTGTTCATATTACCGTAGGTCTTCAGATTACCATAGGTGTTCAGATTACCGTAGGTGTTCAGATTACCGTAGGTGTTCAGATTACCATAGGTGTTCATATTACCGTAGGTGTTCAGATTACCATAGGTGTTCATATTACCGTAGGTGTTCAGATTACCATAGGTGTTCATATTACCGTAGGTGTTCAGATTACCATAGGTGTTCATATTACCGTAGGTCTTCAGATTACCATAGGTGTTCAGATTACCATAGGTGTTCATATTACCGTAGGTCTTCAGATTACCATAGGTGTTCATATTACCGTAGGTCTTCAGATTACCATAGGTGTTCAGATTACCGTAGGTGTTCAGGGTTTTAGGCATAGCCATCGAAGCACCACATAAAAAACAAGAGTGGTCCGATATAAATCAAATCAAATCAAATTTGATTTGTCGCATGTGCCAAATACAACAGGTAGACCTTACAGTGAAATGCTTACTTACAAGCCCTTAACCAACAATGCTTTAAAAAGTTTTAAGAAAAATAAGTGTTAAGTAAAAAAATGAAAATAAAAGTAACAAATAATTCAACAGCAGCAGTAAAATCACAATAGCGAGGCTATATACACGGGGTAGCGGTACAGAGTCAATGTGTGGGGGCACCGGTTAGTCGAGGTAATTGAGGTAATATGTACATGTACAGTAGGTAGAGTTAAAGTGACTATGCATTGATATAGCCATCTGCAGTGTGGGCAAAAACGTTTTTCCATTCTCCTCCCGTGTAAGAAAGACATCGCAGTAACCCCCACCCCCAAACTACTTCCCGCGGCAATGGTCTTAGGGTTTCAATTGCAGGATGATGGGAACTGGGTGCTACAGAAGGCTGGGGTCGTCATGGAAACCTGTTGCCACCTAGTGGTTAAAACAGTCAGAAACATGTGAGGTCATAAAAAAAACGGTAATTTTCCACTGAATTATCATATGAAAAGTAGTACACTCAATCGCATGTCCTTTTACAACATTTATTTGTTTAAAAACAGCTCCATTCAAATTCTGCCCATAAAAAACATTTTCAGTATTATAGCAAGATTCCATTGCTAAGCCATGTCTTCACAATGTGCTTGTTGTCCCCATTCAGAACCCCTATCAGGGGACCAAGGCAAGGTCCTTATGACAACAGATTGACATACACAGAAAATCATCCACAACACCAACTATTAGAAGAAAACAGAATACCCCACAGGAACGGGTTACATTTGACAGTCTCAGATCCTATGAAAACGTAGAGTTTGTATGAAGGAGTTGTGTGCCCTGTATGTTTGTGTGGCTGAGAAATGGAGTTACTCTGACCTTGCTAGTGGTAAACAGGGGGGCTGGGGTCAATTCCATTTCAATTCCAGTCATATAAGGAAGTGCACTGAAATTCCAATTATCTTCAATGTTTTTCAATGAGGACCACTTGGAATTGGAATTTGGTTTACTTTCTGAATTGAATGGAAATGACATGGAATTGACCCCCATCCTGGTAATCGGGGGGGGGGGGTCAATATGCTTCACATACTGCTAATGTATTGTTAAATGGCATATTGATGCTGAAGAATTCATGGCTATCAATCACACAGTACACACATCATTCAGTGGTGTTGGTAAACTAGAGGGCTAACAGCATGCCCTCATAATGGAGGGTGCAATAGGGAAGGGTCAATGCATACTGTCTGTACTGGGGAAGGGTCAATGCATACTGTCTGTACTGGGGAAGGGTCAATGAATACTGACTTTACTGGGGAAGGGTCAATGCATACTGTCTGTACTGGGGAAGGGTCAATGAATACTGACTTTACTGGGGAAGGGTCAATGCATACTGTCTGTACTGGGGAAGGGTCAATGAATACTGTACTGGGGAAGGGTCAATGTATACTGTACTGGGGAAGGGTCAATGTATACTGTACTGGGGAAGGGTCAATGTATACTGTACTGGGGAAGGGTCAATGTATACTGTACTGGGGAAGGGTCAATGCATACTGTCTGTACCGGGGAAGGGTCAATGCATTCTGTCTGTACTGGGGAAGGGTCAATGCATACTGTCTGTACTGGGGAAGGGTCAATGAATACTGGGGAAGGGTGGATCACTACCGTATATAAAGGGGAAGGGTAGATGACTACTGTCTGTAAAGGGGAAGGGTAGATGACTACTGTCTCTAAAGGGGAAGGGTAGATCACTACTGTCTGTAAAGGGGAAAGGTAGATCACTACTGTCTATAAAGGGGAAGGGTAGATGACTACTCTCTCTAAAGGGGGAAGGGTAGATGACTACTATCTGTAAAGGGGAAGGGTAGATGACGACTCTCTCTAAAGGGGGAAGGGTAGATGACTACTGTCTATAAAGGGGAAGGGTAGATGACTACTGTCTATAAAGGGGAAGGGTAGATGACTACTGTCTATAAAGGGGAAGGGTAGATGACTACTGTTAATAAAGGGGAAGGGTAGATGACTGCTGTTTTTAAAGGGGAATGGTTGATGACTGCTGTCTGTAAAGGGGAAGGGTAGATGACTGCTGTCTATAAAGGGGAAGGGTAGATCACTACTGTCTATAAAGGGGAAGGGTAGATTACTACTGTTTATAAAGGGGACGGGTAGATGACTGCTGTTTGTCATTCGGAATGGTAGATTACTACTGTCTGTGAAGGGGAAGGGTAGATGACTACTGTCTATAAAGGGGAAGGGTAGATGACTACTGTCTGTAAAGGGGAAGGGTAGATGACTACTGTCTATAAAGATGAAGGGTAGATGACTACTGTTTGTAAAGTTGAAGGGTAGATTACTCCTGTCTGTAAAGGGGAAGGGTATATGACTACTGTCAATAAAGGGGAAGAAAAGATGACCACTGTCTATAATGGGGAAGGGTAGATGACTACTGTCTATAAAGGGGAAGGGTAGATGACTACTGTCTATAAAGGGGAAGGGTAGATGACTACTGTCTATAAAGGGGAAGGGTAGATGACTACTGTCTATAAAGGGGAAGGGTAGATGACTACTGTCTATAAAGGGGAAGGGTAGATGACTACTGTCTATAAAGGGGAAGGGTAGATGACTACTGTCTGTAACGGAGAAGGGTAGATGACTACTGTCTGTAAAGGAGAAGGGTAGATGACTACTGTCTATAAAGGGGAAGGGTAGATGACTACTGTCAATAAAGGGGAAGAGAAGATGACCACTGTCTATAATGGGGAAGGGTAGATGACTACTGTCTATAAAGGAGAAGGGTAGATGACTACTGTCTGTAAAGGGGAAGGGTAGATGACTACTGTCTATAAAGGGGGAGAGTAGATCACCACTGTCTATAAAGGGGAAGGGTAGATCACTACTGTTTGTAAAGGGGAAGGGTAGATGACTACTGTCTATAATGGGGAAGGGTAGATGACTACTGTCTATAAAGGGGAAGGGTAGATCACTACTGTCTATAAAGGGGAAGGTTAGATGACTACTGTTCGTAAAGGGGAAGGGTAGATGACTACTGTCTATAAAGGGGGAGAGTAGATCACCACTGTCTATAAAGGGGAAGGTTAGATGACTACTGTCTATAAAGGGGGAGAGTAGATGACTACTGTCTATAAAGGGGAAGGGTAGATCACTACTGTCTATAAAGGGGAAGGGTAGATGACTACTGTCTGTAACGGAGAAGGGTAGATGACTACTGTCTGTAAAGGAGAAGGGTAGATGACTACTGTCTATAAAGGGGAAGGGTAGATGACTACTGTCAATAAAGGGGAAGAGAAGATGACCACTGTCTATAATGGGGAAGGGTAGATGACTACTGTCTATAAAGGGGAAGGGTAGATCACTACTGTCTATAAAGGGGAAGGGTAGATCGAGCTACTGTCTGTAAAGGGGAAGGGTAGATGACTGCTGTCTATAAAGGTGAAGGGTAGATGACTACTGTTTGTAAAGTTGAAGGGTAGATTACTCCTGTCTGTAAAGGGGAATGGTAGATGACTACTCTCTCTAAAGGGGAAGGGTAGATCACTACTGTATATAAAGGGGAAGGGTAGATGACTACTCTCTCTAAAGGGGGAAGGGTAGACAACTACTGTCTATAAACGGGAAGGGTAGATGACTACTGTCTATAAAAGGGAAAGGTAGATGACTACTGTCTATAAAGGGGAAGGGTATATGACTACTGTCTATAAAGGGGAAGGGTAGATGACTACTGTCTGTAAAGGGGAAGGGTAGATCACTACTGTCTATAAAGGGGAAGGGTAGTTGACTACTGTCTGTAAAGGGGAAGGGTAGTTGACTACTGTCTGTAAAGGAGAAGGGTAGATGACTACTGTCTGTAAAGGAGAAGGGTAGATGACTACTGTCTGTAAAGGGGAAGGGTAGATGACTACTGTCTGTAAAGGGGAAGGGTAGTTGACTACTGTCTGTAAAGGAGAAGGGTAGATGACTACTGTCTGTAAAGGAGAAGGGTAGATGACTACTGTCTATAAAGGGGAAGGGTAGATGACTACTGTCTATAAAGGGAAAGGTAGATGACTACTGTCTATAAAGGGGAAGGGTAGATGACTACTGTCTATAAAGGGAAAGGTAGATGACTACTGTCTATAAAGGGGAAGGGTATATGACTACTGTCTATAAAGGGGAAGGGTAGATGACTGCTGTTTTTAAAGGGGAAGGTTAGATGACTACTGTCTATAAAGGGGAAGGGTAGATGACTACTGTCTATAAAGGGGACGGGTAGATCACTAATGTCTATAAAGGAGAAGGGTAGATGACTGCTGTTTATAAAGGGGAAGGGTAGATGACTGCTGTCTATAAAGGGGAAGGGTAGATTACTACTCTCTCAAAATGGGGAGGGTAGATGACTACTGTTTTTAAAGGGAAAGGGTAGATCACTACTGTTTATAAAGGGGAAGGGTAGATGACTGCTGTTTTTAAAGGGGAAGGGTAGATCAAAACTGTCTGTAAAGGGGAAGGGTAGATGTCTACTGTCTATAAAGGGGAAGGGTAGATGTCTACTGTCTATAAAGGGGAAGGGTAGATGTCTACTGTCTATAAAGGGGAAGGGTGGATGACTACTGTCTATAAAGGGGAAGGGTAGATCACTACTGTCTATAAAGGAGAAGGGTAGATAACTACTGTCTATAAAGGGGAAGGGAAGATGACTACTGTCTATAAAGGGGAAGGGTAGATGACTACTGTTTGTGAAGGGGAAGGGTAGATGACTACTGTCTATAAAGGGGAAGGGTAGATCACTACTGTCTATAAAGGAGAAGGGTAGATGACTACTGTCTATAAAGGGGAAGGGTAGATGACTGCTGTTTTTAAAGGGGAAGGGTAGATTTCTACTGTCTGTAAAGGGGAAGGGTAGAAGACTACTGTCTATAAAGGGGAAGGGTAGATGGCTACTGTCTGTAAATGGGAAGGGTAGATGACTACTGTCAATAAAGGGGAAGGGAAGATGACTACTGTTTTTAAAGGGGAAGGGTAGCTCACTACTGTCTTTAAAGGGGAAGGGTAGATGACTGCTGTCTATAAAGGGGAAGGGTAGATTACTACTCTCTCAAGATGGGGAAGGGTAGATCAAAACTGTCTGTAAAGGGGAAGGGTATATGTCTACTGTCTATAAAGGGGAAGGGTAGATGTCTACTGTCTATAAAGGGGAAGGTTAGATGACTACTGTCTATAAAGGGGAAGGGTAGATGACTGCTGTCTATAAAGGGGAAGGGTAGATTACTACTCTCTCAAGATGGGGAAGGGTAGATCAAAACTGTCTGTAAAGGGGAAGGGTAGATGTCTACTGTCTAAAAAGGGGAAGGGTAGATGACTACTGTCTGTAAAGGAGAAGGGTAGATGACTACTGTCTGTAAAGGGGAAGGGTAGATGTCTACTGTCTATAAAGGGGACGGGTAGATCACTAATGTCTATAAAGGAGAAGGGTAGATGACAACTGTCTGTAAAGGGGAAGGGTAGATGTCTACTGTCTATAAAGGGGAAGGGTAGATGACTACTGTCTATAAAGGGGAAGGGTAGATCACTACTGTCTATAAAGGGGACGGGTAGATCACTAATGTCTATAAAGGAGAAGGGTAGATGACTACTGTCTATAAAGGGGAAGGGTAGATGACTACTGTCTATAAAGGAGAAGGGTAGATGACAACTGTCTATAAAGGGGAAGGGTAGATGACTACTGTCTATAAAGGGGAAGGGAAGATGACTACTGTCTATAAAGGAGAAGGGTAGATGACTACTGTATATAAAGGGGAAGGGAAGATGTCTACTGTCTGTAAAGGGGAAGGGTAGATGAGTACAGTCTGTAAAGGGGAAGGGTAGATGACTACTGTCTGTAAAGGGGAAGGGTAGATGACTACTGTCTGTAAAGGGGAAGGGTAGATGAGTACTGTCTGTAAAGGGGAAGGGAAGATGACTACTGTCTGTAAAGGGGAAGGGTAGATGAGTACTGTCTGTAAAGGGGAAGGGTAGATGACTACTGTCTGTAAAGGGGAAGGGAAGATGACTACTGTCTGTAAAGGGGAAGGGTAGATGACTACTGTCTATAAAGGGGAAGGGTAGATGACTACTGTCTATAAAGGTGAAGGGTAGATGACTACTGTCTATAAAGGGGAAGGGTAGATGACTACTGTCTGTAAAGGGGAAGGGTAGATGACTACTGTCTGTAAAGGGGAAGGGTAGATGACTACTGTCTATAAAGGGGAAGGGTAGATGACTACTGTCTGTAAAGGAGAAGAGTAGATGAATACTGTCTATAAAGGAGAAGGGTAGATGACTACTGTCTGTAAAGTAGAAGAGTAGATGACTACTGTCTATAAAGGGGAAGGGAAGATAACTACTGTCTGTAAAGGGGAAGGGTAGATGACTACTGTCTGTAAAGTAGAAGAGTAGATGACTACTGTCTATAAAGGGGAAGGGAAGATGACTACTGTCTATAAAGGGGAAGGGTAGATGACTACTGTCTATAAAGGGAAGGGTAGATGACTACTGTCTATAAAGGAGAAGGGTAGATGACTACTGTCTATAAAGGAGAAGGGTAGATGACTACTGTCTGTAAAGGGAAGGGTAGATGAATCTGTCTGTAAAGGGGAAGGGTAGATGATACTGTCTGTAAAGGGGAAGTGTTGATGACTACTGTCTATAAAGGAGAAGGGTAGATGACTACTGTCTATAAAGGAGAAGGGTAGATGACTGCTGTCTATAAAGGGGGAAGGGTAGATGACTACTGTCTGTAAAGGGGAAGGGTAGATGACTACTGTCTGTAAAGGGGAAGGGTAGATGACTACTGTCTATAAAGGAGAAGGGTAGATGACTACTGTCTATAAAGGGGAAGGGTAGATGACTACTATCTGTAAAGGGGAAGGGTAGATGACTACTGTCTATAAAGGAGAAGGGTAGATGACTACTGTCTATAAAGGGGAAGGGTAGATGACTACTGTCTGTAAAGGGGAAGGGTAGATGACTACTGTCTGTAAAGGGGAAGGGTAGATGACTACTGTCTGTAAAGGGGAAGGGTAGATGACTACTGTCTGTAAAGGAGAAGGGTAGATGACTACTGTCTGTAAAGTAGAAGAGTAGATGAATACTGTCTATAAAGGGGAAGGGTAGATGACTACTGTCTGTAAAGTAGAAGAGTAGATGACTACTGTCTGTAAAGGAGAAGGGTAGATGACTACTGTCTGTAAAGGAGAAGGTTAGATGACTACTGTCTATAAAGGGGAAGTGTTGATGACTACTGTCTATAAAGGGGAAGGGTAGATGACTACTGTCTATAAAGGGGAAGGGTAGATGACTACTGTCTATAAAGGGGAAGGGTAGATCACTACTGTCTGTAAAGTAGAAGAGTAGATGAATACTGTCTATAAAGGAGAAGGGTAGATGACTACTGTCTATAAAGGGGAAGGGTAGATGACTACTGTCTATAAAGGGGAAGGGTAGATGACTACTGTCTATAAAGGGGAAGGGTAGATGACTACTGTCTATAAAGGGGAAGGGTAGATCACTACTGTCTGTAAAGGGGAAGGGTAGATGACTACTGTCTATAAAGGGGAAGGGTAGATGACTACTGTCTATAAAGGGGAAAGGTAGATGACTACTGTCTGTAAAGGAGAAGGGTAGATGACTACTGTCTATAAAGGGGAAGGGTAGTTGACTACTGTTTGTTATTGGGAATGGTAGATGGATGTTTGTCTTTGGAAACCGTTTAATACTCCTGTTTATATTCCAGATGCTGTTCTCTATCAGCGTCTGGTCTGACAATAGTGCCACAATTATCTATCATTTTGAAGTTGTTGCCTTTGCTTTGGGGTCAACTGTTGACCTAATGAATATTTTGTCTGTGTGTCTGGCTACTGTCAGTAAGTACAGCTGAATGAAGATTACAATACATTCCCACTCAGCACTTCAAGGAAAATTACACCCAAACCTTTTTGGGGGAAATACAGCCGTTGTGATGCATTTTGAATTATATGATGCAGCGTTTTGCAATATATAATTCAAATTGCATCATACCGGCTGTATTTCTGTATTTTGAAAGTTATATATCTTTTAAAACTTGATTGCTGACATGCAAAACATTTTGGGTTTATATCAACAATGGACTAATGAAATAAATATCAAAATATGCTTTTTGTGTGGAGTTTTACTTTAATGTCACTATGGGAAACAACTCACAACCATTGAGCCTGAGTTTGAATAGTTTTCTTTCACATTGTCACAGGGTCTCCAAAATAATACTTACAGTATTTCCCAATTGTTAACACACTAAAACTGGCCCATGAGTCACAATGACCCAAATCTGTAACCCATTTAACAGAACCAGACACCAAATCTGCAATACTACTGGCACAGATTAAAATTCTATAACAAACATTTGGCAAAACACAACACACAATTCTCTATATTTTGGCACAACTTTCACAACTAAAATCTCTTGTGTTCAAATGAAAAGCAACACTGTTCAACAAGCTAAGATCAATTACCAATTGATCATTTTCACTCTTCACATGTTCAAACACTAATTGCATAAATGTTCAACTTTGCAATCAAAAGACCACAGGTGAGTACTCCTGTGTTTGGAGAACAATGGAAGCAAAGTTAGCAGGGAGAGGTGGAGATAGAGGTGGAGAATAAGGAAGACCAAGAACAAGGAGAGGAGTCTCGGTGACTGTGGTGGACCTTGTGGTCAACCATGGTTTGAACTTGAGAGAGGCTGGGCAGACCATGTGATCAACCATGGTTTGACCTTGAGAGAGGCTGGGCAGACCATGTGGTCAACCATGGTTTGACCTTGAGAGAGGCTGGGCAGACCATGTGGTCAACCATGGTTTGACCTTGAGAGAGGCTGGGCAGACCATGTGATCAACCATGGTTTGACCTTGAGAGAGGCTGGGCAGACCATGTGGTCAACCATGGTTTGACCTTGAGAGAGGCTGGGCAGACCATGTGATCAACCATGGTTTGACCTTGAGAGAGGCTGGGCAGACCATGTGATCAACCATGGTTTGACCTTGAGAGAGGCTGGGCAGACCATGTGGTCAACCATGGTTTGACCTTGAGAGAGGCTGGGCAGACCATGTGGTCAACCATGGTTTGACCTTGAGAGAGGCTGGGCAGACCATGTGGTCAACCATGGTTTGACCTTGAGAGAGGCTGGGCAGACCATGTGATCAACCATGGTTTGACCTTGAGAGAGGCTGGGCAGACCATGTGATCAACCATGGTTTGACCTTGAGAGAGGCTGGGCAGACCATGTGGTCAACCATGGTTTGACCTTGAGAGAGGCTGGGCAGACCATGTGGTCAACCATGGTTTGACCTTGAGAGAGGCTGGGCAGACCATGTGGTCAACCATGGTTTGACCTTGAGAGAGGCTGGGCAGACCATGTGATCAACCATGGTTTGACCTTGAGAGAGGCTGGGCAGACCATGTGATCAACCATGGTTTGACCTTGAGAGAGGCTGGGCAGACCATGTGGTCAACCATGGTTTGACCTTGAGAGAGGCTGGGCAGACCATGTGATCAACCATGGTTTGACCTTGAGAGAGGCTGGGCAGACCATGTGGTCAACCATGGTTTGACCTTGAGAGAGGCTGGGCAGAGAGTGCAGCCCAATCTGAGCCGCTTCACCGTAACATCCATCATCCGGACGTTCCAAAATGAGAAGAGGTTTGTACTGCAGACATTGGACCTCTCTAGTACTTTTACTACTTGACAGTAGTACAACATAAAGCACAGTAAAAACTGTAGATTCCAATACATACTGGAAGGGGAAACAAAGTAAATGATTAATGTATTACTGTATGGAGGAAACTGTGAGCTATACTACTCTGTAACATGTGTATCTTGTATACTGTATTACTGTAGTGTTTACTGTACTGTATGGAGGAAACTGGGAGCTATACTACTCTGTAACATGTTTATCTTGTATACTGTATTACTGTAGTGTTTACTGTACTATATGGAGGAAACTGGGAGCTATACTACTTTGTAACATGTTTATCTTGTATACTGTATTACTGTAGTGTTTACTGTACTGTATGGAGGAAACTGGGAGCTATACTACTCTGTAACATGTTTATCTTGTATACTGTATTACTGTAGTGTTTACTGTACTGTATGGGGGAAACTGGGAGCTATACTACTCTGTAACATGTTTATCTTGTATACTGTATTACTGTAGTGTTTACTGTACTGTATGGAGGAAACTGGGAGCTATACTACTCTGTAACATGTTTATCTTGTATACTGTATTACTGTAGTGTTTACTGTACTGTATGGAGGAAACTGGGAGCTATACTACTCTGTAACATGTTTATCTTGTATACTGTAGTGTTTACTGTACTGTATGGAGGAAACTGGGAGCTATACTACTCTGTAACATGTTTATCTTGTATACTGTATTACTGTAGTGTTTACTGTACTGTATGGAGGAAACTGGGAGCTATACTACTCTGTAACATGTTTATCTTGTATACTGTATTACTGTAGTGTTTACTGTACTGTATGGAGGAAACTGGGAGCTATACTACTCTGTAACATGTTTATCTTGTATACTGTATTACTGTAGTGTTTACTGTACTGTATGGAGGAAACTGGGAGCTATACTACTCTGTAACATGTTTATCTTGTATACTGTATTACTGTAGTGTTTACTGTACTGTATGGAGGAAACTGGGAGCTATACTACTCTGTAACATGTTTATCTTGTATACTGTATTACTGTAGTGTTTACTGTACTGTATGGAGGAAACTGGGAGCTATACTATTCTGTAACATGTTTATCTTGTATATTGTATTACTGTAGTGTTTACTGTACTGTATGGAGGAAACTGGGAGCTATACTATTCTGTAACATGTTTATCTTGTATACTGTATAACTGTAGTGTTTACTATACTGTATGGAGGAAACTGGGAGCTATACTATTCTGTAACATGTTTATCTTGTATACTGTATTACTGTAGTGTTTACTGTACTGTATGCTATTTAGTTGTTATAGAACTGAAAGATGACCACGACGTACATGGTGGTAGAACACGTGTATTTACAGACAAACAGGAGGCTGTAATCCTGTCATCTTCCATAACATCAGAGTGAGCTTATCAACCATAGCCCCCATCCTTCAGAAACACCATCTCTGGATGAAGCAAATCTACAGAGTCATATCTGAAAGGAAATCCCAAAGAGTGAAGGATAAACAGTAGGAATATATGCAAGTAAGTCATGTACTAGTATTACACTCTTAAAACATTAGACTTATTGATGTTGTCAGTGAACTTTACTATACAGCAATTATAGTATTTACTGTCATTTCAGAGAATCATGGAGTTGGATGCAAATCCCGTCCCCCAGGAACTGTTTCATAGATGAGGCTGGATTCCATTTAGCGAAGACGAGGAGGAAAGGAAGGAACATCATTGGTCAACGTCATTGGTCAGTCATCATTGAGGTACGTGGCCAGCGCGGGGGAAATGTCACCACATGCCCAGCTATGAGCCACAATGGGGTCCTCCACCGCCATGTCACCCTTGGACCATACAGCACTGCCCATCTCCTTAATTTCCTGAACACCTTACATGACAATCTTTTTCAGCCAGAGCAGAGAGGGCCAGGTGATCCTGAGCAGCAAATGTATGTTCTAATTTGGGACAACGTGAGTTTCCATCGGGCTGCTCAGGTCCGCAACAGCTTCCATGACCATCCCAGGTTTACAATTCTCTATCTCCCACCATATTCCCCATTTCTCAACCCCATTGATGAGTTGCTTTCAGCACGGCGGTGGAAGGTGCATGTTCACAAACCCCATGAATGTATGGCCCTTCTCCAGGCAGAAACAAAACATTCCAGCAGAGTCCTGACAGGGGTGGGTGAGTCATGCCAGAAGATGTTTCCCTGCTGTCTGGCCAAGGAGAATATCACCTGTGATGTTGATGAAAATCTGTTGCTGGACCTAAACAACAGACATGATTTTGTTTTCACAATGGAGTATTTGTTTCTTGACTTATAATTTTGATTTTACTGTATTTCTACAGTTTATCTATTCCATACAGTTGATCTAATATATATATATATATATATATATATATGATCTAATTATTTTTCTTCCTTTGCATATGCAAAATATATATATTTACTGTATTTTTGCATTTTTACTGTGTGCTTACAGTATAATGTTTGACATGTATTGAGTCACACACAAACAATATACAATATAACAACAAAATCTTAGTCTTTAAACTGAAGGTTCTGATAGTGTCACCCCCCTGATCTGTTTCACCTGTCCTTGTGCTTGTCTCCCCCCCCTCTAGGTGTCGCCCATCTTCCCCATTACCCCCTGTGTACTTATAACTGTGTTTTCTGTTTCTGTTACCAGTTCGGCTTGTTTGTCAAGCTTACTGTCCTGCCCCTGAACCCGCCTGATCACCCTGCCTGCCCCTACCCCTGCCTGATCACCCTGCCTGCTCCTGCCTGATCACCCTGCCTGCCCCTGCCTGATCACCCTGCCCGCCTGCCTGCCGTCCTGTACCTTTGCCTCTGTTTCTGTAATAAACATTGTTACTTTGACACGGTCTGCGTCTGGGTCTTACCTTATCCTGATAGATAGTAGTGTACTGAATATGTCACATTAGTGTGAGCTCAGTTGTCACTAACTTAGATTCATTTGATGTGTGTGTGTCTCATTTGTATGCAGAGTTTAATGTTGAGCAGTGAGTACATGATCTTGATTGCTGTGTTTCATTTTGCAAGATGGCTGTGGGGTTTGGGGGAAATTGGCTGTTTTGTGTTTAGAATTTTGAGTACCTGAGATGTAGTTTCAGAGAACTTGTCTTAACAATTGGGAAAAACTGTAATACACGTGTGGTCGTGAAAGTAATTCATAACACATATCACAGTACACGAGGACATAGAGTAAGCATGAAGCTGATTGAAATGAACTTCCAACAGAATTGGATAAGGTAAAATGCATTGGTAAATCACAAAGTAGGTGATGGTACATCATTCGTATTTACAGAAATGTACACGGTAATCTTGCAGTGAAAACTCAATCCATGTCAATGCAACACAGCACCACTCTGCTGTTTAGCTTATATTTTTCTTCTTCATTCAACAGCAACAGTAGAGCATAATAGAACGGAGGCATGTTAAAACACAGTCACATACTGTACCTAGCCTCCTCATGCATTCATTTCATCTAAACACATCCACACTTACAATACACACACACACACAGTAAACCAATCGGTCTCGACTCCCCCTCAGCTCTTGAAGGCACTGTGTTGTGGTCCGTCTCCATGGCAGCAGAGCAGCATATAGTCCACGGTGTTCAGATCAAAGTCTCCTGACTGAGGGGGGGGGGGGGGGGGGTGGTGTGTGGCATAGCTGAAACCAATGAGAGGCATTGGCCAATGGCTCTCACTGGCGTTGCAGCACACTTCGGTCCAGCGACCTTCCTTCGTCATTAGGAGACCGCTCCACGGCAATAATATTGTCAGACTGACGTTGGACAGTGGGCCTCACAGGCTGCAGGAGAAGAGGGCTACGGTTTGAACCCTCCTTCCACCTCCTAGACTTGGGACTATTTAAAAAAATGTAGCATTCTAACCGACCAGCAGACTCTGTGTGACAACTTAGATGACAAGATGTTCATTCCTGAGTCCAAGAAAGAGAGGGATGAAGAGAGGAAAAAAGAGAGAGGAATACAAGTATCAAATGTATAGTTTGAATGTACGGATAAAGTGATTTTCTTAATGTATCATTATGGTCACACTATCCACTGTTGTTTCTGTCTGTTCAATGATATTTATGAATGCAATCTCAACTCTGTCTATATATATGAATGTGTGTATTTCATTTGCAAGGTCCTTGCCTCTGCTGTCTGTACAGTATGATGGGTTTCCATACAGTACGTGTAAAATATCTATTGTTCCAATAAGTATGGTAATGTTTGAAATACTGCGTTTGATTCTCAGAACGTGTGTGTATTTAATGTGTCCCTGAGTGTATTTAATGTTCATGAATGTGTCCCTGTGTGTATTTGATCATCTAGGTGTATTTAATGTTCATTAATGTGTCCCTGAGTGTATTTAATGTTCATTAATGTGTCCC
Organism: Salmo salar; assembly: GCF_965601325.2. Classification (NCBI taxonomy): domain Eukaryota; kingdom Metazoa; phylum Chordata; class Actinopteri; order Salmoniformes; family Salmonidae; genus Salmo; species Salmo salar. The sequence goes on along the minus strand of NC_138303.1, from coordinate 13,601,127 downwards.
TGTGTGTATTTGCCAAGAGTCATAAATGTAATGTCTGCAAACAGACCGACAAGAGTCATGGCTCAACAGTATCCATGGAAACTGATCCTTTGTCCCACAATCCTATCTCCCACATAGTTTGTCTTTTACTTCCGTCTCTTCTTGAGTGACCTTGCTTAGTTCTTTAGTACCGCTTCATGAAGAACCCGGTGGCTATTAAATGCATCAATGTGTTTGGTCCAATGGTCGCTGTGTCAGTGTTTCTGTGATTTGAGCGAGGAAAAAAATCCTTGTTTCAGTCACATGAATTCAATGCCCTGGAATTGAAAAAGCTTAATTTGAGCTTTATTTGACACTCTGAGTGTCTCTGAAGTGTCAGAAGGTAATGGAGATAGTTATAGTATAGTTGTTGTTTCTGCTGGGAGAGTAAGAGGATGAGTGTGTCTGTGTGTTTGAGGAAGAGAGAGATACAGGGAGTGAGAGAAGACATATGTCATTTGGTTGGTTGTGTGTGTACATGTGGTACATGCAAGTGATTTTGAAGTGGGCAGTCATGCAATGATTTGAAATGCTACTAATTTTTTTTTCAAACAAAACAAATGATAGTGTTGTTCACCTGTTGTTTTAAAAAAACATCTTAAGAAACATTTCAATAAAAGTCATATACGTTTCCATTTCCTTTACAAAAGTACCAAAACAAAACCCATAAGACTAGATTCACAGAAGTGCTAGTGAGTGAAGAGACACAATAGTAAGACTAGGAAGGTTTAAGGTTACACACACTATCATGTGGCGGTAAAGTCCATGGTGGGATCAGGTGGGAGAACGAAGGAGAGAAGATTTGGAGGCATTTGGGTCCATCAAAAATGAATACATTAAAAACATGAGAAATGTAAAATGGCCAACACAAGTTCTAAAGTGTCATGTCACCGTAATGTAAACAATAAAGACAAAAACTATACTGTAAAGTGTTCAAGAACAGGGTAATTTGAGGGTGATTGTTTGGTCAGGGAAAAGTAATTCTGAATCATCAGCTACATCCTCTACTTCAGGGCTGCCCAACCCTCTTCCTGGAGATCTACTGTCCAGTAGGTTCAGCCCAACCCTCTTCCTGGAGATCTACTGTCCAGTAGGTTCAGCCCAAGCCTCTTCCTGGTGATCTACTGTCCAGTAGGTTCAGCCCAAGCCTCTTCCTGGAGATCTACTGTCCAGTAGGTTCAGCCCAAGCCTCTTCCTGGTGATCTACTGTCCAGTAGGTTCAGCCCAACCCTCTTCCTGGAGATCTACTGTTCAGTAGGTTCAGCCCAACCCTCTTCCTGGAGATCTACTGTCCAGTAGGTTCAGTCCAACCCTCTTCCTGGAGATCTACTGTCCAGTAGGTTCAGCCCAACCCTCTTCCTGGAGATCTACTGTTCAGTAGGTTCAGCCCAACCCTCTTCCTGGAGATCTACTGTTCAGTAGGTTCAGCCCAACCCTCTTCCTGGAGATCTACTGTCCAGTAGGTTTTCAGTCCAACCCTAATTTAGCATATCTGATGTAGCTAGTTAAGGTCTTGTTGAGCAGCAACCCACAGGACGGTAGCTCTCCAGGAAGAGGGTTGGACTGAAAACCCACAGGACAGTAGATCTCCAGGAAGAGGGTTGGACTGAAAACCCACAGGACGGTAGATCTCCAGGAAGAGGGTTGGACTGAAAACCCACAGGACAGTAGATCTCCAGGAAGAGGGTTGGACTGAAAACCTACAGGACGGTAGATCTCCAGTAAGACGGTTGGACTGAAAACCCACAGGACGGTAGATCTCCAGGAAGAGGGTTGGACTGAAACCCACAGGACGGTAGATCTCATCTCCAGGAAGAGGGTTGGACTGAAAACTCACAGGACAGTAGATCTCCAGGAAGAGGGTTGGACTGCCCTGCTCTACTGCATATACAAAGATGTCTGGGACAATACCAAATCATGTGAAAACAATCAAATGAAATGAATACATAAACAAACAGTGCTATTCATTTCTATAAGATCCCAAAACAGAAAACAGATTGGGGCAATGGTACTTGGCACACTTGGAGGTTTGGAGAAGAGGCCTGTTGTCTTTTCTTTATACTGCAACTCATTTATTTTGTGCATTGTCCCTAGCTGTTAATTACAACTAGCATACACTACCAGAATAACTCTTGTATAATACCATTGTCTAAGTTCATCAGTGCTGATTAGGTCTTAAAGTGCATTTATGTGTCTTGATATCGCCCCATGGATCTGTCTAGTTGAAGGACACAGACAGGATGATATCACACCATGGATCTGACTAGTTGAAGGACATGTAGACAGGATGATATCACACCATGGATCTGTCTAGTTGAAGGACACAGACAGGATGAATGTCACACCATGGATCTGACTAGTTGAAGGACAGACAGGATGTTATCACACCATGGATCTGACTAGTTGAAGGACACAGACAGGATGATATCACACCATGGATCTGACTAGTTGAAGGACATGTAGACAGGATGATATCACACCATGGATCTGACTAGTTGAAGGACATGTAGACAGGATGATAACACACCATGGATCTGACTAGTTGAAGGACACAGACAGGATGATATCACACCATGGATCTGTCTAGTTGAAGGACATGTAGACAGGATGATATCACACCATGGATCTGTCTAGTTGAAGGACACAGACAGGATGATATCACACCATGGATCTGTCTAGTTGAAGGACATGTAGACAGGATGATATCACACCATGGATCTGTCTAGTTGAAGAACACAGACAGGATGAATATCACACCATGGATCTGACTAGTTGAAGGACATGTAGACAGGATGATATCACACCATGGATCTGACTAGTTGAAGGACACAGACAGGATGATAACACACCATGGATCTGTCTAGTTGAAGGACATGTAGACAGGATGATATCGCCCCATGGATCTGTCTAGTTGAAGGACATGTAGACAGGATGATATCACCCCATGGATCTGTCTAGTTGAAGGACATGTAGACAGGATGATATCACACCATGGATCTGACTAGTTGAAGGACATGTAGACAGGATGATATCACCCCATGGATCTGTCTAGTTGAAGGACGTAGACAGGATGATATCACACCATGGATCTGTCTAGTTGAAGGACATGTAGACAGGATGATATCACACCATGGATCTGTCTAGTTGAAGGACATTTAGACAGGATGATATCACACCATGGATCTGTCTAGTTGAAGGACATTTAGACAGGATGATATCACACCATGGATCTGTCTAGTTGAAGGACATGTAGACAGGATGATATCACACCATGGATCTGACTAGTTGAAGGACATGTAGACAGGATGATATCACACCATGGATCTGTCTAGTTGAAGGACATGTAGACAGGATGATATCACACCATGGATCTGTCTAGTTGAAGGACACAGACAGGATGATATCACACCATGGATCTGACTAGTTGAAGGACATGTAGACAGGATGATATCACCCCATGGATCTGTCTAGTTGAAGGACACAGACAGGACGAATATCACACCATGGATCTGACTAGTTGAAGGACATGTAGACAGGATGATATCACACCATGGATCTGTCTAGTTGAAGGACACAGACAGGATGAATATCACACCATGGATCTGTCTAGTTGAAGGACATGTAGACAGGATGATATCACACCATGGATCTGTCTAGTTGAAGGACATGTAGACAGGATGATATCACACCATGGATCTGTCTAGTTGAAGGACATGTAGACAGGATGATATCACACCATGGATCTGACTAGTTGAAGGACATGTAGACAGGATGATATCACACCATGGATCTGTCTAGTTGAAGGACATGTAGACAGGATGATATCACACCATGGATCTGTCTAGTTGAAGGACATGTAGACAGGATGATATCACACCATGGATCTGTCTAGTTGAAGGACGTAGACAGGCTGTGTGCTCTTCCATTTGTTAAAGTACATGAGTGTTATTTTTCTCACTAGGTATAGGTATAATAACAGTAAGTACCTTTAAATACTTGTGGTCTATAGTTTATATTATATGAAAATGATGTGCTGTAAATGTGTTAGGCAAGACAACAGGGTTGTTTTACGAGTGGCCTCTTTCTTTCATCCCTCAATATAAGGAATGCTTCATACTGATGGCATGACATTCACTATAAATACTGTCCCTTACTACAGATACTGTACCATACTATAAATACTGTCCCATAGTATATATACTGTACCATACTATAGATACTGTCCCATATTATAGATACTGTCCAATACTATAAATACTGTCCATACTATAGATACTGTCCCATGTCCCATAGTATATATACTGTACCATACTATAGATACTGTCCCATATTATAGATACTGTCCAATACTATAAATACTGTACCATACTATAAATACTGTCCCATAGTATATATACTGTACCATACTATAGATACTCTTCCATGTCCCATACTATAGATACTGTCCCATACTATAAATACGGTCCATACTATAGATACTGTCCCATGTCTCATAGTATATATACTGTCCCATACTATAGATACTGTCCCATACTATAAATACTGTCCATACTATAGATACTGTCCCATGTCTCATAGTATATATACTGTACCATACTATAGATACTGTACCATACTATAGATACTGTCCCATACTATAGATACTGTCCAATACTATAAATACTGTCCATACTATAGATACTGTCCCATACTATAGATACTGTCCAATACTATAAATACTGTCCATACTATAGATACTGTCCCATGTCCCATAGTATATATACTGTACCATACTATAGATAATGTCCCATATTATAAATACTGTCCAATACTATAAATACTGTCCATACTATAGATACTGTCCCATGTCCCATAGTATATTTACTGTCCAATACTATAGATACTGTCCCATACTATAGATACTGTCCAATACTATAGATACTGTCCATACTATAGATACTGTCCATACTATAGATACTGTCCCATGTCCCATAGTATATATACTGTACCATACTATAGATAATGTCCCATATTATAGATACTGTCCAATACTATAAATACTGTCCATACTATAGATACTGTCCCATGTCCCATACTATAGATACTGTCCAATACTATAAATACTGTCCATACTATAGATACTGTCCCATGTCCCATACTATAGATACTGTCCAATACTATAAATACTGTCCATACTATAGATACTGTCCCATGTCCCATAGTATATATACTGTACCATACTATAGATACTGTCCCATATTATAAATACTGTCCCATACTATAGATACTGTCCCATACTATAGATACTGTACAATACTATAAATACTGTCCATACTATAAATACTGTCCCATGTCCCATAGTATATATATACTGTACCATACTATAGATACTGTCCCATGTCCCATACTATAGATACTGTCCAATACTATAAATACTGTCTCATACTATAGATACTGTCCCATGTCCCATACCATACTCATTTAAGGCTTCTTTTCAATCTGTATCATAGAAGTTTATTGTTACAGCGTGATTGAAATTTAAAGGCAATGTTCCCGTGTTAGCGGGGACTGCATTCACGGTAAACTCTGCAATATGTCGTCTCAATCAGAAATGACCTTTTCATTTCTGTCGTGCAATCTGTAACGTTTCCTTGATCCAGATTTACTAGATCCCTTAAAGTGGGTCTTTTCAGTGGTTTAAATCCCAAAAGCCATCAGGAGACTTTCTTACTTCTCAGAATAACCTTTGACCCTATCTGTGACCTTGGTCTAAGTCTCATCACATCACACAAACCCCAAGTTCAGTGGGCTGGCAGGGAGGCGATGGAGGGCAAGCCCATGGGATGAAGTTGGGCTCAGTAGGTGGATCAGACATGCCTTGCCCTGGGGTGATGTGTCTGTGTGATGGGAGTGGCCATGAGACGGGCACGGGTTGGCAGTGATTGAGGAAGCAGTGACACGACACACACCAACACACACACGCGCGCGCGGTGAGATGTGGGTGGGGTCTGAAGTCATCATAACCTGGCGTGTACATTGGTGATGATTTTTGGCGGAAGGTCCTTGATGGAGAGGTCCCCGGTCTCTCCCCCGCTGTCCCCAGCCCCGTGGTCGGTGCTCTCACAGCTGCTCTGGGGCGACTCTGGAGGGGGCTTGTACAGAACACTGGCCAGCAGGAAGAACAGCGTGCCGAGAACCTGACGGAGGGAGGGACGGATGAAGAGCGAGAGAGAACAGAGAATAAGACATGCACTATGGTTAGAGGAGGGAGAATAGAATTCTCTCTCAGTTAAACAAATATTTGATATGGTCACGAGTATAAAGAAAGTCCTTGAACACAATCCTATAACAGAATGAAATAACAGACATGTGGGCCTTGAGTTACCTTGTAGATGATGCCAGCGATAAGGGTGTAGCGGCTCATGGCAGAGTTCTGGTAGAGGTAGCAGGAGCCCTGCTCTCCACACTGGTCCTGCCACAGCAGGCATGAGATGTCGATCACAGAGCCAAATGCTATCGGGCCTGGGATCCCACCTTCAGGAACAACATATCACATAATTTACTGTTTTTTAATTTAAACTTTATTTAACAAGGCAAATCAGTTAAGAACAAATTCTTATTTATAATGACAGCCTACACCGGCCAAACCCGGACAACGCTGGGCCAATTGTTCGCCATCCTATGTGACTCCCAATCACAGCCGGTTGTGATACAGCCTGGATTCAAACCAGGGTCTGTAGTGACGCCTCTAACACTGAGATGCCATGTCTTAGACCTGCTGCGCCACTCGGGAACTTGTTGTCGGGACTCTCAGGCCACAAGGACACATTTATCAAATCAAAGCAAATTCAACAAGAGAAATTAAATACCTAGACTTCTCACCACGATCCACTGGATACCCAGTCCAAAGGACCTCTGGCTGTCTGGGACACACCTGTAGGGGTCGACAGAGAGCACTTCAGATTCACAGTTCACATACTGAGGTTACACTCAGACATGGTTATAACAGAAATATACCACAGTTCACACACTGAGGTTACACGCAGACATGGTTATAACAGAAATATACCACAGTTCACACACTCTCTTTTGTCTGTCTGCTCCGTACCCACCTGAGGGTAGCAGTGAGAGTTAGGGTCTGTACCCACCTGAGGGTAGCAGTGAGAGTTAGGGTCTGTACCCACCTGAGGGTAGCAGTGAGGGTTAGAGTTAGGGTCTGTACCCACCTGAGGGTAGCAGTGAGAGTTAGGGTCTGTACCCACCTGAGGGTAGCAGTGAGAGTTAGGGTCTGTACCCACCTGAGGGTAGCAGTGAGAGTTAGGGTCTGTACCCACCTGAGGGTAGCAGTGAGAGTTAGGGTCTGTACCCACCTGAGGGCAGCAGTGAGGGAGGTTAGGGTCTGTACCCACCTGAGGGTAGCAGTGAGGGTTAGGGTCTGTACCCACCTGAGGGTAGCAGTGAGGGTTAGGGTCTGTACCCACCTGAGGGTAGCAGTGAGGGTTAGAGTCTGTACCCACCTGAGGGTAGCAGTGAGGGTTAGAGTTAGGGTCTGTACCCACCTGAGGCTAGCAGTGAGGGTTAGAGTTAGGGCCTGTACCCACCTGAGGGTAGCAGTGAGAGTTAGGGTCTGTACCCACCTGAGGGTAGCAGTGAGAGTTAGAGTTAGGGCCTGTACCCACCTGAGGGTAGCAGTGAGGGGTTAGGGTCTGTACCCACCTGAGGGTAGCAGTGAGGGTTAGGGTCTGTACCCACCTGAGGGTAGCAGTGAGGGTTAGGGTCTGTACCCACCTGAGGGTAGCAGTGAGGGTTAGGGTCTGTACCCACCTGAGGGTAGCAGTGAGGGTTAGGGTCTGTACTCACCTGAGGGTAGCAGTGAGGGTTAGGGTCTGTACCCACCTGAGGGTAGCAGTGAGGGTTAGGGTCTGTACCCACCTGAGGGTAGCATTGAGAGTTAGGGTCTGTACCCACCTGAGGGTAGCAGTGAGGGTTAGGGTCTGTACCCACCTGAGGCTAGCAGTGAGAGTTAGGGTCTGTACCCACCTGAGGGTAGCAGTGAGGGTTAGAGTTAGGGTCTGTACCCACCTGAGGGTAGCAGTGAGGGTTAGGGTCTGTACCCACCTGAGGGTAGCAGTGAGGGTTAGGGGGTCTGTACCCACCTGAGGGTAGCAGTGAGGGTTAGGGTCTGTACCCACCTGAGGGTAGCAGTGAGAGTTAGGGTCTGTACCCACCTGAGGGTAGCAGTGAGGGCGGGGATACTACACAGGAAGGTGAAGAAGATGACGATGAAGAGGAAGGTGAGGAAGGCTGGCATGTGACTACAGGAGCTGGTGCACTTCCCATCCAGAGCCAGACCCTCCTGCCCAGACGTGACGTTCCCCCCCACCACACAGGTGCAGCCCCGAGTACACCTGACCAGGGGCCACAAGACAGAAGAGACAGTCAGACAGAAGGGACAGTGGGGGGGGGGCAGCAGCAGAAGGGACAGTAGGGGAGAGAGAAGGGACAGTCAGACAGAAGAGACAGTAGGGGGAGAGAGAAGGGACAGTCAGACAGAAGGGACAGTAGGGGAGAGAGAAGGGACAGTCAGACAGAAGGGACAGTAGGGGAGAGAGAAGGGACAGTCAGACAGAAGGGACAGTAGGGGAGAGAGAAGGGACAGTCAGACAGAAGGGACAGTAGGGGAGAGAGAAGGGACAGTCAGACAGAAGAGACAGTCAGAAAGGACAAAATGGTGCAGACAGAGAGGGCTGCCTCGCATCTAGTCCTTAGGAAACTTTGCAATATTTAGTTTTTGGGGGATTAGGGCCGAATACAAACAGTGTAGTTATTCCCTCCGCAAGGCAATCAAACAAGTGACATGTCAGTATAGAGACAAAGTTGAGTCGCAATTCAACGGCTCAGACACGAGACGTATGTGGCAGGGTCTACAGACAATCACGGATTACAAAAAGAAAACCAGCCACGCCACGGACACCGACGTCTTGCTTCCAGGAAAACTAATCACCTTCTTTGTCCGCTTTGAGGATAATACAGTGCCACCGACACAGCCCGCTATCAAGGAATGTGGGCTCTCCTTCTCCTTCTCCTTCTCCGTAAGACGTTTAAACGTGTTAGCCCTCGCAAAGCTGCCGGCCCAGACGGCATCCCTAGCCGCATCCTCAGATCATGCGCAGACCAGCTGGCTGGTGTGTTTATGGACATATTCAATCTCTCCCTATCCCAGTCTGCTGTCCCCACATGCTTCAAGATGGCCACCATTGTTCCTGTACCCAAGAAGGCAAAGGTAACTGAACTAAATGACTATCGCCCCGTACAACCCACTTCTGTCATCATGAAATGCTTTGAGAGACTAGTCAAGGATCATATCACCTCTACATTACCTGTCACCCTAGATCCACTTCAATTTGCTTACCAATAGATCCACAGACGATGCAATCACCATCACACTGCACACTGCCCTATCCCATCTGGACAAGAGGAATACCTACAGTTGTAAGTATGTCGGTAGTTTACATAGACCTTAGGCAAATACATTTAAACTCAGTTTTTCACAATTTCTGACATTTAATCCTAGTAAGAATTCCCTGTTTTATGTCAGTTAGGATCACCACTTTATTTTAAGAATGTGAAATGTCAGAATAATAGTCGAGAGAATGATTTATTTCAGCATTTATTTCTTTCATCACATTCCCAGTGGGTCAGAAGTTTATATACTGTCACGTCCTGACCAGTATAAGGGGTTATTTGTTATTGTAGTTTGGTCATGGCGTGGCAGGGGTGTGTTTGTTTTGTGTTATCGGGGTTTTTGGGTATGGTTCTATGTTTTTGTATTTCTATGAAGTGTATTTCTTTGTGTTGGCCTGGTATGGCTCTCAATCAGGAACAGCTGTACATCGTTGTTGCTGATTGGGAGTCATACTTAGGTAGCCCTTTTTCACCTGTCCTTTGTGGGAAGTTGTTTTTGCATAGCTGTGTTTAGCCTGCAATACTGTGCTTTCATTCGTTTTCTTGTTTTGTTGTTAAGTGTTCAATAAAAGTACAAATGAGCACTCAACCCGCTGCGCCTTGGTCCACTACCTTTGACGATGCCCGTTACACTATACACTCAATTAGTATTTGGTAGCATTGCCTTTAAATTGTTTAACTTGGGTCAAACGTTTTGGGTAGCCTTCCACAAGCTTCCCACAATAAGTTGGGTGAATTTTGGCCCATTTCTCCTGACAGAGCTGGTGTAACTGAGTCAGGATTGTAGGCCTCCTTGCTCGCACACACTTTGTCAGTTCTGCCCACAGATTTTCTATGGGATTGAGGTCAGGGCTTTGTGATGGCCACTCCAATACCCTGACTTTGTTGTCCTTAAGCCATTTTGCCACAACTTTGGAAGTATGCTTGGGGTCATTGTCCATTTGGAAGACGCATTTGTGACCAAGCTTTTACTTCCTGACTGATGTCTTGAGATGTTGCTTCAATATATCCACATAATTTTCTTTTCTCATGATGCCATCTATTTTGTGAAGTGCACCAGTCCCTCCTGCAGCAAAGCACCCCCACAACATGATGCTGCCACCCCCGTGCTTCATGGTTGGGATGATGTTCTTCGGCTTGCACGCCTCCCCCTTTTTCCTCCAAACATAACGATGGTCATTATGACCAAACAATTCTATTTTTGTTTCATCAGATCAGAGGACATTTCTCCAAAAAGTACGATCTTTGTCCCCATGTGCAGGTGCAAACCGTAGTCTGGCTTTTTATGGCAGTTTTGGAGCAGTGGCTTCTTCCTTGCTGAGCGGCCTTTCAGGTTATGTCGATATAGGACTTGTTTTACTGTGGATATAGATACTGTTGTACCTGTTTCTTCCAGCATCTTCAAAAGGTCCTTTGCTGATGTTCTGAGATTGATTTGCACTTTTCGCACCAAAGTACGTTCATCTCTAGGAACCAGAATGCGTCTCCTTCCTGAGCGGTATGACGGCTGCGTGGTCCCATGGTGTTTATACTTGAGTACTATTGTTTGTACAGATGAACGTGGTACCTTCAGGCGTTTGGAAATTGCTCCCAAGGATGAACCAGATTTGTGGAGGTCACAATTTTTTTCTGAGGTCTTGGCTGATTTCTTTTGATTTTCCCATGATGTCAAGCAAAGAGGCACCGAGTTTGAAGGTAGGTCTTGAAATACATCCACAGGTACACCTCCAATTGACTCAAAATATGTCAATTATCCTATCAGAAGCTTCTAAAGCAATGACTTCACTTTCTGGAATTTTCCAAGCTGCTAAAAGCCACAGTCAACTTAGTGTATGTAAACTTCTGACCCACTGGATGATACACTGGTGATACAGTGAATTATAAGTGAAATAATCTGTCTGTAAACAATTGTTGGAAAAATTACTTGTGTCATGCACAAAGTAGATGTAATAACTGACTTGCCGAAACTATAGTTTGTTAACAAAACATTTGTGGAGTGGTTGAAAAACTAGTTTTAATGACTCCAACCTAAGTTTATGTAAACTTCCGACTTCAACTGTATGTAAGAATGCTGTTCATTGACTACAGCTCAGCATTCAACACCATAGTACCCTCCAAGCTCATCATCAAGCTGGAGGCCCTCAACCCCGTCCTGTGCAATTGGGTCCTGGACTTCCTGACGGGCCGCCCCCAGGTGGTGAAGGTAGGAAACAACATCTCCACTGATCCTCAACACTGTGGCCCCACAAGGGTGCGTGCTCAGCCCCCTCCTGTACTCCCTGTTCACCCATGACTGCGCGGCCACTCACGCCTCCAACTCAATCATCAAGTTTGCAGACGACACTTGTAGGCTTGATTACCAACAACGATGAGACAGGGAGGAGGTGAGGGCCCTCGGAGTGTGGTGTCAGCAAAACAACCTCTCACTCAGCGTCAGCAAAACAAAGGAGATGATCGTGGACTACAGGAAACAGCAGAGGAAGCACCCCCCTATCCACATCGGCGGAACAGTAGTGGAGAAGGTGGAAAGTTTTAAGTTCCTCAGCGTACACATCACGGATAAACTGAAATGGTCCACCCACACAGACAGTGTGTTGAAGAAGGCGCCACAGCGCATCAAAGCTGGGACCGAGAGACTGAAAAACAGCTTCCATCTCAAGGCCATCAGACTGTTAAACAGCCATCACTAACACAGAGAGGCTGCTGCCTACATACAGACTTGATATCATTGGCCACTTAAATAAATGGATCACTAGTCACTTTAATAATGTCAATAATGTTAATGATGTTTACATATCTCACATTACTCATCTCATATGTATAGACTGTATTTTATACCATCTATTGCACATTGCCTATGCCGCTTGGCCATTGCTAAACCATATATTTATATGTACATATTCTTATTCCATTCCTTTACTTAGATTTATGTGTATTAGGTAGTTGTTGGGGAATTGTTAGATTACTTGTTAGATATTACTGCACTGTCAGAACTAGAAGCACAAGCATTTCGCTACACTCGCAATACATTTTTCTTCATTAACACACTGCTAACCATGTGTATGTGACCAATACAATTTCATTTGACAGAAGGGACAGTCACACAGAAGGGACAGTCACACAGAGTGAACATGTATACTGACAGACTACCGTTCATCTTCATTAACTAATTTAAGTGAGATCTTTGCTGAACAGTTGGTTGGTTACCTGTCTACCTGTGGAGACCTCTGTGTGGTTGATTGTGCTGCAGCCTGCATGGCAAGGGGAGTAATACATCACACCGTCGGCTCCACAGACTGGGTTATAGAGCTCTCGTAAACAGTGACAGTCTGCATTACATCTCACCATCAGGTTGTCCCCCAACCAAGAGCTGAGAGAGAGAGAGAGAGAGAGAGAGAGAGAGAGGAGACAGAGAGAGAGAGAAGACAGAGAGAGAGAGAGAGAGGAGACAGAGAGAGAAGACAGAGAGAGAGAGAGGAGACAGGAGACAGAGAGAGAGAGAGAGGAGACAGGAGACAGAGAGAGGAGACAGGAGACAGAGAGAGAGAGAGGAGACAGGAGACAGAGAGAGAGAGAGGAGACAGAGAGAGAGAGAGGAGACAGAGAGAGAGAGAGAGGAGACAGAGAGAGAGACAGAGAGAAAGAGAGAGGAGACAGAGAGAGAGAGAGAGAGAAGACAGAGAGAAAGAGGAGACAGAGAGAGAGAGAGAGGAGACAGAGAGAGAGAAAGAGAGGAGACCGAGAGTGAGAGACAGAGACAGAGAGAGCAAGAGAGAGAGAGAGAGGAGACAGAGAGAGAGGAGACACAGAGAGAGAGAGAGAGCGAGAGAAAGTGAAAAATAAACACAATCATAGTGAATTTCAGCTAACTACTCAGTGAACACATAACTGCTTTACTGTCATTTTATTCATTTAGACGTTTAAAACTAATTTACAGCCACTTTATTCGTGGATTTCTCAACTGCTGATAATGTTTTCACTGCTAAATCTGTAGAATCCAGCAACAGTGCTGGATTCCCATGAATGTGTTCATTTTCGAACAGCATGGAATTATTAAGTTGTCTTAACCTTCCCATCTTTAACTTCGCTTTTACTTCTAGCTTTGCTCCTATTGGTACACACAGGGAGAGACTATTCAGACACTCCTGTTGCCCAAATTGAGATTCTGACTACAGGGAGTACAGGTATGACCGGAAGTTTCTTTTACGTAACAGGTTAAGAGAATTTACGCAGCTGTGAGGCTTGACGCTTGTAGACGAGAAGCATGTAGAACATTTAATGAGCAACGAACATGGAACAGGACAAGCGTCTGGACAGGGGAAAATAACAACATCAATGCTGACACAGGGAACAAACTGGGCAGCAGACAGTTATAGACGGGGCAATCAACAAAGGGAAGGAGTCCAGGTGAGTCCAATGAGCGCAGCTGCGCGTAATGATGGTAACAGGTGTGTGTAATGAAGGGCAGCCTGGCGCCCTCGAGCGCCAGAGAGGGAGAGCGGGAGCAGGCGTGACAGCAGCAGGTTAGGATAATTAACATGGCAGGTGAGAAGACTTAGGTTAAGGTTAGGAAAAGGGTTAGGGTTAGCTAAAATGCTCTCCTAAACTGCTACGAAAAGTCACAGCTGTACACCCTCTTGACACATCATTGACTTGAATGGGGACGACCGATCTATTCATTCTATTTATATGGCAGCACATGTAGTCAGGAACAGAGGAAATTAGAAAATGTGCGTACAAAAATAACTAAAATCTACAGTAGCGGTCAAAAGTTAGAACACACTGACTCATTCAAGGGTTTTTCTTTATTTTTACTGTTTTCTACATTGTAGAATAATAGTGAAGACATCAAAACTATGAAATAACACATATGGATTCATTTAGTAACCAAAAAAAGTGTTAAACAAATCAAAATATACTTTATATTTGAGACTCTTCAATAACCACCCTAGATGACAGCTTTGCACACTCTTGGCATTCTCTCAATCAGCTTCATGAGGTAGTCACCTGGAATGCATTTCAATTAACTGGTGTGCCTTGTTAAAAGTTAATTTGTGGAATTTCTTTCCTTCTTAATGTGTTTGAGCCAGTTGTGTTGTGTTGTGACAAGGTAGGGTGGTATACAGAAGATATCCCTATTTGGTAAAAGACCAAGTCCATATTATGGAAATAACAGCTCAAATAAGCAAAGCGAAACAACAGTCCATCATTACTTTAAGACATGATGTCACGCCCTGACCATAGAGAGCCCTTGGTTCTCTATGGTGTTGTAGGTCAGGGCGTGACTAGGGGGTGTTCTAGTCTTTTCATTTCTATGTTGGTGCTCTTGGTATGGTTCCCAATTAGAGGCAGCTGATGTTCATTGTCTCTAATTGGGGATCATACTTAAGGGTTCCCTGTTCCCACCTGCTTTATGGGATATTGTTTTGTGTTACTGTGTTGAGCACTACAACTTCACGTTCATTGTATGTTTGTTGTTTTCTTAGTTTCACTTTAAATAAATATGTGGAACTCAAATCACGCTGCGCCTTGGTCCGACCTTTCCTACGAGCGTGACAGAATATCCCACCACAAAGGGACCAAGCAGCGTGCAACGGAGGGAAAAGTGAGTTGGACCGGGGAAGAGATCATGGGAGGATGCGAGACCCTTCCTTGGCGGGAGTCGCCAGGAAATCAGGAAGGACAGTGACGACCCCGTGGACCGCGGCCACAGAAACCCCAAGATTTTTTTTTTTGGGGGGGGCACGAGGGGTGGTCGGCTGAGCAGCGGAGAGTGCCAGAGCCCGAATGGGAGTTGATGGAGGAGTGCAATGAGGGATACCGGAGAGAAGAGTTAGCAAGGAGTAGGCTACAGAGCAAGCGTGTCTTCAAGATACTTTTTGGGGGGGGGGGGCACATGGAGCTGGCTGTTGAGCAGAGGGAAGAGACCGTCAGGGAGGAGATGGAGAAGTTGGGGGAGAGAGATGTTGGTCAAGTGTGTTCTACTCAACATTCGACCTGAAGAGCCTGTCAGCAGTCTGGTGAAGTCTGTACCGGCTCCACGCACTAGGCCTCCAGTGCGCCTCTCCAGCCCGGAGCGTCCTGTGCCGGCTCCACGCACTCGACCGGAGGAGCGTGTCATCAGTCCGGTGCAACCTGCGCCGATGCCTAGTCTTGGCACGGTGTCCAGTCCCGCTCCCTGGCAGGAGACTCCTTCTGCGCCCAGTCCAGGCACGGCATCCAGTCCCGCTCCAAGGCCGGAGCCTTCCTCTGCGCCGGTGCCCAGTCCAGGCATGGCGTCCAGTCCCGCTCCATGGCAGGAGTCTTCCTCTGCGCCGGTGCCCAGTCCAGGCACGGCGTCCAGTCCCGCTCCAAGGCCGGAGTCTTCCTCTGCGCCGGTGCCCAGTCCAGGCACGGCGGCCAACCCAGCTTCATGGCTGGAGCCCTCCTCTGCACCGGTGCCCAGTCCAGGCACGGCATTCAACCCGGCGTCATGGCCGGATCCGGGGCCTGGGCGGGGGCGGCGACCCGCACCAGAGCCGCCACCGAGACTAGTCACCCCAGTACCCTCAACATTTGATTTCAGGTTTTTGCGGCCGGAGTCCGCACCTTTGGGGGGGGGGGTACTGTCATGCCCTGACCATAGAGAGCCCTTGGTTCTCTATGGTGTTGTAGGTCAGGGCGTGACTAGGGGGTGTTCTAGTCTATTCATTTTTATGTTGGTGCTCTTGGTATGGTTCCCAATTAGAGGTAGCTGATGTTCGTTATCTCTAATTGGGGATCATACTTAAGTTCTCCATTGTTCCCACCTGGGTTGTGGGATATTGTTTTGTGTTAGTGTGTTGAGCACTACGACTTCACGTTCGTTGTATGTTGTTTTCTGAGTTTCACTTTAAATAAATATGTGAAACTCAAATCACGCAGCGCCTTGGTCCGACCTTTTCTACGAGCGTGACACATGAAGGTCAGTCATTCCAGAAAATGTCATGAAATTTGAGAGTTTCTTAAAGTGCAGTTGCAAAAACCATCAAGCGCTATGATGAATCTGGCTCTCATGAGGACCGCCACAGGAAAGGAAGACCCAGAGTTACCTCTGCTGCAGAGGATAAGTTCATTAGAGTTACCAGCCTCAGATTGCTGACCAAATAAATGATTCACAGAGTTCAAGTAAGAGACATCTCAACATCAATTGTTCAGAGGAGACTGCATGAATTTTTAATTTTTGTAATTTCACCTTTATTTAACCAGGTAGGCTAGTTGAGAACAAGTTGTCATTTACAACTGCGACCTGGCCACGATAAAGCATAGCAATTCGACACATACAACAACACAGAGTTACACATGGAATAAACAAAGCATAGTCAATAATACAGTACAACAAAAGAAAACAAAAAAGTATATATACAGTGAGTGCAAATGAGGTAAGATAAGGGAGTTAAGGCATTAAATAGGCCATAGTGGCGAAGTAATTACAATATAGCAATTAAACACTGGAATGGTAGATGTGCAGAAGATGAATGTGCAAGTAGAGATACTGGGGTGCAAAGAAGCAAGATAAATAAATAAATACCGTATGGGAATGAGGTAGATAGATGGAATGTTTACAGATGGGCTGTGTACAGGTGTAGTGATCTGTGAGCTGCTCTGACAGCTGGTGCTTAAAGCTAGTGAGGGAGATATGAGTCTCCAGCTTCAGTGATTTTTGCAGTTCGTTCCAGTCATTGGCAGCAGAGAACTGGAAGGAAAGGCGACCAAAGGAGGAATTGGCTTTGGGGGTGACCAGTGAGATATACCTGCTGGAGCGCGTGCTACGAGTGGGTGCTGCTATGGTGACCATTGAGCTGAGATAAGGGGGGACTTTACCTAGCAGAGACTTGTAGATAACCTGTAGCCAGTGGGTTTGGCGACGAGTATGAAGCGAGGGCCAACTAACGAGAGCGTACAGGTTGCAGTGGTGGGTAGTGTATGGGGCTTTGGTGACAAAACGGATGGCACTGTGATAGACTGCATCCAATTTGTTGAGTAGAGTGTTGGAGGCTATTTTATAGATGACATCGCCGAAGTCGAGGATCGGTAGGATGGTCAGTTTTACGAGGGCATGTTTGGCAGCATGAGTGAAGGATGCTTTGTTGCGATATAGGAAGCCGATTCTAGATTTAATTTTGGATTGGAGATGGTTAATGTGAGTCTGGAAGGAGAGTCAGAATCAGGCCTTCATGGTCGAATTGCTGCAAAGAAACCACTACTAAAGGACATCAATAATAAGAAGAGACTTGCTTGGGCCAAGAAACACGAGCAATGGACATTAGACCGGTGGAAATCTGTCCTTAGGTCTGATGAGTCCAATTTTTGGTTCTAACCGCGGCGTCTTTGTGAGACACAGAGTAGGTGAACGGATGATCTCCGCATGTGTGGTTCCCACCGTGAAGCATGGAGGAGGAGGTGTGATGGTGCTTTGCTGGTCACACTGTCTGTGATTTATTTAGAATTCAAGGCACACTTAACCAGCATGGCTACCACAGCATTCTGCAGCGATACACCATCCCATCTGGCTTGCGCTTAGTGGGACTATCATTTGTTTTTCAACAGGACAATGACCCAACACACCTCCAGGCTGTGTAAGGGCTATTTTACCAAGAAGGAGAGTGATGGAGTGCTACATCAGATGACCTGGCCTCCACAATCACCAGCCCTCAACTTAATTGAGATGGTTTGGGATGAGTTGGACCGCAGAGTCCAAGGAAAAGCAGCCAGCAAGTGCTCAGCATGTGGACACTCCTTCAAGACTGTTAGAAAATAATTCCAGGTGAAGCTGGTTGTGAGCATTCCAAGAGTGTGCAAAGCTGTCATCAAGGCTACTTTGAAGAATCTCAAATATAAAATATATTTTGATTTGTTTAACACTTTTTTGATTACTACATGATTCCATATGTGTTATTTCATAGTTTTGATGTCTTCACTGTTATTCTACAATGTAGAAAATAGTCAAAATAAAGAAAAACCCTTGAATGAATAGGTGTGTCCAAACTTTTGACTGGTACAGAATATATGTAATTAGAATTTTCTTTGTGCAATTTTTTTTTTTACATGTAACCATTACTTAACTAGGCAAGTCAGTTAAGAAGTCATTTTTATTTACAATGAGGGAACAGTGGGTTAACTGCCTTGTTCAGGGGTAGAAAGACACATTTTCACCTTGTCAGCTCAGGGATTCGATCCGGCAATCTTTTAGTTACTAGTCCAACGGTCTAACCACTAGGCTACCTGCCGTCCCAAAGGTTATTACGGAGACCTTGGTCATTTGGATTGCCAATTACCCCTCATGCACAATTCCATGACTGTCTCAACCCTACCAGTCTGTATTGCTAACTTCCACTTCTTTGTACTCAAAATAATGATTATAATGTATAATGGGTAAGACAAAATAATGTCAAATATTCCACCGGGCCTGGTCTGGGCTTACCTGTTGCGGAGGTTGTGGGCTGGCTCATACTGTTCATTGTACTGATGACCCGGTGGCAGGTTGGTGCGGTAGGGGGAAGTCACCCCGGCCATGGGGACGTTGGGACAGTGGATGAGGAAGATGAAGATGGCAAGAAGACTGATGACGGCACACACCATGCAGAACCTAACGATGCCACGGCAACGGAGGTTCAGCTTCTTCACAATGTAGCCGCCCAGGAAAGTGCCCCCTCCACCCGCGGGTACCACCATGTAGCCTGGTGGGAGGAGAGGGAAGGTTAGTACCATGTAGCCTGGTGGGAAGAGAGGGAAGGTTAATACCATGTAGCCTGGTGGGAGGAGAGGGAAGGTTAATACCATGTAGCCTGGTGGGAGGAGAGGGAAGGTTAATACCATGTAGCCTGGTGGGAAGAGAGGGAAGGTTAATACCATGTAGCCTGGTGGGAGGAGAGGGAAGGTTAATACCATGTAGCCTGGTGGGAGGAGAGGGAAGGTTAGTACCATGTAGCCTGGTGGGAGGAGAGGGAAGGTTAGTACCATGTAGCCTGGTGGGAGGAGAGGGAAGGTTAGTACCATGTAGCCTGGTGGGAGGAGAGGGAAGGTTAATACCATGTGTATGGTAGGACTGCGACTAAGGGATAAGGATGGAGGTATAACTAGCTAAATGGTAGGACTGCGACTAAGGGATAAGGATGGAGGAATAACTAGCTAAATGGTAGGACTGCGGCTAAGGGATAAGGATGGAGGTATAACTAGCTAAATGGTAGGACTGCGACTAAGGGATAAGGATGGAGGAATAACTAGCTAAATGGTAGGACTGCGACTAAGGGATAAGGATGGAGGAATAACTAGCTAAATGGTAGGACTGCGACTAAGGGATAAGGATGGAGGAATAACTAGCTAAATGGTAGGACTGCGACTAAGGGATAAGGATGGAGGTATAACTAGCTAAATGGTAGGACTGCGGCTAAGGGATAAGGATGGAGGTATAACTAGCTAAATGGTAGGACTGCGACTAAGGGATAAGGATGGAGGAATAACTAGCTAAATGGTAGGACTGCGGCTAAGGGATAAGGATGGAGGTATAACTAGCTAAATGGTAGGACTGCGACTAAGGGATAAGGATGGAGGAATAACTAGCTAAATGGTAGGACTGCGACTAAGGGATAAGGATGGAGGAATAACTAGCTAAATGGTAGGACTGCGACTAAGGGATAAGGATGGAGGAATAACTAGCTAAATGGTAGGACTGCGACTAAGGGATAAGGATGGAGGTATAACTAGCTAAATGGTAGGACTGCGGCTAAGGGATAAGGATGGAGGTATAACTAGCTAAATGGTAGGACTGCGACTAAGGGATAAGGATGGAGGTATAACTAGCTAAATGGTAGGACTGCGGCTAAGGGATAAGGATGGAGGTATAACTAGCTAAATGGTAGGACTGCGACTAAGGGATAAGGATGGAGGTATAACTAGCTAAATGGTAGGACTGCGACTAAGGGATAAGGATGGAGGTATAACTAGCTAAATGGTAGGACTGCGGCTAAGGGATAAGGATGGAGGTATAACTAGCTAAATGGTAGGACTGCGGCTAAGGGATAAGGATGGAGGTATAACTAGCTAAATGGTAGGACTGCGGCTAAGGGATAAGGATGGAGGTATAACTAGCTAAATGGTAGGACTGCGACTAAGGGATAAGGATGGAGGTATAACTAGCTAAATGGTAGGACTGCGACTAAGGGATAAGGATGGAGGTATAACTAGCTAAATGGTAGGACTGCGACTAAGGGATAAGGATGGAGGTATAACTAGCTAAATGGTAGGACTGAGGCTAAGGGATAAGGATGGAGGTATAGCTAGCTAAATGGTAGGACTGCGGCTAAGGGATAAGGATGGAGGTATAACTAGCTAAATGGTAGGACTGTGACTAAGGGTGCTTTCCCATAATCCCCTGTATGATCCAGATCCTGGAGCGTTCGGTTCCCTGATCCGCTCTTTAAAGCATGTGTGGAACGTAAACGAATCCAGGCTGAAACAAATCCTGGACCTGTGCGAGTAGCAGGCCCAAGATCCAGAGCACCACGTATTGTGACGTCCCATTGTAAACAAGCTTGCTAACGTCATGTAGAATGACATCACATCCTGAAGTGGTTATTTTCAGGTCTTTCAAAAATGATTCAGTAGAATTCTGACAAACGCTCCAGGAAAGCGAATAGGAGAACGTCATACGTGAAAACACCTCATAAGAGGAAGGGTTTCACATATGTCACATGCACTCAGGGGTGAAAGTAGGTTTCATTTCTTCCTGGTAGGTGACCAATAGTTCTTTATTCATGGATAGAATTACAAATAGAATCCCTGTTAATTCAATATGATCTCTGTGGGCCTAACAGTAAAGATCTGTTAGTTAACTTTTCAAATATATGACCTTTTAATGTGTCATAAACACAACCAGTCATGATGTTTTCATCTTATTGTCAAAAAGACTGACTACCCACGCATGGACATGGACTCTGGAGTCCTTCCTGCATCCAGACAGAGCACTGTGCACCCGCCATGTGATGAGTCATCTGTAACAATACACCAACGAGGCTAATGAAAAGGCCTACACTTGTAACCTGTATGGATGCATCCACAGCTGAGCTAATGAAAAGGCCTACACTTGTAACCTGTATGGATGCATCCACAGCTGAGCTAATGAAAAGGCCTACACTTGTAACCTGTATGGATGCATCCACAGCTGAGCTAATGAAAAGGCCTACACTTGTAACCTGTATGGATGCATCCACAGCTGAGCTAATGAAAAGGCCTACACTTGTAACCTGTATGGATGCATCCACAGCTGTTGGTGCACCTCTGCCTTCACAAAATGTCACTTTTATCATTGAATCACACCACAGTTTTCAAGTCAATAAAACAAAAGAAAGATAATCGACAGACATGCGCTGATGATAAATACTAGGGTATTAGCCTGCCGTTTCCTTGGCATCTTTGTATGAATTATTGTGAAAAGGTACGGCATACAGCAACTATTTATTTTGCCGGTGCATGCAGGGGTGAAAGTAAGTCGGTAAGGTCCGGTACGGAGTACCAGCAGTAAGGAGTACCAGTTAAACATATACCTATGGCAATAATGAATAAAAAGATGCCCAGGAAACGGCAGGCTATTACAGCCTGTAAGTGCATGTTTGTGTTGGGGTGGAGTTAGTGCTCTGACTCTCTCTCACCAAACCAGGTAGCTGCCTCAGACGCACTCAGGCTGAACTGAGACTCCAGGAACTTGGGGCCGAAGGTGGACATGCCAGCGATGAGGGTGGCCTCTGTGGCCCCCGCCAGACACAGGAAGAGGAAGGGAGGGTTCTTCAGCAGGAGCAACACTGACCTAGAGAGGAGAGAGAGAGAGAGAGAGAGAGAGAGAGAGAGAGAGAGAGAGAGAGAGAGAGAGAGAGAGAGAGAGAGAGTGAAAGAGAGAGAGATAGGGAGAGTGAAAGAGAGAGAGAAGGGAGGGTGAGAGTGAAGGGAGGGTGAAAAAGAGAGAGAGAGCGAGAGAGAAGGGAGGAGTGAAAGAGAGAGAGATGGGAGAGTGAAAGAGAGAGAGAGAGAGAGAGAGAAGGGAGAGTGAAGGGAGAGTGAAAAAGAGAGAGAAAGAGCGAGAGAGAAGGGAGGAGTGAAAGAGAGAGAGAGAGAGAGAGGAGTGAAAGAGAGAGAGAGAGAGAAGGGAGAGTGAGAGAGAGAGAGAGAGAGAAGGGAGAGTGAAAGAGAGAGAGAGAGAGAGAGAGAGAGAGCGAGAAGGGAGAGTGAAGGGAGGGTGAAAAAGAGAGAGAGAGAGAGAGAGAGAGAGAGAGAGAAGGGAGGAGTGAGAGAGAGAGAGAAGGGGGGAGTGAAAGAGAGAGAGAGAGAGAGAGCGAGAAGGGAGAGTGAAAGAGAGAGAGAGAGAGAGCGAGAAGGGAGAGTGAAAGAGAGAGAGAGAGAGAGCGAGAAGGGAGAGTGAAAGAGAGAGAGAGAGAGAGCGAGAAGGGAGAGTGAAAGAGAGAGAGAGAGAGAGAGAGCGAGAAGGGAGAGTGAAAGAGAGAGAGAGCGAGAAGGGAGAGTGAAAGAGAGAGAGAGCGAGAAGGGAGAGTGAGAGAGAGAGAGAGCGAGAAGGGAGAGTGAAAGAGAGAGAGAGAGAGAGAGAGCGAGAAGGGAGAGTGAAAGAGAGAGAGAGCGAGAAGGGAGAGTGAAAGAGAGAGAGAGCGAGAAGGGAGAGTGAAAGAGAGAGAGAGCGAGAAGGGAGAGTGAAAGAGAGAGATACAGAGAGAGTGAGTGGGGTTATTTCCTTAGTAAGATCTTCAGTTGTTAATTAAAGTAAAGCTTATCCATAAGCTCCAACACAGAGACCTGGGTCCGTATCCACAACATCTCAGAGTCCACGATCACTTTTCCCTTTTAAATATACTCTATATGAATACACTCTTAGAAAAAAATGTGCCATCTACAACCAAAAAGGGTTATTCAGCTGTCCCCATAGGAGAACCCTTTGAAGAAACCCTTTTTGGTTCCCGGTAGAACCCTTTTGGGTTCCATGTAGAACCCTTTCCACAGAGGGGTCTACATGGACCTCAATAGAGTTATACCTGGAAACAAAAAGGGTTTTACCTGGAACTAAAAAGAGTTCTCCTATGGGGACAGCCACAGAACCCTTTTGGAACAATATTTTTCTACTAGTGTAAACTGATTCAGACAGATCCTAGATCAGCCCTCCTACTCCGAGATACTTTACTACCATGTTATATAACACAATGTAGTCTTTGTCCTGTTTCCTCTCAGTAATCCCCTGTTGCCATGGAGAATCTGCTTTGTGAGCTCAAGTGCGGCTAAATGTACCCATAGTAAACCCAGTGGCTACGCTAGGAGGGATAACAACACTATGCTTACATAAGACCTAGATTCAATCTGGCGCCGCAGAAGAGCCGTGCTATAGCGCAATTGACATTGAGCCGACATATGCCTGATTTCCTGTGAATGCAGAAACATTGCCTTTAAAAAGGTGAATAACGGTGACTAACCCCATTCCGAACAAATTTGCGCAACAGCGACATTCAAATGAGGCTGCAATGAAAACGAATGGGACTGTAGTGACTGTGTTGACGTCACAATCTGGGGTGTGAACTACGTTTCTATTCAAGCGTTGATTGACATGGTAATGGACCAATAGTATTGGAGAAAAGTTTTTTAAAAAACGGACCCCTCCGACGCTGTACGTTAAATTGTGACGTGTCATGACGTAACAGACAGCACCCATAATGCAACTCATTCTGTCTTACAGCCTCTCTCTACCAGGTGTTGCGATTCTCTCACCATTTAAAAACAGGAAAGGGACAGGGACAGGGTAAGAGGACAGGATCAGGGGACAGGGTAAGGGGACAGGGTAAGGGGACAGGGTAAGAGGACAGGATCAGGGGACAGGGTAAGGGGACAGGGTAAGGGGACAGGGTAAGGGGACAGGGTAAGGGGACAGGGTAGGTGACAGGGACAGGGTAAGGACAGGGACAGGGTAAGGACAGGGACAGGGTAAGGACAGGGACAGGGTAAGGACAGGGACAGGGTAAGGGGACAGGGAAAAGGGACAGGGTAAGGGGGCAGGTTAAGGGGACAGCGTAGGGACAGGGACAGGGTAAGGGGACAATGTAAGGGGACAGGGTAAGGGGATAGATAAGGGGACAGGGACAGGGTAAGGGGACAGGGTAAGGGGACAGGGTAAGGGGACAGGGTAAGGGGACAGGGTAAGGGGACAGGGTAAGGGGACAGGGTAAGGGGACAGGGTACAGGGTACAGGGGACAGGGTAAGGACAGGGACAGGGTAAGGGGACAGGGTAAGGGGACAGGGTAAGGGGGACAGGGTAAGGGGACAGGGTAAGGGGACAGGGTAAGGGGACAGGGTCAGGGGACAGGGGACAGGGTACAGGGGACAGGGTAAGGGGACAAGGTAAGGGGACAAGGTAAGGGGACAGGGTAAGGGGACAGGGTAAGAGGACAGGGACAGGGGACAGGGTAAGGGGACAAGGTAAGGGGACAAGGTAAGGGGACAGGGTAAGGGGACAGGGTAAGGGGACAAGGTAAGGGGACAAGGTAAGGGGACAAGGTAAGGGGACAGGGTAAGGGGACAGGGTAAGGGGACAGGGACAGAGTAAGGGGACAGGGTAAGAGGACAGGGACAGGGGTAAGAGGACAGGGACAGGGGACAGGGTAAGGACAGGGACAGGGTAAGGACAGGGACAGGGTAAGGACAGGGACAGGGTAAGGACAGGGACAGGGTAAGGACAGGGACAGGGTAAGGACAGGGACAGGGTAAGGGACAGGGTAAGGGGACAGGGAAGAGGACAGGGACAGGGTAAGAGGACAGGGTAAGGGGACAGGGTAAGGGGACAGGGTAAGGGGACAGGGTAAGGGGACAGGGTAAGGGGACAGGGTAAGGGGACAGGGTAAGGACAGGGACAGGGTAAGGGGACAGGTTAAGGGGACAGGGTAAGGGGACAGGGTAAGGGGACAGGTTAAGGGGACAGGGTAAGGGGACAGGGTAAGGGGACAGGGTAAGGGGACAGGGTAAGGGGACAGGGTAAGGGGACAGGGTAAGGGGACAGGGTAAGGAGACAGGGTAAGGAGTACAGGGACAGGGTAAGAGGACAGGGACAGGGTAAGGGGACAGGGAAGGGGGCAGGGTAAGGGGACAGGGTAAGGGGACAGGGTAAGGGGACAGGGTAAGGGGACAGGGTAAGGGGACAGGGTAAGGGGACAGGGTAAGGGGACAGGGTAAGGGGACAGGGACAGGGTAAGGGGACAGGGTAAGGGGACAGGGTAAGGGGACAGGGTAAGGGGACAGGGAAGGGGTAAGGGGACAGGGTAAGGGGACAGGGAAGGGGACAGGGTAAGGGGACAGGGACAGGGTAAGGGGACAGGGTAAGGGGACAGGGTAAGGGGACAGGGACAGGGTAAGGGGACAAGGTAAGGGGACAGGGTAAGGGGACAGGGAAGGGGGACAGGGTAAGGGGACAGGGTAAGGGGACAGGGTAAGGGGACAGGGTAAGGGACAGGGTACAGGGGTAAGGGGACAGGGTCAGGGGACAGGGTAAGGGGACAGGGACAGGGTAAGGGGACAGGGAGAGAGGACAGGGACAGGGGACAGGGACAGGGTAAGAGGGACAGGGTAGGGGACAGGGTAAGGGACAGGGTAAGGGGACAGGGTAAGGGGACAGGGTAAGAGGACAGGGTAGGGGACAGGGTAAGGGGACAGGGTAGGGGGACAGGGTAAGGGGACAGGGTAAGGGGGCAGGGTCAGGGTAAGAGGACAGGGTGGGAGGACAGGGTAAGGACAGGGGACAGGGTAAGGGGACAGGGTAAGGGGACAGGGACAGGTAAGGGGACAGGGTAAGGGGACAGGGTAAGGGGACAGGGTAAGGGGACAGGGTAAGGGGACAGGGTAAGGGGACAGGGTAGGGGACAGGGTCAGGGGACAGGGTAGGGGACAGGGTAAGGGGACAGGGTAAGGGACAGGGTAGGGGCCAGGGTAGGGGACAGGGTCAGGGGACAGGGTAAGGGGACAGGGTAAGGGGACAGGGTAGGGGACAGGGTAAGGGGACAGGGTCAGGGGACAGGGTCAGGGGACAGGGTAAGGGGACAGGGTAAGGGGACAGGGTAAGGGGACAGGGTCAGGGGACAGGGTAAGGGGACAGGGACAGGGTAAGGGGACAGGGTAAGGGGACAGGGTAAGAGGACAGGGTCAGGGTCAGGGTAAGGGGACAGGGGACAGGGTAAGGGGACAAGGTAAGGGGACAGGGACAGGGTAAGGGGACAGGGTAAGAGGACAGGGTCAGGGTCAGGGGACAGGGTCAGGGGACAGGGTAAGGGGACAGGGTAAGGGGACAGGGTAAGGGGACAGGGTCAGGGGACAGGGCAAGGGACAGGGTAGGGGACAGGGACAGGGTAAGAGGACAGGGTAAGAGGACAGGGACAGGGGACAGGGTAAGGGGACAGGGTAAGGGGACAGGGTAAGGGGACAGGGTAGGGGACAGGGTAAGGGGACAGGGTTAGAGGACAGGGTTAGAGGACAGGGTTAGAGGACAGGGACGGGGGAC
Organism: Salmo salar; assembly: GCF_965601325.2. Classification (NCBI taxonomy): domain Eukaryota; kingdom Metazoa; phylum Chordata; class Actinopteri; order Salmoniformes; family Salmonidae; genus Salmo; species Salmo salar. The sequence continues at coordinate 13,574,113 of NC_138303.1, read as the reverse complement.
GGGGTAAGAGGACAGGGAAGGGGGACAGGGTAAGGGGACAAGGTAAGGGGACAGGGTAAGGGGACAGGGCAAGGGGACAGGGACAGGGTAAGAGGACAGGGACAGGGGACAGGGTAGTGGGACAGGGTAGGGGATAGGGACAGGGTAAGGGGACAGGGTAAGGGGACAGGGTAAGGGGACAGGGTAAGGGGACAGGGTAAGGGGACAGGGTGAGGGGACAGGGTAAGGGGACAGGGTAAGGGGACAGGGTAAGGACAGGGTAAGGGGACAGGGTAAGGGGACAGGGTAAGGGGACAGGGTAAGGGGACAGGGTAAGGGGACAGGGTGAGGGGACAGGGTGAGGGGACAGGGTGAGGGGACAGGGTAAGGGGACAGGGTAAGGGGACAGGGTAAGGGGACAGGGTGAGGGGACAGGGTAAGGGGACAGGGTAAGGGGACAGGGTAAGGGGACAGGGTAAGGGGACAGGGTAAGGGGACAGGGTAAGGGGACAGGGTAAGGGGACAGGGTGAGGGGACAGGGTAAGGGGACAGGGACAGGGTAAGGACAGGGGCAGGGTAAGGGGACAGGGTAAGGGGACAGGGTGAAGGGACAGGGTAAGGGGACAGGGTAAGGGGACAGGGTAAGGGGACAGGGTAAGGGGACAGGGTAAGGGGACAGGGTAAGGGGACAGGGTAAGGGGACAGGGTAAGGGGACAGGGTAAGAGGACAGGGACAGGGTAAGAGGACAGGGACAGGGTAAGAGGACAGGGGACAGGGTAAGGGGACAGGGTAAGGGGACAGGGTAAGGGGACAGGGTGAAGGGACAGGGTAAGGGGACAGGGTAAGGGGACAGGGTAAGGGGACAGGGTAAGGGGACAGGGTAAGGGGACAGGGTAAGAGGACAGGGACAGGGTAAGGGGACAGGGTACAGGGGACAGGAAGGGGAAAGGAAGGGGACAGGGTAAGGGGACAGGGTAAGGGACAGGGTAAGGGGACAGGGTAAGGGGACAGGGTCAGGGTCAGGGTAAGGGGACAGGGGACAGGGTAAGGGGACAGGGTAAGGGGACAGGGACAGGGTAAGGGGACAGGGAAAGGGGACAGGGTAAGGGGACAGGGTCAGGGTCAGGGTAAGGGGACAGGGGACAGGGTAAGGGGACAAGGTAAGGGGACAGGGACAGGGTAAGGGGACAGGGTAAGGGGACAGGGTAAGGGGACAGGGTAGGGGACAGGGTAGGGGACAGGGTAAGGGGACAGGGTAGGGGGCAGGGACAGGGGACAGGGTAAGGGGACAGGGTAAGGGGACAGGGTAAGGGGACAGGGTCAGGGGACAGGGTAAGGGGACAGGGTAAGGGGACAGGGTAAGGGGACAGGGTAAGGGGACAGGGTAAGGGGACAGGGTAAGGGGACAGGGTTAGAGGACAGGGTTAGAGGACAGGGTTAGAGGACAGGGACGGGGGACGGGGTAAGGGGACAGGGAAGGGGGACAGGGTAAGGGGACAAGGTAAGGGGACAGGGTAAGGGGACAGGGCAAGGGACAGGGTAAGGGGACAGGGACAGGGTAAGAGGACAGGGACAGGGGACAGGGTAGGGGACAGGGTAGGGGACAGGGACAGGGTAAGGGGACAGGGTAAGGGGACAGGGTCAGGGGACAGGGTAAGGGGACAGGGTAAGGGGACAGGGTAAGGGGACAGGGTAAGGGGACAGGGACAGAGTAAGGGGACAGGGTAGGGGACAGGGTAAGGGGACAGGGTAAGGGGACAGGGTAAGGGGACAGGGTAAGGGGACAGGGTAGGGGGACTGGGTAAGGGGACAGGGTAAGGGGACAGGATAAGGGGACAGGGTAAGGGGACAGGGTAAGGGGACAGGGTAAGGGGACAGGGTAAGGGGACAGGGTAAGGGGACAGGGACAGGGGACAGGGACAGGGGACAGGGACAGGGGACAGGGTAAGGGGACAGGGTAAGGGGACAGGGTAAGGGGACAGGGCCAGGGGACAGGGTAAGGGACAGGGTAGGGGACAGGGTAGGGGACAGGGTAGGGGACAGGGTAGGGACAGGGTAGGGGACAGGGTAGGGACAGGGTAGGGGACAGGGTAGGGGACAGGGTAGGGGACAGGGTAAGGGACAGGGTAAGGGGACAGGGTAAGGGACAGGGTAGGGGACAGGGTAAGGGGACAGGGTAAGGGGACAGGGTAAGGGGACAGGGACAGGGTAAGGGGACAGGGACAGGGTAAGGGGACAGGGTAAGGGGACAGGGTAAGGGGACAGGGTCAGGGGACAGGGTAAGGGGACAGGGTCAGGGGACAGGGTCAGGGGACAGGGTCAGGGGACAGGGTAAGGGGACAGGGTAAGGGGACAGGGTCAGGGGACAGGGTCAGGGGACAGGGTAAGGGGACAGGGTCAGGGTAAGGGGACAGGGGACAGGGTAAGGGGACAGGGTAAGGGGACAGGGACAGGGTAAGGGGACAGGGACAGGGTAAGGGGACAGGGTAAGGGGACAGGGTAAGGGGACAGGGTAGGGGACAGGGTAGGGGACAGGGTAGGGGGCAGGGACAGGGGACAGGGTAAGGGGACAGGGTCAGGGGACAGGGTAAGGGGACAGGGTAAGGGGACAGGGTCAGGGAAGGGGGACAGGGTAAGGGGACAGGGTAAGGGGACAGGGTAAGGGGACAGGGTAGGGGACAGGGTAAGGGGACAGGGTTAGGGGACAGGGTTAGAGGACAAGGTTAGGGGACAGGGACAGGGGACAGGGTAAGGGGACAGGGTAAGGGGGACAGGGTAAGGGGACAGGGTAAGGGGACAGGGTAAGGGGACAGGGTCAGGGGACAGGGTAAGGGGACAGGGTAAGGGGACAGGGACAGGGTAAGAGGACAGGGACAGGGTAGTGGAGACAGGGTAGGGGATAGGGACAGGGGACAGGGTAAGGGGACAGGGTAAGGGGACAGGGTCAGGGGACAGGGTCAGGGTAAGGGGACAGGGTAAGGGGACAGGGTAAGGGGACAGGGTAAGGGGACAGGGACAGAGTAAGGGGACAGAGTAAGGGGACAGGGTAGGGGACAGGGTAGGGGACAGGGTAAGGGGACAGGGTAAGGGGACAGGATAAGGGGACAGGGTAAGGGGACAGGGTAGGGGACAGGGTAGGGGACAGGGTAAGGGGACAGGATAAGGGGACAGGATAAGGGGACAGGGTAAGGGGACAGGGTAAGGGGACAGGGTAAGGGGACAGGATAAGGGGACAGGGTAAGGGGACAGGGTAAGGGGACAGGGTACAGGGGACAGGGTAAGGGGACAGGGTAAGGGGACAGGGTAAGGGGACAGGGTCAGGGGACAGGGTAAGGGGACAGGGTCAGGGGACACACGGTAGGGGACAGGGCTCAAGCCGCGGACAGGGTGAAGGGGACAGGGACAGGGCTAAGGGGACACGGGTCAAGGGCGACAGGGTAGGGGACAGGGTAGTGGAGACAGGGTAGGGGACAGGGACAGGGGACAGGGACAGGGGACAGGGTCAGGGGACAGGGTCAGGGGAGCAGGGTCCCAGCGGGACAGGGCTAAGGGACAGGGTCCCCAGGGGACAGGGTAGGGGACAGGGTACGGGGCCAGGGTAGTCGGGGACAGGGTAGGGGACCAGGGAGCAGGGTAAGGGCCGACAGGGTAAGGGGACAGGGTAAGAGGACAGGGACAGGGGACAACGGTAAGGGGACAGGGTCAGGGGACACGGGTCAGGGGGGCACAGGGTCAGGGGACAGGGTCCAGCGGGACAGGGGTAAGGGGACAGGGTGACCAGCGGGCAGCAGGGTCAGGGGACAAGGAGAGTGGAAGGCTTGGTTCCTTCTGTATCGTAAAGGGTAGGGTCACCTACTGTACCTAGGCATGTCTTTCACTGACTTCCCAAACTGAGGGTCTGATGCACTGGCCTGACTGCCATCTTTCAGCTGGTGGGCCTCAGATACACGCATGGCCACATACTTCTGAGAGCCTGGACAGACAAAGGGGGAGAAAATACAGATATATATGTTGATGTCAAAGACTGATATGATTGGGATGTGTTGGGTTCTGTGGTGGTGAAGTGACATTAAGTTGGTCAGTAACCTGGTAGTTGGCGTGGGTAACCCAGGATGGGCAGGGCGACGACCAGCGCTGCTGCGCCTCCTGCCAGGAAGCCAATCCACCAGGCCCCCACCCACAGAGGGTTCTCTGGAGTCAGCTCCGTCCTACACACAGGGAAGGGGCACAGAATATGACGAAGAGGACAAAAAGTTGCGAGATGGACAATAATGAAGTCGAGAGCATTGGATTATTTATTGAGAATTATGAGTAAATGTTACACTGCAAAGGACCACTAGAGGGTAGTATTGTATCTGTAGAATGGCCACTAGAGGGTAGTATTGTATATCTGTAGAATGGCCACTAGAGGGTAGTATTGTATATCTGTAGAATGGCCACTAGAGGGTAGTATTGTATATCTGTAGAATGGCCACTAGAGGGTAGTATTGTATCTGTAGAATGGCCACTAGAGGGTAGTATTGTATATCTGTAGAATGGCCACTAGAGGGTACTATTGTATATCTGTAGAATGGCCACTAGAGGGTAGTATTGTATATCTGTAGAATGGCCACTAGAGGGTAGTATTGTATATCTGTAGAATGGCCACTAGAGGGTACTATTGTATATCTGTAGAATGGCCACTAGAGGGTAGTATTGTATATCTGTAGAATGGCCACTAGAGGGTAGTATTGTATATCTGTAGAATGGCCACTAGAGGGTAGTATTGTATATCTGTAGAATGGCCACTAGAGGGTAGTATTGTATCTGTAGAATGGCCACTAGAGGGTAGTATTGTATCTGTAGAATGGCCACTAGAGGGTAGTATTGTATATCTGTAGAATGGCCACTAGAGGGTAGTATTGTATATCTGTAGAATGGCCACTAGAGGGTAGTATTGTATATCTGTAGAATGGCCACTAGAGGGTAGTATTGTATATCTGTAGAATGGCCACTAGAGGGTAGTATTGTATATCTGTAGAATGGCCACTAGAGGGTAGTATTGTATATCTGTAGAATGGCTACTAGAGGGTAGTATTGTATATCTGTAGAATGGCCACTAGAGGGTAGTATTGTATATCTGTAGAATGGCCACTAGAGGGTAGTATTGTATATCTGTAGAATGGCCACTAGAGGGTAGTATTGTATATCTGTAGAATGGCCACTAGAGGGTAGTATTGTATATCTGTAGAATGGCCACTAGAGGGTAGTATTGTATATCTGTAGAATGGCCACTAGAGGGTAGTATTGTATGTCAGTAGAATGGCCACTAGAGGGTAGTATTGTATCTGTAGAATGGCCACTAGAGGGTAGTATTGTATCTGTAGAATGGCCACTAGAGGGTAGTATTGTATATCTGTAGAATGGCCACTAGAGGGTAGTATTGTATATCTGTAGAATGGCCACTAGAGGGTAGTATTGTATATCAGTAGAATGGCCACTAGAGGGTAGTATTGTATATCAGTAGAATGGCCACTAGAGGGTACTATTGTATATCAGTAGAATGGCCACTAGAGGGTAGTATTGTATATCTGTAGAATGGCCACTAGAGGGTAGTATTGTATATCTGTAGAATGGCCACTAGAGGGTAGTATTGTATATCTGTAGAATGGCCACTAGAGGGTAGTATTGTATATCTGTAGAATGGCCACTAGAGGGTAGTATTGTATATCAGTAGAATGGCCACTAGAGGGTAGTATTATATATCAGTAGAATGGCCACTAGAGGGTAGTATTGTATATCTGTAGAATGGCCACTAGAGGGTAGTATTGTATATCAGTAGAATGGCCACTAGAGGGTACTATTGTATATCAGTAGAATGGCCACTAGAGGGTAGTATTGTATATCTGTAGAATGGCCACTAGAGGGTAGTATTGTATATCTGTAGAATGGCCACTAGAGGGTAGTATTGTATATCTGTAGAATTGCCACTCAAATCAAATGTTATTTGTCACATGCGCCGAATACAAGTCTATGACTAGGATGGCTGGAGTCTATTGTATATCTGTATATCACTAGAGGGTACTATTGTATATCTGTAGGAAGGCATTTCCCCTTTTAAGGTGAAATCATTTTTATACAGTCTATGGGTCCAGCTGAATCAGATACAGTAAATACAGACGGATTAAGAAGCTGTTCCTCTGAGCTGAGTCAAGAGGTATGATAGGTGGAGGCAGACAGACAGAGGTACTCACATCATGTGGATCTCTGTGTAGATGTTGAGGAAGTATCCTCCTAGAAGGTACCCTGCTGCTGGACCCACGATGGCTGCTGTATAGAAGATCCCTGAGAAGCCAGACAGACAGACCAGAAAAGAGCATCAGTTAGGGACTTCCTACTTCCCCTCATTGTTATTAAAAGCATTGTAATTGGGACAAATCATTCACTAAACCCTAAACCTCAACTAAATATTGTAATAAATAATGTGGTGACTAAACTGCTTGGAGTAACCCTGGATTGTAAAGTGTCATGGTCAAAACCTATTGATACACCAGTAGCTAAGATGGGGAGAAGTCTGTCCATAATAAAGCGCTGCTCTACCTTCTAAACAACACTATCAACAAGACAGGTCCTACAGGCCTGGTTTTGTCGCACCTGGACGACTGTTGAGTCATGTGGTCAGGTGCCACAAAGAGGGACCTCAGAAAATTACAATTGGCTCAGAACAGGGCAGCACGTCTGTCCCTTAAAAGTACACAGAGAGCTAAATTAATGATATGCATGTCAATCTCTCATGGCTCAAAGTGGAGGAGAGATTGACTTCATCACTACTTGTATTTATGAGAGGTATTGACATGTTGAAAGCACCGAGCTGTCTGTCTAAATGACTAGCACACAGCTCATACACCTGTTCATACCCCACAAGACATGCCACCAGAGGTCTCTTCACAAGACATGCCACCAGAGGTCTCTTCACAAGACATGCCACCAGAGGTCTCTTCACAAGACATGCCACCAGAGGTCTCTTCACAAGACATGCCACCAGAGGTCTCTTCACAAGACATGCCACCAGAGGTCTCTTCACAAGACATGCCACCAGAGGTCTCTTCACAAGACATGCCACCAGAGGTCTCTTCACAAGACATGCCACCAGAGGTCTCTTCACAAGACATGCCACCAGAGGTCTCTTCACAGTCCCCAAGTCCAGAACAGACTATGGGAGGCGCACAGTACTACATAGTCACGAATACATGGAAATCTATTCCACATTAAGTAATTCATGCAAGCAGTAGAATCAGATAAAAAAACAGCTAATATCTACAAAACAAAATCCATGTGTACGTGCGTGTAGAGAAGTGGTCTAAGGGAACACACTTAATGTGTTGTGAAAAGTGTTATGAAACATTTTAAACTGTCTATAACTGCCTGAATGTTGCTGGACCCCAGGAAGAGTAGCTGCTGCCTTGGCAACAGGTAATGGAGATCCTTAATACATACAATACAACTGTTCCTGCCTCAACCAGGTTAAAAGACCTCATTGTTCCTGCCTCAACCAGGTTAAAAGACCTCATTGTTCCTGCCTCAACCATGTTAAAAGACCTCATTGTTCCTGCCTCAACCATGTTAAAAGACCTCATTGTTCCTGCCTCAACCAGGTTATAAGACCTCATTGTTCCTGCCTCAACCAGGTTATAAGACCTCATTGTTCCTGCCTCAACCAGGTTATAAGACCTCATTGTTCCTACTTTGATAGTTTGGTTTTCATACATGTTGTTTATTTTGATCAATAAGCTGACAGAGACAGACAGTCCATTCACTGAGTTCTCACTGAGGTCATTGAAATGGCGATTTTCTTCTATTGCCTCAAAGGAAAAAAGCAGGGGAGAGGCACAATTCAAAGGCATATTATTGATGTCTGTGGGGAAAGTGCTGAATGGAAAGATGGGAGGGGTAAAGGATGGTCAGAATCGCAGGCCTGATTCTGGACGTGACTTTGATCCTGTATGATGTCAGGTCAATAGAGAACAGATGTAAGCAGGGGTTTCTGGGACTTGTCTGTTGGAGTTCAGTTGGAGACATAATGACATAATGTTACCCACATCCAATTTCAACAACTGTATTCAACAACCAATCAACAGGGGTGTAAACAGTCTGTCACCCTTATGGAGTTAAAAATTGCCATTCCGATCCACTAGATACAATCCTCTCTACACTCATGATTTCACATCTAACGCTAGTGAGTTAGTGAGTCATTCTCGGCTATATCTCATGAGTCAGCCAAATGACCCTCACACCAATGAATCAGACTCTGCTCTCATCTGCACATCCTGTTTCCTGTCATTCCACCCTTGTTTGACAAGTCTCACAGTATTCTGGTGGCTGCTGTGTTATTTGTCTGTGGTCTCTGACCATCCACACACACACACCTAATGTAGAAGAGACCACATGGATAAAATTCACACAGGGTATCAGTCAGCCACCACAAACACCTCCAGGACACGGTATCAGTCAGCCACCACAAACACCGCCAGGACACGGTATCAGTCAGCCACCACAAACACCTCCAGGACACGGTATCAGTCAGCCACCACAAACACCGCCAGGACACGGTATCAGTCAGCCACCACAAACACCGCCAGGACACGGTATCAGTCAGCCACCACAAACACCTCCAGGACACGGTATCAGTCAGCCACCACAAACACCGCCAGGACACGGTATCAGTCAGCCACCACAAACACATCCAGGACACGGTATCAGTCAGCCACAACAAACACATCCAGGACACGGTATCAGTCAGCCACCACAAACACATCCAGGACACGGTATCAGTCAGCCACCACAAACACCTCCAGGACACAGTATCAGTCAGCCACCACAAACACATCCAGGACACGGTATCAGTCAGCCACCACAAACACATCCAGGACACGGTATCAGTCAGCCACCAAAAACACATCCAGGACACGGAATCAGTCAGCCACCACAAACACCTCCAGGACACGGTATCAGTCAGCCACCACAAACACATCCAGGACACGGTATCAGTTAGCCACCACAAACACATCCAGGACACTGTATCAGTCAGCCACCACAAACACATCCAGGACACGGTATCAGTCAGCCACCACAAACACCGCCAGGACACAGTATCAGTCAGCCACCACAATAACATCCAGGACACGGTATCAGTCAGCCACCACAAACACCGCCAGGACACGGTATCAGTCAGCCACCACAAACACATCCAGGACACGGTATCAGTCAGCCACCACAAACACATCCAGGACACGGTATCAGTCAGCCACCACAAACACATCCAGGACACGGTATCAGTCAGCCACCACAAACACCGCCAGGACACGGTATCAGTCAGCCACCACAAACACATCCAGGACACGGTATCAGTCAGCCACCACAAACACATCCAGGACACGGTATCAGTCAGCCACCACAAACACCGCCAGGACACGGTATCAGTCAGCCACCACAAACACATCCAGGACACGGTATCAGTCAGCCACCACAAACACATCCAGGACACGGTATCAGTCAGCCACCACAAACACATCCAGGACACGGTATCAGTCAGCCACCACAAACACCGCCAGCACAGAGAGAAGAAGAGTAGTAAGACGATAGTCTACACCATATCAAAATCAAGTAAGCTGTGATCTGCAGTTTACAGGTCCTTGTATTTTTGTTTTACGTTTAAATGAAACATTGTACCGTTATTAAAAACAATGGAAACTTTTCTCTAGAGGATGACAAAGACATGCACCACATGAATTAACATGAAAGCGTAGGAAATACATCTCATAAAGAGATCAGAACGATGGTCAGAGTGTTGTGCGTAGTGACTCACCGATGTACACCGGAGCGTAACTGGACTTGACGTTCTCGTCCAGGTAGGTGACGCCCAGAGTGTAGAGGGGCGTGGCTCCCACCCCATGCAAGAACTGGCCCAGCATGAAGACAAAGCGGTAGCTGGACAGGCCCCCGCCCTCCCTCTCATGGCACGGGCTGGTACGGTTCCCCGTGCACACCCCTGTCCGCTCGGGCATGCTTACCTGGTACGGGGGAGTGGTGAAGTGAGGCAGGGCGAACACAAGAGATCCTAGCGCCATGACCAGCACCCCACTGCCCAGCCAGCGAGGCTTGTGCCCCGTCCCACCAAAGTAACTGACGAAGGCCAGGCACACACAGGCAGCGATGTCGTAAGAGCTGGCGATGAGCCCGGTCTGGTAGCTGCGCAGGTCAAAGCGCCTCTCTATTGAGGTCACCACGGTGTTGATGAAGCCGTTGATGATCATGCCCTGGAGGAAGGAGGCCACACACAGGAAGAACAGTACCCAGCGAGGGGTGTTGAAGGTCTGGATGACTCGGGGTGTCAGAGCCCCCCAGCCACACATCCCTGCTGAGTCTGTGGGGATGAATGTGAGGCCCAGTGGGGTCTCCGCGGGCGCTTCGCCCATGTAAAGCTGTCCAGGCAGTGGGGTAGCAGCCCTGGTGAGGATGATGTGGCTGCCGGGGCCTGAACCCACTGGGCTGTCCTTCTGAGAGTCCACAGGGCTGGGTGTCTCTAGGGAGGGGCCCATGGGGCTGTCCTTCTGAGAGTCCACAGGGCTGGGTGTCTCTAGGGAGGGGCCCATGGGGCTGTCCTGGAGGTCCAGCAGCTCCTGCTTGGAGCTGAAGGAGGCGTCGGCATTGAGTAGGATAGGCATGACCCCAGGGAGGGGCTCTCTGAGAGGGATAAAAGGCCTGGGAGACAGGGGAGGATTTTGGGGGAGAGGGAGTGTGCTGTAAGAAAGGGATGATTTTCTCCTGTGGGCTAGTGTCTGTACTCTCTCACCCAGTGTTTGGTTATGCCATTGAGCAGTGAAAGTGTCTGCAAGTCGAAAGCAATCCTCTGCCAGAGGGGACCACTACACAGGGAAATGGACAAGATATGCTTTACCGGGGCCTCTGGGAAACGTCCTCCTAAAAAAAGGAGAGAGGACTGTCAGACATTATCACAAGGTGTTCTTTTGAAAATATGAAAATGTGGAGATTAAAAAAAATGGATTCTAATAAAACACGTGAACTTTAATCTGAGCCAATTCCTTTCTGTCTAGTGCCTGCTGAAAGACAGAGAGCACGTGTCTCTGGTCTGGTCCGGTTTAGCCCGGTCTCGTGGTACTGTACTACCTATTACCCTCCTGTGATGGTGCCGGGGCGATGGAGCGGTCCAGAGGACCAGAATAAACACTAAAGAGATTAGCTCTGCATGGGGGGAGCTGGTCCAAGGACAGGCCAAAACACTAACACAACTACATTGTCCAGACCCACAGGTTTCCCCCCAGACAAACAGACCCTCCCCCCCTAGACAAACACAGCAGTCATCTCACCATTTCACATGAAGACATACTGTATCTATTCAGTGAATGTTCCCTATATACTTTACTGGCTCTCAAGAACATTGTCCTCCATGAATGACAGTTGAAATACTTTGAATAATATCTCTGATAAATGCAAATGAACCCGGTGAGTGTACATGGTGCTGTGGAACAGAAGGTAGAGAACACAGGCTAACAGGTGAACCAAAGGTCATTCATATGGTGATCAGCTGACCCCTGGATCTCCTACCCCACCCCTCCTCACCCTCTTCACCCCACACCACCTCACCCTCTTCAACCCACACCACCTCACCCCTCTTTACCCCACACCACCTCACCCTCTTCAACCCACACCACCTCACCCCTCTTTACCCCACACCACCTCACCCCCTTCACTACATCCCCCTTCACCCCACACCACCTCACCCTCTTCAACCCACACCACCTCACCCCTCTTTACCCCACACCACCTCACCCCTCTTAACCCCACACCACCTCACCCCTCTGTACCCCACCGCTCTTTACCCCACACCACCTCACCCCTCTTCACCCCACACCACCTCACCCCTCTTTACCCCACACCACCTCACCCCTCTTCACCCCACATCACCCCTCTTCACCCCACACCACCTCACCCCTCTTCACCCCACACCACCTCACCCCTCTTCACCCCACATCACCCCACACCACCTCACCCCTCTTCACCCCACACCACCTCACCCCACATCACCTCACCCCACCCCACACCACCCCCCTTCACCCCACACCACTTCACCCCACCTCACCCCCCTTCACCCCACATCACCCCTCCCCTCACCACCTCACATCACCCCTCTTCACCCCACACCACCTCACCCTCTTCAACCCACACCACCTCACCCCACAGCCCTGCACCCCCCTTTACCCCACACCACTTCACCCCTCGCCACCTCACCCTCTTCACCCCACCCCACACATCACCCCTCTTCACCCCACCTCACCCATCACCCCTCACCACCCCACCTCACCCCTCTTCACCCCACCTCACCCCTCTTTACCCCACACCACCCTCTTCACCCCACATCACCTCACCCCCCTTCACCCCACCTCACCCCGAATCCACCTCACATCACCCCTCGTCACCCCAGCCACCCCCCTTCACCCCACCCTTCCCCTCACCACCTCACATCACCACTCTTCACCCCACCTCACCCCTCTTCACCCCACCTCACCCCTCTTTACCCCACACCACCCCTCTTTACCCCACACCACCCCTCTTTACCCCACACCACCCCTCTTCACCTCACCTCACCCCTCTTTACCCCACACCACCCCTCTTCACCCCACACCACCCCTCTTTACCCCACACCACCCTCTTCACCCCACACCACTTCACCCCACATCACCTCACCCCCTTCACCCCACATCACCTCACCCCGAATCCACCTCACATCACCCCTCTTCACCCCAAACCACCTCATCCCACACCACCCTTCAGCCCACACCACCTCACCCCTCACATCACCCCTCTAATCCCCTCACCACCTCACATCACCCCTCTTCACCCCACACCACCTCACCTCACATCCTTCACCCCACCCCCCTTCACCCCCCTTCACCCCACATCACCTCACCCCCTTTCACATCACCTCACCCCCCTTCACATCACCTCACCCCCCTTCACATCACCTCACCCCCTTCACATCACCTCACCCCCCTTCACCCCACATCACCTCACCCCTCCCCTCCTCACCCCTCCCCTCACCACCTCACATCACCCCTCTTCACCCCACATCACCCCTCTTCACCCCACACAACCCCACCCCCCTTCACCCCACATCACCTCACCCCTCACATTACCCCACATCACCCCTCACATCACCCCACATCACCCCTCACATCACCCCACATCACCTCACCCCTCCCCTCCTCACCCCTCCCCACCTCACATCACCCCTCACCACCTCACATCACCCCTCACCACCCCACACCACCTCACCTCAGACCCACAGGTTTCCCCCCAGACAAACAGACCCTCCCCCCCTAGACAAACACAGCAGTCATCTCACCATTTCACATGAAGACATACTGTATCTATTCAGTGAATGTTCCCTATATACTTTACTGGCTCTCAAGAACATTGTCCTCCATGAATGACAGTTGAAATACTTTGAATAATATCTCTGATAAATGCAAATGAACCCGGTGAGTGTACATGGTGCTGTGGAACAGAAGGTAGAGAACACAGGCTAACAGGTGAACCAAAGGTCATTCATATGGTGATCAGCTGACCCCTGGATCTCCTACCCCACCCCTCCTCACCCTCTTCACCCCACACCACCTCACCCTCTTCAACCCACACCACCTCACCCCTCTTTACCCCACACCACCTCACCCTCTTCAACCCACACCACCTCACCCCTCTTTACCCCACACCACCTCACCCCCTTCACTACATCCCCCTTCACCCCACACCACCTCACCCTCTTCAACCCACACCACCTCACCCCTCTTTACCCCACACCACCTCACCCCTCTTTACCCCACACCACCTCACCCCTCTTCACCCCACACCACCTCACCCCTCTTCACCCCACATCACCCCTCTTCACCCCACATCACCCCTCTTCACCCCACACCACCTCACCCCTCTTCACCCCACACCACCTCACCCCTCTTCACCCCACACCACCTCACCCCTCTTCACCCCACATCACCTCACCCCACACCACCTCACCCCTCTTCACCCCACACCACCTCACCCCACATCACCTCACCCCACCCCACACCACCCCCCTTCACCCCACACCACTTCACCCCACCTCACCCCCCTTCACCCCACATCACCCCTCCCCTCACCACCTCACATCACCCCTCTTCACCCCACACCACCTCACCCTCTTCAACCCACACCACCTCACCCCACAGCCCTGCACCCCCCTTTACCCCACACCACTTCACCCTTCGCCACCTCACCCTCTTCACCCCACCCCACACCATCACCCCTCTTCACCCCCACCTCACCCATCACCCCTCACCACCCCACCTCACCCCTCTTCACCCCACCTCACCCCTCTTACCCCACACCACCCCCCTTCACCCCACATCACCTCACCCCCCTTCACCCCACCTCACCCCGAATCCACCTCACATCACCCCCCGTCACACCAGCTCACCCCCCTTCACCCCACCCTTCCCCTCACCACCTCACATCACCACTCTTCACCCCACCTCACCCCTCTTCACCCCACCTCACCCCTCTTTACCCCACCTCACCCCTCTTTACCCCACACCACCCCTCTTCACCTCACCTCACCCCTCTTTACCCCACACCACCCCTCTTCACCCCACACCACCCCTCTTTACCCCACACCACCCTCTTCACCCCACACCACTTCACCCCACCCCCTTCACCCCACATCACCTCACCCCGAATCCACCTCACATCACCCCTCTTCACCCCAAACCACCTCATCCCACACCACCCTTCAGCCCACACCACCTCACCCCTCACATCACCCCTCTAATCCCCTCACCACCTCACATCACCCCTCTTCACCCCACACCACCTCACCTCACATCCTTCACCCCACCCCCCTTCACCCCCCTTCACCCCACATCACCTCACCCCCTTTCACATCACCTCACCCCCCTTCACATCACCTCACCCCCCTTCACATCACCTCACCCCCTTCACATCACCTCACCCCCCTTCACCCCACATCACCTCACCCCTCCCCTCCTCACCCCTCCCCTCACCACCTCACATCACCCCTCTTCACCCCACATCACCCCTCTTCACCCCACACAACCCCACCCCCCTTCACCCCACATCACCTCACCCCTCACATTACCCCACATCACCCCTCACATTACCCCACATCACCCCTCACATCACCCCACATCACATCACCCCACATCACCTCACCCCTCCCCTCCTCACCCCTCCCCACCTCACATCACCCCTCACCACCTCACATCACCCCTCACCACCCCACACCACCTCACCCCCTTCACCCCACATCACCTCACCCCTCACATCACCCCACACCACCTCACCCCCTTCACCCACATCACCCCACACATCACCCCACACCACCTCACCCCCCTGACCTCACACTACCTCACCCCACCTCACCCCACACCCCCTCACACCCCTTCACCCCACCCATCTTCACCCCACACCACCTCACCCCTCTTCACCCCAGACCACCCCTCTTCACCCCAGACCACCTCACCCCACACCACACCACCTCACCCCACACCACCCCACCCCTCTTCACCCAACCTCACCCCCTCACCCCTCTTCACCCCACCCCCCCTCACCCCTCTTCACCTCACCCCTCTTCACCCCACACCACACCACCTCACCCCACACCACCTCACCCCACCTCACACCACCCCTCACCACTTCACCCCACACCACCAAAGAATTCCAATACTGATCTTCCTGATTCCTCCCCTATGAGTAGGTGAAAGGCAGACAATACACGGTAAGGCATTCTGCGTGTAAATAGCTCATTTAAATTTTTCGGTCAAGTGATCATAATCTTCGGGCAACCAAAAAAATACTCCTGATTTGCCCAATGGGCAAGTGCCTTTCAGACTTTATGTCAATCCCTGAAATACTTGCTTTCAGACTTTATGTGTCGCAGGGGTCGTTGAATGGAGACCAAGACGCAGCGTGGATAGCGCTCATTCTTTGTATTTAATGAAATCACTTTAACAACAAAACGACCAACAACAGTCCCGCCAGGTACACTAGACTAAACGGAAAACAACCACCCACAAAACCCCATGAAAAACAGCCTGCCTAAGTATGGCTTCCAATCAGAGACAACGATAGACAGCTGCCTCTGATTGAAAACCATACCTGGCCACAACATAGAAAATGACAACATAGAATGAAACTCTAGACAACCCACATAGAAAACAGAAAACCCAAAACGCATAGACGAAACCCCCCCCCTCACGCCCTGACCAATCTACTAGGGAAAAATGACCTCATACCAGGGTCAGGACGTGACATTATGTCAATCCCTGGTAAAGTATAGCTACACAGTAGCCAACATTGCCTTTGCTTCATTCTCCCTTGAAGAGTTCACCAGCTAATCACATTCTACAGTTCAGACTCCATCTCATCAAACCTATCCCAACACAAAAACAGCCAATCAGAAACAACTGAAAGCATTTAGTCAGATAACACTTGGATATTTCTATGAAGTAGCCCATTCTTACCTTAAACATACTCCTTGTTGCTTGGTTTGTAGAGACCATGTTCTGTTTTGATTCTTGAACCCATTCTATTGAATATAATGTAAGTGCTTTAGAACTCCCAGGACACCTGCGGAAACAGTTTGGTCTGCCAACATTCTTCAGAACAATAAACATGTGATGTCTTGTTCAATGGTCGCTAAACCCATATCGTTTTATTGGTTCCTTTCCTTAATGTTTGGTTGAGCAAGTATTACGAAAGAAAAGCTAACAACCACTTTAAACATATCATTAAAGTGAGCACAGTGCTGTTGTTATCTTTCATTCTGAGGGACTGGTTTTAAGAAACTCCTCTTTTCTTGCTTAGCTTTGGGAGCTACGCAGAATTTCTTTCTCCCTTTTCTTTCACATAACCTACTAGCCTAATACTCCTCTCCTCGGCACAACATCATTTACTTCATTTACTAACAATATAATCAGATCGAGGAAAAAAATTACTTAGATTCACTATAGTGGTTTTTTTTTCAATGTTTTCTCAATTACTCTTCGATACAAATCATGAAGCATGACAGCAAACACTAAGATAATATTAACTATGATTAGCATCCTACCTCCACTCCTCCTCATGGTAATCACAAATATATCCCAAAGAAGAGAGAGAGAGAGCCAGAGAGAGAGCCAGAGAGAGAGCCAGAGAGAGAACCAGAGAGAGAGCCAGAGAGAGAGCCAGAGAGAGAGCCAGAGAGAGCGCCAGAGAGAGCGCCAGAGAGAGCGCCAGAGAGAGCGCCAGAGAGAGAGCCAGAGAGAGAGCCAGAGAGAGAGCCAGAGAGAGAGCCAGAGAGAGAGCCAGAGAGAGCGCCAGAGAGAGAGCCAGAGCCAGGCTGATGATAGAAACAGAGTCAGGGAGAGAGATAGAGACTGAGGTATCCCAGGTTCTAAGCCTGTCTCTCCAAGCCTCTTAAAGGCACACGCTGAGACGGCACAATGCCCAACCCTGACGGCTGGAACGGCCCACCACTACACCAGCTAATCCACCTGGGTAACTAGCTAGAGCTTACCACCACCTCCCATTGACCACCTTACCGGACCCCCCCCCCCCCACCCGCTGTATTATACAGTATAATATAACATCATACCCGCTGTATAATATAACATAATATCATATAATAACCACTGTATTATACAGTATAATATAATATAATAACCACTGTATTATACAGTATAATATAATATAACATAATATCATATAACCACTGTATTATACAGTATAATATAATATCATATAATAACCACTGTATTATACAGTATAATATAATATAATAACCACTGTATTATACAGTATAATATAATATAATAACCACTGTATTATACAGTATAATATCATATAATAACCACTGTATTATACAGTATAATATAACATAATATCATATAATAACCACTGTATTATACAGTATAATATAATATAACATAATATCAAATAATAACCACTGTATTATACAGTATAATATAACATAATATCGTAATAATATCCATAATATCCTCCTAATGTGGCTGCCCTACACAATGTGTTAACATCCTCCACTTCCTGCATGACGGTGTGTCACTCTCTCTGGTAGTGAAACCACAGAGTCAATCGAGATAAGGACCGAAGTAAAGCAAGGCTGCGTCCTATCAACAACCCTCTTCTCTGTCTTCCTGGCTGGAATGGGTCACCTGACAGATAGCAGACTGTCCATAGGCATAAACATCACCTACAGGACAGATGGGAACATATTCAATATCATCAGTTTTAGAGCCAAGTCAAGAACCACAACCACTTCTGTGAGAACCTGCTCATAAGCTGACCTCCAGGCCATCGTTAACATATTTATAGAAGCATACATCAGGATGGGTCCAACACTCAACACCAGCAAAACAAATGTCCTCAACCAGCAAGCTCCGGGAGCACACCTACCAAGATCACTGCCAACAATGCAATAGTTTAAAAAAAACAATCCCAGTTTCCCACACCTACAGTAGCCATCTTTGCTGCAATATGCTACACTAGCTAGTGCTGCCTTTGGTAAACTCAGAAACAGGGTCGTCCAGGATCACGACATTACCACCAGGACCAAAGTGGATGTGTATACCTCCATGATCATCCCTACCCTGCTATACGGTGTAGAAACCTGGACCGCATATCGAAAACACATTAAACCCCTTGAAAAGGTTCCACCAACGCTGCCTCAGGAAAATACTTAACAACTACTGGGAAGACAGAGAAACCAACATCAGTGTCCTGCAGAGATCCAAGTCCTCCGGTATAGAAGCCATCGTAATGAGACGTCAAGTCCTCCGGTATAGAAGCCATCGTAATGAGACGTCAAGTCCTCCGGTATAGAAGCCATCGTAATGAGACGTCAAGTCCTCCGGTATAGAAGCCATCGTAATGAGACGTCAAGTCCTCCGGTATAGAAGCCATCGTAATGAGACATCAAGTCCTCCGGTATAGAAGCCATCGTAATGAGACATCAAGTCCTCCGGTATAGAAGCCATCGTAATGAGACATCAAGTCCTCCGGTATAGAAGCCATCGTAATGAGACATCAAGTCCTCCGGTATAGAAGCCATCGTAATGAGACATCAAGTCCTCCGGTATAGAAGCCATCGTAATGAGACATCAAGTCCTCCGGTATAGAAGCCATCGTAATGAGACATCAAGTCCTCCGGTATAGAAGCCATCGTAATGAGACATCAAGTCCTCCAGTATAGAAGCCATCGTAATGAGACATCAAGTCCTCCGGTATAGAAGCCATCGTAATGAGACATCAAGTCCTCCGGTATAGAAGCCATCGTAATGAGACATCAAGTCCTCCGGTATAGAAGCCATCGTAATGAGACATCAAGTCCTCCGGTATAGAAGCCATCGTAATGAGACATCAAGTCCTCCGGTATAGAAGCCATCGTAATGAGACATCAAGTCCTCCGGTATAGAAGCCATCGTAATGAGACATCAAGTCCTCCGGTATAGAAGCCATCGTAATGAGACATCAAGTCCTCCGGTATAGAAGCCATCGTAATGAGACATCAAGTCCTCCGGTATAGAAGCCAACGAAATGAGACATCAACTCAGATGGGCAGGTCACCTCGTGAGGAAAACAAATCTTCTACTCACAGCTCAGGGATGGATACCGTGCCCCAGGAAGACAGAAAAAGCATTTCCGTAACAACCTCAAAGCACACCTCAAGTAAGGCCATGTGAATCCACATAATCTGACCACCCCCGACCCCACTGAGACAAGATCTGACCACCCCCGACCCCACTGAGACAAGATCTGACCACCCCCGACCCCACTGAGACAAGATCTGACCACCCCCGACCCCACTGAGACAAGATCTGACCACCCCCGACCCCACTGAGACAAGATCTGACCATCCCCGACCCCACTGAGACAAGATCTGACCATCCCCGACCCCACTGAGACAAGATCTGACCATCCCCGACCCCACTGAGATAAGATCTGCAAGTCACGGATCTCCAGAACCATGTCCAGCCAGACCCAAACGACAACCCTGAACCGTGATAACTGGAGGGAAACGACACTGGACTACGAGGGATCCCAAAGGATGGTCTCTCTCCATCTCTAAAACACACACTATCAGAGGTTATGTAAAATAAACCAGTCCAATAAGTGCCTCGACTTCCTCTCCCTAACCAGCTGAAACAGACAGGTGTTCCCTGAGTGTCACTTTACAGGTTAAATCAAAGCGGCTGCTTTCAGGATCCTCAAAACAAATCATTATACTGGAGCCTCTGCCCAGAGTCCACATAGGTAATACCACAAAGCTGATATCCACAGCCGTGATGACATCACAGTTTTTGTCTACATACACTACAGG
Organism: Salmo salar; assembly: GCF_965601325.2. Taxonomy (NCBI): domain Eukaryota; kingdom Metazoa; phylum Chordata; class Actinopteri; order Salmoniformes; family Salmonidae; genus Salmo; species Salmo salar. The sequence continues at coordinate 13,553,708 of NC_138303.1, read as the reverse complement.
TCAAAAGTTTTAGAACACCTACTCCTTCAAGGGTTTTTCTTTATTTTTTACTATTTTCTACATTGTACAATAATAGTGAAGACATCAAAACTATGAAATAACACATATGGAATCATGTAGTAACCAAAAAAGTGATAAACAAATCCAAATATATTTTATATTTCAGATTTTTCAAATAGCCACCATTTGCCTTGATGACAGCTTTGCACACTCTTGGCATTCTCTCAACCAGCTTATCCTGGAATGCTTTTTCACCAGTCTTGAAGGTGTTTCCACATATGCTGAGTACTTGTTGGCTGCTTTTTCTTAACTCTGCAGTCCGACTCATCCCAAACCATCTCAATTTGGTTGAAGGCTGGTGATTGTGGAGACCAGGTCATCTGATGCAGCACTCCATCACTCTCCTTCTTGGTAAAATAGCCCTTCACAGCCTGGAGCTGTGTTGGGTCATTTTCCTGTTAGTCCCACTAAGCCCAAACCAGATGGGATGGCGTATCGCTGCAGAATGCTGTGGTAGCCATTCTGATTAAGTGTGCCTTGAATTCTAAATGAATCACAGACGGTTTGCTTTGCTGGTGACACTCACACCATAACACCTCCTCCTCCATGCTTTACGGTGGGAAATACACATGCAGAGATCATCCATTCACCCACACCACGTCTGACAAAGACACGGCGGTTGGAACCAAAAATGTCAGATTTGGACTCCAGACCAAAGGACAAATTCCCACCGGTCTAATGTCCATTGCTCGTGTTTCTTGACCCAAGCAAGTGTCGTGACGTTGTATTAGTTAATGTGACGACTGTTGCTCATCGAATGATTAACGGTTTATAATTGCGTGATTAAATGAATTAAGCAATGAATCAAGCAATTATTAACTCATCAACCTGGGGCACCATGGGAAATTAGTTTGAGTTTCTATTTCCCAAATTAACTCAAAGAATATCAGAATATCGATTTTACAACAGTTGCTAAATTAATCAACCTCTTGTCTCATGTCTGAACGTCGCATAATCCGTGAATCTGCACGAACCCGGGCTACACCAATGAGTTTACCACACCAATCTTAGTTGATTATTTATTTACTAGCAAGCTAAAATGATGATAAAAATACACATACACAAAACACAGTCTAGGCTATTGATTAGGACTTAGTATAACGGGCCAACACACTATGGCGCGTGTTACCCAAAATGGGGATTTAAAAGAGAGAGAAACCAAGAAAGTACACGAGAGAAATATACATTTGGGTTCATTTGTCAGCTATGCTTATTTAAACCTAGCCTTGCCCCGAACTGCCGCTCTTATGGGCCAGAATATAATGATGTAATTACGTGTTGGAGGTCTCAGGTGGGAAGCTCCGCGTGGGTCGTTTAGGCTTCTCAATGACGCACTTCTCCGGCGCAACTCTCTGGTTGTCCTCACGATGTCAGTGTCCTTCTTGGCTTAGTGGTCTGATCCCTCACCCTTGATCTGAAAGGGGTCTTCTGAGGACAGACAGCTCTGTAGCTCAGAGCTCACAGCTTCGGACTCGAACGGTGTAGATACCACGATTCAATGGAGAGTGGAGGCTGAGTGGTTCGGCTTGAATTCACCCGCTTAGACACAGCTACTCGTCCGTAGCTCGTGTAGAAAAAGATTTCTTTGTCTTCAACCTTGTGTTTCGTTTTGGGGTTCGTTGACTTTGTTAGACCTTCACTGCAGCTTGGGGTCACTTAGTCTGATATGTTAATTCTTCACTCTCCTGTCTTATACCCTCGGGTCAGAAGTGGGCGTAACCGCCTTTAGGGCAATTCTCTGGGCGTACCAAGTTAAGGGACAAGGCCTAGATTTGACTAAAATCCAATTTTAGACACTAACTTCACATTTCATCCTTACCAAAACATTCTCTTTGATTTGGATATTTTCCACACAACGTACAATGTATAAACATCAGGCATATACTGGGAAAACTCTTAAAGGTACAATGTTTTCATAATAACGTAATCTCTTAACCTTTAATAACAATACAAAAGTTACATACATTTTCATATTCCACCTCTCGTCATGACCACCGTTGTGGCTGACGGAAACCATTGTTCCAAAGTCCCTTTATTGCATGTTTAATGTTCTGAGGCCAGTTCTCCATTGTGAGGACAAAGGAATTTCTCTGTGGCCTAAGGTTTATTATGGGCGTGAGGGGTCATAAAACCCCCACATCTTCAGACCCCTAGATCTCTCCTCCTCTGTTGGGGGTTTGGGAGATAATCTGTAAGGTGGTGGTCTCCTGTACCCTGACCAGATCATGACAGTCATGACACAAGTCTCTTCTTATTGGTGCCCTTTAGTAGTGGTTTCTATGCAGCAATTTGACCATGAAGGTCTGATTCACACAGTCTCCTCTGAACAGTTGATGTTGAAATGTGCCTGTTACTTGAACTCTGTGAAGCATTTATTTGGGCTGCAATTTCTAAGGCTGGTAACTCTAATGAACTTGTCCTCTGCAGCAGAGGTAACTCTAATGAACTTGTCCTCTGCAGCAGAGGTAACTCTAATGAACTTGTCCTCTGCAGCAGAGGTAACGCTAATGAACTTGTCCTCTGCAGCAGAGGTAACGCTAATGAACTTGTAAGTTTCTCTTTGCTTATTTGAGCTGTTCTTGCCATAATATGGACTTGGTCTTTTACCAAATAGGGTTATCTTCTGTATACCACCCCTACCTTGTCACAACACAACTGATTGGCTCAAACACATTAAGAAGGAAATAAATTCCACAAATTAACTTTTAAGACGGCACACCTGTTAATTAAAATGCATACCAGGTGACTACCTCATGAAGCTGGTTGAGAGAATGCCAAGAGTGTGAAAAGCTATCATCAAGGCAAAGAGTGGCTACTTTGAAGAATCTCAAATATATTTTCATTTGTTAATACTTTGTTTGGTTACTACATGATTCCATATGTGTTATATCATAGTTTTGATGTCTTCACTATTATTCTCCAACGTAGAAAATAGTAAAAATAAGAGTAGGTGTTGTAAAACGTTTTGACCGGTAGTGTACATACCTAACCACAACTAATGTCCTAACAATACTGTATGAAGTAATGGCACTGTTGAGGTGTGGTACTGTTCAAATCAAATCCAACTTTATTTACCACATGCGCCGAATACAACAAGTGTAGACTTTATTGTGAAACGCTTACTTACAAGCCCTTAACCAACAGTGCAGTTCAAGAAGAAGAAAACATTTACCAAGTAGGCTAAAATAAAAAGTCATAATAAAAAGTAACACAATAAGAACAACAATAAGGAGGTTATATACAGGGGGGTACAGGTACCAAGTCAGTGTGCGGGGGCACAGGCTAGTTGTACATGTAGGTGGGGGTGAAGTGACTATGCATAAGTAACACGGGGGGGGGGGGGGGGAAATGGGTGGAGAAAAAAAGTATGAAATGTATGCATTCACTACTGTAAGTCGCTCTGGATAAGTGTGTCTGCTAAATGACTAAAATGTAAAATGTAACAAACAAACAGCGAGTAGCAGCAATGTACAAGAGGGGGGGTGTCAATGTAAATTGTCCGATGGAGATTTTTATGAAGTGTTCAGCAGTCTAATGGCTTGGGGGTAGAAGCTGTTAAGGAGCCTTTTGGTCCTAGACTTGGCGCTCTGGTACCGCTTGCCGTGAGGTAACAGAGAAAACAGTCCTATAACTTGGGTGACTGGAGTCTCTGACAATTTTATGGGCTTTTCCTAGGTCCTGGATGGCAGGAAGCTTGGCCGCGGTGATGTACTGGGCCGTTCGCATTACCCTCTGTAGCGCCTTACGGTCAGATGGCGAGCAGTTGCCACACCAGGCGGTGATGCAACCAGTCAGGATGCTCTCGATGGTGCAGCTGTAGAACCATTTGAGGATCTGAGGACCCATGCCAAATCTTTTCAGACTCCTGAGGGGGGAAAGGTGTTGTCGTGCCCTCTTCACGACTGTCTTGGTGTGTTTGAACCATGATAGTTCGTTGGTGAATTGGACACCAAGGAACATGAAACTCTCGACCCGCTCCACTACAGCCCCGTCGATGTTAATGGGGGCCCGCTTTTTCCTGTAGTCCACGATCAGCTCCTTTGTCTTGATAAGAAAACAGAAAAAGATGACAACCTTCAGCAACTTGCTATGATGATTGCAGATAGAAGGGCATACCGACGGGAGCCAGACCAGAAAAATCCTATTAAATCCTAATTAAATCTTATCGAGCGGTTGATTGATGGCCAAGTGGAGATATCCTCATTTCCCTCAGACCATTGCTATTCTCACTGGACTGGAGAGAGATAGTTAGATGAGTATCCTGGAAGCGAGTGCTGGTGTGAATGGATGGGGGCGAGCAGGGAATGTTTTTCTGGGGTGCAGTCTGTTTGGGATGTTAAGGTATGCTTGTGTATGTTTGTTTAGGATGAAAAGGTTAGACAGTTAAGGATGTGGTTGGAGGGGTGGATAAGTAGGTCTGTAGAAAGTCCAGGGAGCAAACTGCCCCCTGCTACTTCTCCCAGGTCAAATGTATGTCTGAAGAGAAACATACAGTACTTACAAGGTGTTTCCTGACTGTGAGAGAGAAAGAGAGAGAGTGAGACAACTTGCCTAGATTAGTCTATGATTAGAATTCTGGGGCTGGGAGGAAAACACTTGAGCCAACGTTCACAATGAGCCATGGCCTGATATCCATTATTGTTGGTTTGTGTCCCAGTGCTTCGGATATAAGAAAAACAAGGGCCAAACTTGAGATTTGGCAAACCTAGTGTTTTACAGACCTGTCATATCATTTCATATCATTTCATTTTCTACATCAAAGTGAGTTCACTCCGGTACCGCAGGGCAAGCGGTACCGGAGCGCCAAGTCTAGGTCCAAAAGGCTTCTTAACAGCTTCTACCCCCAAGCCATAAAACTCCTGAACATCCAATCAAATGGCTACCCAGACAATTTGCATTGCCCCCCGTCCCCCATTTTACACTGCTGCTACTCTCTGTTGTTATCTATGCATAGTCACATTAATAACTCTACCTACATGTACATATTACCTCAATTACCTCGACTAACCTGTGCCCCCACACATTGACTCTGTACCGGTACCCTCTGTATATAGCCTCGCTATTGTTATTTTACTGCTGCTGTTGAATTATTTGTTACTTTTATTTTCTATTTTTACATAACACTTATTTTTCTTAAAACGGTGTTGTTGGTTAAGGGCTTGTAAGTAAGCATTTCACTTGTAAGGTCTACACCTGTTGTATTTGGCGCATGTGACAAATACAATACAATTGGATTTGATTTGATTTGAAATGAGGACCTCAAAAACAAACCATATCTCAGATAAATAAGCGACAGGACTAGCGGTCCTCATTCTCAAGAGGTAGAGTCACTCTCTCACAGAGAACAGGTACCTGTTTTTAGAAGAGAAACACTTTCACTAACAATAGTACACACAACCTCCATTCCTCAGATAAAACAGAGTAGGAGGTATCCATGTCCAATGTTGGGGAAGCTACTCTGAACATACAATCTAACTACCAATTACTTCACATCGCAAGACGTTGAGCTACAGTAAACCAATCATTACGAGATTAAGGGGTATCATTTGTTTAACTTAAGTTACTTAGAAAAAGCAGTTCACTATATCAAAACTACCTGGTAAAAAAAAAGAATGATATCTAAATCCAAATGTCATATAATACAAAGTAGCAGATAAAAGAAATGACAGAGAGCACTTTCTTTCTTTCTGGTCCTGATGAGAAGAAAAAAAGAGGAAGTTCTCTTCTACACTGTTCAACTAATCCAGAAAATGTGTAGGAAGAGTTAAGATTAACGTGCGAAAGAGGAAGACCGCATCAAAGGCTCTATTTTCATTTACCCTGAAAACCAGATACATCCGGTTTCTGCCGACCCGGTGAGGGTGACAGGGTAGTGACATCTGTGTGACAGCCAGAGAGTAATTACTTCGCACAATGGTCAGATAGAGAACAACAAATAAGGGTTATGTTATGTTTTCTTGTATAAGATGTAGTGGGCAGTTCCATTAGTTAGACTACACCAGCAGTTACCTACACCAGCAGGTAGCTACACCACTAGTTACCTACACCACTAGTTACCTACACCACTAGTTACCTACACCACTAGTTACCTACACCACTAGTTACCTACACCACTAGTTACCTACACCACTAGTTACCTACAGGAAAGTAGTTTTTAGCCATGTAGCGGTGTAGCTGACTACTGGTGGACTACTGGGATTGTTGACATTGACAGTTCAGCATTATTTTAGTTTATCTTAAAATAAACTAAAATAATGCTGAACTGTCAATGTCAACAATCCCAGTAGTAGTCACCAGTAGTCCACCAGCAGTCAGCTACACCGCTACATGGCTAAAAACTACTTTCCTGCACTGTCGGTGACATCGTAATTTTTAGGTTTACGTTTGGTAATATGGTACAGTAACTTGACGCTGACCCTGGACAGACTGAGGGGAAAATATAAAACTAAACATATTTGAAAAACAATAATTTGGGAAAGTACTGTATGTTAAAAAAAATGATGTATTATGAAAGACTGGCCCGAGCATGTGCAATGTTTGATTCTGGATGAAGAGTATGGTCCAATGGTAACGTCATTGGAGGAAAAAAAGGAAAATCAACCAATCACTACAAAACTAACCAAGGTACAGCCCACTAAGACTGTTGTCTTTCAGCCCCAGTTAACTCAATGCTTCCTGGGAGGTTAAGGCAGCAAACAGCAAACCTACTATTTCCATGAGATCAAGCCTTGATAATGATCTCCCCATTGTGTTTAGTCTACAAGGAACACTATTAAACCCCCAGGATTCCTTCATCTGTGTGTGGCACCAGAGGTAGTATTGTTCTTCATACTGTTTATCTATATACAGTTACATCCTTACTGTACGCCCAAGAAAAATTTGTACAAGGATGGTTTTACGAGGATGACATCCATTGTGTATACTGCCACCCAGATTGAGCACTTAGAGCCAATTCTGACTAACCTCAGCACAAACAGTAAGTTCTGACTAACAATCCTCACTGTGTTTACATACAGTTGAAGTTGGAAGTTTACATACACCTTAGCTAAATACATTTAAACTCAGATTTTCACAATTCCTGACATATAATCCTAGTAAGAAATCGCTGTTTTAGGTCAGTTAGGATCACCACTTTATTTTAACAATGTGAAATGTTAGAATAATAGTAGAGAGAATGATTTATTTCAGCTTTTATTTCTTTCATCACATGTTTACATTCACTCATTAGTATTTGGTAGCATTGCCTTTAAATTGTTTAGCTTGGGTCAAACGTTTTGGGTAGCCTTCCACAAGCTTCCAACAATAAGTTGGGTGCATTTTGGCCCATTCCTCCGGACAGAGCTGGTGTAACTGAGTCAGGTTTGTAGGATCCTTGCTCGCACACACTTTTTCAGTTCTGCCCACAAATGTATCCATAAGATTGAGGTCAGGGCTTTGTGATGGTCAATCCAATACCTTGACTTTGTTGTCCTTAAGCCATTTTGCCACAACTTTGGAAGTATGCTTGGGGTCATTGTCCATTTGGAAGACCCATTTGCGACCAAGCTTTTACTTCCTGACTGATGTCTTGAGATGTTGCTTCAATATATCCACATAATTTTCCTTCCTCATGATGCCATTTATTTTGTGAACCAGGTCTTGGCTGATTTCTTTTGATATTCCCATGATGTCAAGCAAAGAGGCACTGAGTTTGAAGGTAGCCCTTGAAATACATCCACAGGTACACCTCCAATTGACTCAAATGATGTCAATTAGCTTATCAGAAGCTTCTAAAGCCATGACCTCATTTTCTGGAATTTTCCAAGCTACTTAAAAGGCATAGTCAACTTACTGTATATACATTTCTGACCCACTGGAATTGTGATACAGTGAATTATAAGTGAAATAATCTGTCTGTAAACAATAGTTGGAAAAATGACTTGTGTCATGCACAAAGTAGATGTCCTAACCGACTTGACAAAACTATAGTTTGTTAACAAGAAATGTGTGGAGTGGTTTAAAAATGAGTTTTAATGACTCCAACCTAAGTTTATGTAAACTTCTGACTTCAACTGTGCGTAGGTGTACCAGTACATGAGCTCATAGAGGAGCAGCACCAGTATGTAACTCATAGAGGAGCAGTACCAGTATGTAACTCATAGAGGAGCAGCACAAGTATGCATCTCATAGAGGAGCAGCACAAGTATGCATCTCATAGAGGAGCAGTACCAGTATGTATCTCATAGAGGAGCAGCACCAGTATGTATCTCAGAGGAGCAGCACCAGTATGTATCTCATAGAGGAGCAGTACCAGTATGTAACTCAGAGGAGCAGTACCAGTATGTAACTCATAGAGGAGCAGCACCAGTATGTAACTCATAGAGGAGCAGCACCAGTATGTATCTCATAGAGGAGCAGCACCAGTATGCATCTCATAGAGGAGCAGCACCAGTATGCATCTCATAGGAGCAGTACCAGTACATGAGCTCATAGAGGAGCAGCACCAGTACATGAGCTCATAGAGGAGCAGCACCAGTATGTAACTCATAGAGGAGCAGTACCAGTATGTAACTGATAGAGGAGCAGTACCGGTACATAACTCATAGAGGAGCAGCACCAGTATGTAACTCATAGAGGAGCAGCACCAGTATGTAACTCATAGAGGAGCAGCACCAGTATGTAACTGATAGAGGAGCAGTACCGGTACATAACTCATAGAGGAGCAGCACCAGTATGTAACTCATAGAGGAGCAGCACCAGTATGTAACTCATAGAGGAGCAGCACCAGTATGTAACTCATAGAGGAGCAGTACCAGTATGTATCTCAGAGGAGCAGTACCAGTATGCATCTCAGAGGAGCAGTACCAGTACATATCTCATAGAGGAGCAGTACCAGTATGTAGCTCAGAGGAGCAGCATCCTGACTAGAGCATGATAGCAAATCAGAAGTTGACCAGTACACATCAGAGTAATCTGACGCACACACCACACAGTCACACACAGTCACACACACACCACACACAGCCACACCGCACAGTCACACACACACACAGCACAGCCGCACAGTCACACACCGCACAGTCACACACACACACACACCGCACAGTCACACACACACACACCACACACACCGCACAGTGACACACACCGCACAGTGACACACACCGCACAGTCACAAACACAGTGACACACCGCACAGTCACACCCCACAGTCACAACACACAGTGACACACCACACAGTGACACACCACACAGTGACACACCACACAGTGACACACCACACAGTGACACACCACACAGTGACACACCACACAGTGACACACCACACAGTGACACACCACACAGTGACACACCACACAGTGACACACCACACAGTGACACACCACACAGTGACACACACTGGAGGGACAGATGGATAAACACTACAAAATAAGTTAGGTACAGTAGAGTAGACAAACTGACAGACAGATAGACAGACATGGCACAGCAGGTATACAACTACCAGAAAGACAGTTGGACATATGGACAGCAGGCTGTCAGAGATGTTGGCTGAGGCTGAGGCAGAACCCCAGGCCCTGGAGACACAGTGGCAGAACCCCAGGCCCTGGAGACACAGTGGCAGAACCCCAGGCCCTGGAGACACAGTGGCAGAACCCCAGGCCCTGGAGACACAGTGGCAGAACCCCAGGCCCTGGAGACACAGTGGCAGAACCCCAGGCCCTGGAGACACAGTGGCAGAACCCCAGGCCCTGGAGACACAGTGGCAGAACCCCAGGCCCTGGAGACACAGTGGCAGAACCCCAGGCCCTGGAGACACAGTGGCAGAACCCAAAGCCCTGGAGACACAGTGGCTGTCTGTCCCTCTCCAACACCCGGGCCGTGACACATCTCATACAGCTACACTCTCTCTGTCTAAACAATACGTCACACTGTATGTCTCAGTACCCCATCTTTAACCGGACTCTCCCTCTCACACCCACTGTGCTGTACCTGTGTCTGTCTATTCATCAGTCCTCTGTGTGTCTTAGAGCGTCCGGTGTGCCTGGGGTATAAGGCAGGGCCAATCTAAAACACATGGGGCATACAGGACTCATTCCTTTATTATGCTGGATAGGGCAGCAGTTTTCTGTTATCACTAGCCAGATACCTATATCAGTTCAACAGACATCTACAGTACTCTGCTACATAATGTTTCTGCAGGCTATGCATGATTTAACAGCCTGGTCTCATAGACCGGACGTAACATAGTAAACGGAAATCCGGACCACCCAAATGAGTATGATGTGTTACATTTGGTAAAGTTACATAAGACAGAAGGTTACTTAAGACAAAATCTAAAGTAGAGATGGTTTGGTCGGGATGGATGGATGGGTGAAGACGTAACGGGAACGTCTAGCAACCCAAAGATTGCATGTTCGAATCTCTTCACGGACAACTTTAGCATTTTAGCTCAACCTCCGCTTAACCCCAACCCAAACCTTAACCCTTTAACCTTAACCCTAACCTAGCTAATGTTACCGTTAGCAACCTAGCAACTAGCAAACGTTAGCCACAACAAATTGTAATTCATAACATATCAACATGAAATGCATGATGGACATCCACAGATTAATACATACCATACAAAACGTAACATCTGATACTAATTGGAGTGTCCCGGATTTAGGATTACTATGTTACGTCTACCCTGATTACAGGATGGATTTAATGAAATATCAACATGGCCAAGAAAAGAGTTTGAAAAATTAAGGTTGAGTTTTTTCACGAGGTAGGAAATAGTCCCCAGCCCCACATTTCCAATGTTGTAGTGCATCTCCTTAGCTACAATTGACACAAATGTCCTCTTGTTATACACGTTACATTGTAAACACGTGAAAGCCGTGTGGTTTAACACTGACAGTAGCAGTAGTGACACAGTGTCCAGGGAAGCCCTTTGGAATCTTACATCCAGTAAGTTAATGTTATAACACTTTACTGCTTCATTATGAAATATACATGCAGTACAACTGTCTGGCATTAAACTGACCTACATATTTGTGCTCGGGTAAATCTACCAGTTGATTCAGTCAAGTGACACTGTATTCAGAGATTTTGTATGTGACTAAGAGCTATTAAAAAAAACCACACACCAAGTCAGAGTAAGTGATCTTCAGTTGTGCTTTCCTTCTCCTCTAGATTATTTTCCTCCTATAGATGTTGTCTTTCCTTTCCTCTTGTGTTTCTATGTTCTCCACACAGCAGACGAGATCAGGTTTCAGGTGAGTCGTTGGGTACATCCACATTCACAGAGATAAAATACATTCCCTTAGCGGGGAAATCCTCAAAGTATCGCTACCCAAGTGCTCCCCAAACAGCAGCAGCAGTAGTTTCAGAAGCATTAGGGTTGAAACGTTCAGTATTTTTCAATGACACCTTTCTATCCTTTAAAAAAAAATTCAGTTGACCTTTGAACTTCCTGGTACTTGCTCAGGAGTGCAGATGAGTCAGACAGGTGTGGCTGGGCTGTGTCAGGAGGCTCCAGGTACATATAGTCCCAGTGTGGTTAAAGTTATTCATACTATCCTTAATAGACGGATTTCATTGACACCCAGATATGCCAGCCAGTGTAGGATGTCGTCCTGTACAGACAGGTGTCAGTGGGATACGCCCCGTCCCAGCCTTGCAGCCTTCCAGTTCAGCGCAGTAACAGTACACCCCACAGGGGTCATCTCACTCTATGGGAGCTAATAGAACTTGGCAAGGCAGGAACTGACCCAATACTGGCTTTCTGCTTCACTGCTGCTCACAGAGCAAACATCACCCTGCAGGCACGCTCTTTTAACCCTCACCTCCCCTGTCTGCACCCCTGTGCTATTTGTCTTTTGGGGCTGAGAGTCAGAAAGGGGGACACACCAATTAATCCTTCCTCAGATATAGAGACTGTTATAGAGTTCATCATGTACACGTGCGACTCCTCTACTGTGTGTGTGTGTGTGTGTGTGTGTGTGTGTGTGTGTGTGTTAGTTGGTTCTTCTATCATTGTAGGGACCTGAAATCCCCAAAAGTCCCCACAAGGACAGTAAAACAAGAACACTTATTTTTCTTTTCCTATGTCCCCATGAAGACAAAGGCTATTTTAAGTGTAGGGGTTAGATTTAGGGTTAGAGTTACAATTAGGGTTAGGGTAAGGAGTTAGTGGTTAGGAGTTAGTGATTAGTGTTAGGAGTTAGTGATTAGTGTTAGGACTTAGTGGTTAGGAGTTAGTGGTTATATGACACACACAGACACACTAAACTCTCCTGCCCTACTTCTCCAGACAGACAGGCTTGCCAGAGCTCGCTGCCTCCTGTTGGTCTGTCAGATCACAGGTGAAACTGACTGGAAGAAGACCTAGAGAGTCAGCCTATCAGACGTCTCCAAGCCAGACTTGCCCTTATATGAGCTTCGTGAGGAGGTAGGAGAGGTCACCATGACGATGATGCTAATTAAGAGCCCTTGCCTGCTGACCTTGACGAGCGTGCCTCAACCACAGACAGCATGAAAAGAAAGTACGAGAAAACGAACAAGACCCCTCAGTGAAGTACCGTCAGAGACAGCAGGATGTAGGTCAACCATCTGAACGATCATGGAGGGCGGCGGAGACAATGAACCTGTCACTCGAGGGCCTTTCCAAGAACTACATATCAGAAGTAGACATTTGTTCCATTATCTGAAACGGCACTTCACTTTTTCTAAACGGTTCTGTGAATTAGTCATCTCTCGGATAACACTTCTGGGAAAATCTGCAAATGTAAGAACAGGAAGCATGTGACCACATCTGAACCATTATCTTTATGTCATTCATCTTGTTGTTATATGTCCTAATGTGTTCATCTTGTTGTCACATTCTTATGTGTTCATCTTGTTGTTCCTATCAAACAAATACACATCTTAAAGTGCTAACAAGTCTCACCTCAGCTAAGTACTGTAAAATGAATCTAACATAATGAAAACTTTTTAGGTGCGCTTGTATGGGGCCACTTGTATGGGGCCACTCAACAACCAGACTTTGATTTGCCTGTTGTAGTTATGTGAAAGGACAGGAATGGTCCAGTGAAAATGGCTTTGAACAAAGTCAAGTAGCAGCCAGCGGGACATTGTGAGTTCTCAAACGAAGGCCATTGCCAAGTTATTCCACCTGGCCTGACATACACCCACTTGGTCAAGTTATGTGGGACAGGACCCTCTTCAGAAAATTCTTCTGAATTAATTGTGCAATGTAGCGGTTGACCGATTAATCGGAATGGCCGATTAATTGGGGCCGATTTCAAGTTCTCATAACAAATCGGTAAATCTGCATTTTTTGGGACACCGATCATGGCCGATTACATTGCCGATTACATTGCACTCCACGAGGAGACTGCGTGGCAGGCTGACTACTTGTTATGCGAGTGCAGCAAGGAGCCAAAGTAAGGTGCTAGCTAGCATTAAACGTATCTTATAAAAAACAATCAATCTTAACATAATCACTAGTTGCCTTCCCTGTGGCTCAGTTGGTAGAACATGGTGTTTGCAACGCCAGCATGGTGTGTGCAACGCCAGGGTTGTTGGTTCGATTCCCACGGGGGGCCAGTACAATAAAACATTTTAAAAAATGCATGAAATGAAATGTATGCATTCACTACTGTAAGTCGCTCTGGATAAGAGCGTCTGCTAAATGACTAAAATGTTAATGTTAAACTAGTAATATCAACCATGTGTAGTTATCTAGCTTGTCCTGCGTTGCATATAATCGATGCGGTGCCTGTTAATTTATCATTGAATCCCAGCCTACTTTGCCAAACGGGTAATTTAACAAGCGCATTCGTGAAAAAAAGCACTGTCATTGAACCAATGTGTACCTAAACATCAACGCCTTAATTAAAATCAACACACAAGTATACATTTTTAAACCTGCATATTTAGTTAATATTGACTCCTAACATGAATTTCTTTTAACTAGGGAAATTGTGTCACTTCTCTTGCGTTCTGTGCAACAGAGTCAGGGTATATGCAGCAGTTTGGGCCGCCTGGCTCGTTGCGAACTGTGAAGACTATTTCTTCCTAACAAAGACAGCCGACTTCGCCACACGGGGGATGATTTAACAAAAGCGCATTTGCGGAAAAAAGCACAATCGTTGCACGACTGTACCTAACCATAAACATCAATGCCTTTCTTAAAATCAATACACAGAAGTATATATTTTTAAACCTGCATATTTAGTTAAAAGAAATTCATGTTAGCAGGCAATATTAAACTGGGGAAATTGTGTCACTTCTATTGCGTTCAGTGCAAGCCGAGTCAGGGTATATGCAACAGTTTGGGCCGCCTGGCTCGTTGCGAACTAATTTGCCAGAATTTTACGTAATTATGACATAACATTGAAGGTTGTGCAATGTAACAGCAATATTTAGACTTAGGGATGCCACCCGTTAGGTAAAATACGGAACGGTTCCGTATTTCACTGAAAGAATAAACGTTTTGTTTTGTAAATGATAGTTTCCGGATTTGACCATATTAATGACCTAAGGCTCGTATTTCTGTGTGTTATTATGTTATAATTAAGTGTATGATTTGATAGAGCAGCCTGACTGAGCGGTGGTAGAAAGCAGCAGGCTCATAAGCATTAATTCAAACAGCACTTTACTGTGTTTGCCAGCAGCTCTTCACAATGCTTCAAGCATTGCGCTCTTTATGACTTCAAGCCTATCAACTCCCGAGATTAGGCTGGCAATACTAAAGTACCTATTAGAACATCCCATAGTCAAAGGTATATGAAATACAAATGGTATAGAGAGAAATAGTCCTGTAATAACTACAACCTAAAACTTCTTACCTGGGAATATTGAAGTTAAAAGGAACCACCAGCTTTCATATGTTCTCATGTTCTGAGCAAGGAACTTAAACATTAGCTTTTTTTACATGGCACATATTGCACTTTTACTTTCTTCTCCAACACTTTGTTTTGCATTATTTCAACCAAATTGAACATGTTTCATTATTTATTTGAGACTAAATTGATTTTATTGATGTATTATATTAAGTTAAAATAAAAGTGTTCATTGTTCATTAAGTATTGTTGTAATTGTCATTATTACAAATATATATATATATATATATATATATATATATATATATATATATATATATATATATATATATATATATATATATATATATATATATATATATATATATATATATAAAATAAAAATAAATTAAAAATAACACAAATCGGCCAATTAAATCGGTATCAGCTTTCTTGGGCCTCCAATAATCGGTATCGGTGTTGAAAAATCATAATCGGTCGACCTCTAGTGCAGTGTACTTTAGACAACAACATGAAAATAGGCCTCAGTGAATACCATGGTACTATTGCAGATATCATTAAAAGAGCTACAGCAGCCTACATGAGGAACGAGGTCGACAGGAAGACGATTTGAAATAAAGGTTCTTAATGCCAATGATTAAAAACAGACAGAAGAGATGCTGGGTCACTGCAGCACACTCCCACACACACACACACCTCACACAAACAAAGTCGCCATTACCAGCAGCTTACCATACATCACACAGTGAGAGAGGTTGTATGGTTGTATGGTACGACCTTCAAGGAAATAAACACAGACAAAACAAGTGAACATGCAAACTTGTACAGTATCTAACATACCACACGTCACCTACTTGTTGTGTGCATCTACTGACATGTACGTGTTACTGATAGATGCACAGACACACACACTACATGTTAATGTTTTTAAATGTATCTAAGTATTTTGCCTGTAATGTGTTTTTCGTTATGTGTCGGACCCCAGTAAGACTAGCTGTCACCATTGGCGACAGGTAATATTGATCCTGATCTGTATGCACACTGACAGCTGCCTTATTTGTCAAGCTATTTAAAGTCAGTTATTTCCATTTTATTTCATGCAGATGAAGATATGGAACTAGGGTGGCGTCGACAGTAGAGTATTTGACAAAGCGTTGCAGATACCAGTAAAGCTATAAAAGGTGCCATGTTAATAAAGAATGTATACACAACTTCTTGTCTGATAACCAAACTAGACACTATATCTATTCTTCTAAGTTCACCCAGTCAGGTAGAGTTCACCCAGTCATGTAGAGTTCACCCAGTCATGTAGAGTTCACCCAGTCATGTAGAGTTCACCCAGTCATGTAGAGTTCACCCAGTCATGTAGAGTTCACCCAGTCATGTAGAGTTCACCCAGTCATATAGTTCACCCAGTCATATAGTTCACCCAGTCATATAGTTCACCCAGTCATAAAGTTCACCCAGTCATAAAGTTCACCCAGTCATAAAGTTCACCCAGTCATAAAGTTCACCCAGTCATAAAGTTCACCCAGTCATGTACATATATTTTAGTTTAGATTTGATGTACATATTACACACATAACTCTCTTTCTCTCTCGCACACGCGCTCACAAACACACACATTTATGATGTCCGGGTTGACTCATAACTCTAGTCCTCGTGGTTATATCCGCGGGGCTGGCGGGTTTAGGCTAATGAAATATTGTGTGGATGAAGGGCGGGTGCTTGGCGGGTGGATTGAATAAATAATGTTGTAATATATCTTTCTTGTGCAATTTCTATCTATGAGCTACATTGAGGTTCTCTTTCATTATTTGAGGCTCTCTGGTATTAGTCAGTAAGCCTAAGCTTCAGGGCCTAACTGTACGCACACCAAACAGCATACACACCAATCGCCAAATGCTTTTGGGAACGGGCAGAGAAAGTTGAGGTTGAACCACGGAGGCAAAAAAGGAGTTTAATTCAACAAGAGGAAAGCTGTGAAATGGAGAGTTAAAAATAAAGAGAGTGGAGGGCCAGAAAGGTCATGTTTGGGAAAGATCAGGTGAAGTGGTTAAAGAGGATGATAGCAGTGGTATGTTATGTGTGATGAATGTGAGGCAATATACACATTTGACAGTTACAAGATATGACTTCAAATAGGCCTATTGCACGTAAAGAAAACTGTAGCCTTCTGTTTAAATGGGTTAAATGGAAACTGAAGTCTGGACACTGACTGTAGCTCCATAACCTCTCACATAGCCTTAATATTAAAATGGGACTGACAGCATTTTAGCAACATGAAATCACATTAAAATGTGTTCATATACAACCAACAAGGTACAAATCTGTCGTTCTGCTCCTGAGCAAGGCAGTTAACCCACTGTTCCCCTGAGCAAGGCAGTTAACCCACTGTTCCCCTGAGCAAGGCAGTTAACCCACTGTTCCCCTGAGCAAGGCAGTTAACCCACTGTTCCCCTGAGCAAGGCAGTTAACCCACTGTTCCCCTGAGCAAGGCAGTTAACCCACTGTTCCCCGGGCACCGATGATATGGATGTGGATTAAGGCAGCCCCCCGCACCTCTCTGATTCAGAGGGGTTGGGTTAAATGCGGAAGACACATTTCAGTTGAATGCATTGTTTTACAACTGACTAGGTATCCCCCTTCCCCTTTTAAATTGTTTTTTTTTACTTAGATATTTTAACGTTTTCATAAATTCATAGCATGTTTGAGAATGACATATAGTAAGGCATTTGTGAAAATTCTATAGCAATATAGAGTGGGACAATTAATAGACACTGCAGTAAGTAAAACTGAATAAAAACCTCGGTCCTGTCCAGTCTACACAAAACGGTGTGCCATAGCCAATCAGAGTTACAGCAGGCCTATATGTAAATAAGACATTTGCCACACGGGCCTGTTATCAATCACTTTGAACTGGACTGTGTGTTTACAGGCAGTAGCAACAGCGTAACTTTAGATCATTTGAACACATTCACCAAAAGCCACAAAAACGAAAAACGATATGAGGGGAAAAAGTCGATCACTCACCTACTCCTCCAATGACATGACATTCTCCCAGCAGCTAGCTAGCTAACGTTAGGCTCCATGTTTTTAGCTTGCTAAATAATTAGCTAGCTACATAAATACATACGCTAGCCCAGGGTTGTCAAACTCAATCAGCGCACGAACCATATCGAAAAGAAAAAAAACACAATAAATTTGCTTTTTAACATATTAGCATTTTAACATATTAAAACAAGAGATAAATAATATTTGTCCTTTGCTGCTATGCTCGCAGATGTGCATAATATGCTGCGACCCCCTAATCAAAAAGTATTTATTAACTACGAATAACCAAAAAACGGAGCTATAGGTTGTTGTAATGTTGAAACTTTTTGGTTTGTCTGAATTGGCGGGTTTTACACACCAGCCAAGCTTCTGGGAGAGCGCGATGGTTCCCTGTTCATTAGCATGTCAACTTAAACCATGTTTTCACGGTTGAATGGTGCATTGTGGTATGGTGCATTGTGGTATGGTAGCCGTTGTAGTTGAGTCGCCAACCTAGGATACAGCTCAAATGGTGCTATAATAGGCCAACATGTTTCTATTTTATTGCAGGTTTTGTTTTTTGGTTATTAATTGTCAAGCTTTAAAAAAAATAAAGCCAGACTGCAACATTTTAGTAGCTTAACTAGGACCTTTGGCACCTGTGTCTGTACACTTTCTATCTGCTGCACGCCGTTAACGGGACACACGAAAGGGGCACAACTGAAGTTTTCACTTTATGACATGTAGTCAGGCAGTTGTTGATGGGTTATTAATGGGTGTGGCTGAACAAACAGCTGACCTGCGCTCCACACACACAACATATGACTAATAAGTGGTCTGTTTCGGTGGCTACCTTGTTATTTTATTTATTTATTTCACCTTTATTTAACCAGGTAGGCAAGTTGAGAACAAGTTCTCATTTACAATTGCGACCTGGCCAAGATAAAGCAAAGCAGTTCGACAACATACAAAAACAGAGTTACACATGGAGTAAAACAACATACAATCAATGATGCAGTAGAAGAAAAAAAATAAGACTATATACAATGTGAGCAAATGATGTGAGATAAGGGAGGTAAAGGCAAAAAATGCCATGGTGGCAAAGTAAATAAAGAATAGCAAGTAAAACACTGGAATGGTAGATTTGTAGTTTGAAGAAAGTTCAAAGTTAAAATATAAATAATATGGTGCAAAGGAGCAAAATAAATCAAATAATAAATCAAATAAATAAATACAGTAGGGGATAAATACAGCAGTAATAAATGGATGAACTTCTTTGAGGAAAAGATCATGATCATTAGAAAGCAAATTACAGACTCCTCTTTAAATCTGGGTATTCCTCCAAAGCTCCATTGTCCTGAGTCTACACAACTCTGCCAGGACCTAGGATCAAGGGAGATACTAAAGTGCTTTAGTACTATATCTCTTGACACAATGATGAAAATAATCATGGCCTCCAAACCCTCAAGCTGCATACTGGACCCCATTCCAACTAAACTACTGAAAGAGCTGCTTCCTGTGCTTGGCCCTCCTATGTTGAACATAATAAACGGCTCTCTATCCACCGGATGTGTACCAAGCTCACTAAAAGTGGCAGTAATAAAGCCTCTCTTGAAAAAGCTGAATCTTGATCCAGAAATTATAAAAAAACTAATCGGCCTATATCGAATCTTCCATTCCTCTCAAAAATTTTAGAAAAAGCTGTTGCACAGCAACTCACTGCCTTCCTGAAGACAAACAATGTATACGAAACGCTTCAGTCTGGTTTTAGACCCCATCATAGCACTGAGACTGCACTTGTGAAGGTGGTAAATGACCTTTTAATGACGTCAGACCGAGGCTCTGCATCTGTCCTCGTGCTCCTAGATCTTAGTGCCGCTTTTGATACCATCGATCACCACATTCTTTTGGAGAGATTGGAAACCCAAATTGGTCTACATGGACAAGTTCTGGCCTGGTTTAGATCTTATCTGTCGGAAAGATATCAGTTTGTCTCTGTGAATGGTTTGTCCTCTAACAAATCAATTGTAAATTTCGGTGTTCCTCAAGGTTCCGTTTTAGGACCACTATTGTTTTCACTATATATTTTACCTCTTGGGGATGTCATTCGAAAACATAATGTTAAATTTCACTGCTATGCGGACGACACACAGCTGTACATTTCAATGAAACATGGTGAAGCCCCAAAATTGCCCTCGCTAGAAGCCTGTGTTTCAGACATAAATAAGTGGATGGCTGCAAACTTTCTACTTTTAAACTCGGACAAAACAGAGATGCTTGTTCTAGGTCCCAAGAAACAAAGAGATCTTCTGTTGAATCTGACAATTAATCTGGATGGTTGTACAGTCGTCTGAAATAAAACTGTGAAGGACCTCGGCGTTACTCTGGACCCTGATCTCTCTTTTGAAGAACATATCAAGACTGTTTCAAGGACAGCTTTTTTCCATCTACGTAACATTGCAAAAATCAGAAACTTTCTGTCCAAAAATGACGCAGAAAAATGTATCCATGCTTTTGTTACTTCTAGGCTGGACTACTGCAATGCTCTACTTTCCGGCTATCCGGATAAATCACTAAATAAACTTCAGTTAGTGCTAAATACGGCTGCTAGAATCCTGACTAGAACCAAAAAATTTGATCATATTACTCCAGTGCTAGCCTCCCTACACTGGCTTCCTGTTAAGGCAAGGGCTGATTTCAAGGTTTTACTGCTAACCTACAAAGCATTACATGGGCTTGCTCCTACCTATCTTTCCGATTTGGTCCTGCCGTACATACCTACACGTACGCTACGGTCACAAGACGCAGGCCTCCTAATTGTCCCTAGAATTTCTAAGCAAACGGCTGGAGGTAGGGCTTTCTCCTATAGAGCTCAATTTTTATGGAATGGTCTGCCTACCAATGTGAGAGACGCAGACTCAGTCTCAACCTTTAAGTCTTTACTGAAGACGTATCTCTTCAGTAGGTCCTATGATTAAGTATAGTCTGGCCCAGGAGTGTGAAGGTGAACGGAAAGGCTGGAGCAACGAACCGCCCTTGCTGTCTCTGCCTTGCCAGTTCCCCTCTTTCCACTGGGATTCTCTGCCTCTAACCCTTTTACAGGGGCTGAGTAACTGGCTTACTGGTGTTCTTCCATGCCGTCCATGGGAGGGGTGCGTCACTTGAGTGGGTTGAGTCACTGACGTGGTCTTCCTGTCTGGGTTGGCGCCCCCCCCTTGGGTTGTGCCATGGCGGAGATCGTTGTGGGCTATACTCGGCCTTGTCTTAGGACGGTAAGTTGGTGGTTGGAGACATCCCTCTAGTGGTGTGGGGGCTGTGCTTTGACAAAGTGGGTGGGGTTATATCCTGCCTGTTTGGCCCTGTCCGGGGGTATCATCGGATGGGGCCACAGTGTCTTCTGATCCCTCCTGTCTCAGCCTCCAGTATTTATGCTGCAGTAGTTTATGTGTCGGGGGGCTAGGGTCAGTCTGTTACATCTGGAGTATTTCTCTTGTCTTATCCGGTGTCCTGTGTGAATTTAAATATGCTCTCTCTAATTCTCTCTTTCTGTCTTTCTCTCGGAGGACCTGAGCCCTAGGACCATGCCTCAGGACTACCTGGTATGATGACTCCTTGCTGTCCCCAGTCCACCTGGCCGTGCTGCTGCTCCAGTTTCAACTGTTCTGCCTGCGGCTATGGAACCCTGACCTGTTCACCGGACGTGCTTGTTGCACCCTCGACAACTACTATGATTATTATTATTTGACCATGCTGGTCATTTATGAACATTTTAACATCGTGACCATGTTCTGTTATAATATCCACCCGGCACAGCCAGAAGAGGACTGGCCACCCCTCATAGCCTGGTTCCTCTAGGTTTCTTCCTAGGTTTTTGGCCTTTCTAGGGAGTTTTTCCTAGGGAGTTTTTCCTAGCCACCGTGCTTCTTTCACATGCTTTGCTTGCTGTTTGGGGTTTTAGGCTGGGTTTCTGTACAGCACTTTGAGATATCAGCTGATGTACGAAGGGCTATTTAAAAATACATTTGATTTGAGAAGAGGTAGTAGTTTGGGCTAAATTATAGATGGGCTATGTACAGGTGCAGTGACCTGGGAGCTGCTCTGATAGCTGGTTCTTAAAGCTAGTGAGGGATATAAGTGTTTCCAGTTTGAGATTTTTGTATTTTGTTCCAGTCATTGGCAACAGAGAACTGGAAGGAGAGACGACCAAAGGAGGAGTTGGCTTTAGGGGTGACCAGAGAGATATACCTGCTGGAGCGCGTGCTACCTTTCCTCATTGTGAAAATATTCTGCTCACTCAGGCAATATCCGCTTGCCAGGCCCAAATAGGGAGCAGGTGGCAGGGAGAGGAAGGAGGCTGAACATCCCTAACCAGAACCAGAATGTAGATGGCTGCCGTTTCTATTGCATGGGCTTATGGCAGGGACTGGACCTGCAGACCGTAGGCATTATCCTTTCCTGTGAATTCCTCAACCAGACATTCTGGAGACCTTGCGCAGAAGGGATAAAGCACACAAAGACACCACACAATCATGCAATCGTAGCATATGCGCAAACACAAAAACACACACATATTAAATCAAATGTTACGCTGTATGACTGTTGATACCCACACTTTCTCTAAAATAGATTATCTTTGGATCATAGCGTAATATGATTAACATCTATCTAATTTACTGCAACCACACTCTGACACCACATCCAGACACCACACCATGACACCACACCATGACACAAAACTCTGACACCACACCCTACCATAACACCCTGACACCACACCCTGACACACAGAGGACACCCTCTCCATTACACCCTGACACACAGAGGACACCCTCTCCATTACACCCTGACACACAGAGGACACCCTCTCCATTACACCCTGACACACAGAGGATACCCTCTCCATTACACCCTGACACACAGAGGACACCCTCTCCATTACACCCTGACACACAGAGGATACCCTCTCCATTACACCCTGACACACAGAGGACACCCTCTCCATTACACCCTGACACACAGAGGACACCCTCTCCATTACACCCTGACACACAGAGGACACCCTCTCCATTACACCCTGACACACAGAGGATACCCTCTCCATTACACCCTGACACACAGAGGACACCCTCTCCATTACACCCTGACACACAGAGGACACCCTCTCCATTACACCCTGACACACAGAGGACACCCTCTCCATTACACCCTGACACACAGAGGACACCCTCTCCATTACACCCTGACACACAGAGGACACCCTCTCCATTACACCCTGACACACAGAGGACACCCTCTCCATTACACCCTGACAGACATGTGATTGGTTTGACTGCTTCAACACACTACCCTTACAACCCATGCAGTCATTCGGTCAACAGGATGAATGATTCATGTGGTTTTTACAGTGAGTAGTGGTCTCCTGTGGGATGGGGAGGGTTTAAACCACAGTCAATGGGAACTTAACAGTGGACAAGCTCACATGGGAGACCCCTGTCAATTAGGCCTCTGTATACGGGACAAGGGATCAAGTGTTACTGGGAATCACTCTTAAAACAGCTGTGTGTCAAACCAGGTCTGGCAGTTATAGTGTAATATGTGACAATATATCCCCAGGTATACTTTCAAGGTATAGGGACATTTTAGTTTATTTCAGTATGCTATATAGGCTATTATACACTGGGTGGTTCGAGGCCTGAATGCTGATTGGCTGGCAGCCATGGTATATCAGACCGTATACCCGGTATGGCAAAACATGTATTTTTACTGCTCTAATTACATTGGTAACCAGTTCATAATAGCAATAAGGCACCTTGGGGGTTTGTGGTATATTGCCAATATACCACGGCTAAGGGCTGTGTTCAGACACAGCGTTGAGTTGTGGCTAAGAACAGCCATTAGCCATGGTATATTGGTAATATACCACAAACCCCCAAGGTGCCTTATTGCTTAAATATACAAATGATGGGAACCATAGGATGCAGACCATAGGCTGCAGACCATAGGATGCAGGACCCTAGGCTTTCAGACCCTTGGATACAGACCCTTGGATACAGACCGTAGGATACAGACCGTAGGATACAGACCGTAGGATAAAGACCGTAGGATACAGAACCTAGGCTACAACTTTGTATCACAGATATGTGTGGAGTTAGATAATGGTGCATGGTGTATGACTCACCTGCCAGGAGTAAGTATGAGGTTGATATTTTAAGAGGGTTGGTATATAGGCTGTGTATTCATTGGGCCCGCCCTATAGAGCCCCACAGTGAAGACGTCATAATACCCATAAAACCTAGTGGTCAAACTGGGAAATGGTTGCAATCATTTTCCCACTATGTAAATACACAGGAATATATTGATAAAAGTCACCTTGTCCTAGAGAGATTTACATGGTTATCAAAACGTCACACCAGAGGAAACCTACATGAAACACAGCCCTTATTTTAAGCGTTTCTAAAATCCCCTGCGGAAAAATGAATGGTGGAAAACCATTTCCTTGTGGTTACTTATAGGTATTATGACTCATAGTCTATTTAGGCCTATATCACGTGTTTTTTGGAATAGCTTAGAACAGGTGCACAGTGCCTTCACTTCACCCACACACAGTAGCGTTTTGCGACTGCAAGGATGTATGGTTGTAATACTTTCATGTTGATCTACATCAAATGAAGCCACACGAGAGACGCAGGTGCCAGTCACTGTTTGACCGTGTTTAACCTGAGTTAATGCAAGAACATGCATGAAACTATGTTGCGCGCGGGAAATAGACTCTTTGCGCGAATGCGTAGACAAATGAGGCGAACGGAATCGAAAATCCAGTAGCCTATGTATCAAAAACGTCTAGCCCTATATAAATATATATATATAGCCTACATATTGCGCGCTCAAAGAGCAGATATGTAGGCTATTATAAACTATGACAGTGAGACCAAATAATCCCCGCCGCAGTGGCACTATTATCACGGACTAATAATAACCTACACGTCCGTTTGTAAAACGAGGTAGAGAAATTAATCCATCAGGTTGTTTAGTGTCGTCCTATGTACATTTCCGTTTCGTTTTCTTCCATTGTATTCCTCAGTGTGACGCCTCAACACACCCTGACGATGGGCAAATCCATGCGCTAATAACCAAGACATGATGAGCGTAAATCCTTTCATAAACAGTAGCATTGGTACATGTCAGTGTTCCCAGCTGGTTCATCACCCAGCTAACGGTATAACGGTCAATAATAATAATAATAATGATCAAACAGTTTATTTATTTTATTTTTATTAGGACTATTGACATAAAATCACCAGGAAATCAACTCAGTGATTTTAATTTAGGAAATCTGTTCTCAAGTATTCCCACGCATATAGTATCTTATCCCCATGTAATGAAGGTACGAACTGATTGTGTATTTTTAACTATGTCCCAGTCCCCCGACCACCCTGCTGTATTAACTAACTATACACAGAATGCCTTTGTATTGCAGCCGATGGATTAAAGAGAGCAAGCAGGCTTGTGAGGGATTAAATAGACTACAGACAGATGTTGATGTTGAACAACCCGTTTTGTCCATTTATCAACCGTCACTGAGCCAAATGTGACTGATTAACAACATGTGTTTTAGTATTCGTGATAAAGATGTATGCTGTGTAGAGCTGAGAGGAAATATTTCATTCATGTGTAGGCGTAAAACATGTGCTCGACTGGGTGGGTAACGCCACGGCATCCACGTTGCCATCAGGCTACGGTAGTGACAGCCATAGACCGCGGGCATGGTGAAGATGCTGGCCCATCGGTGATACAGAGCATCCCGTAAACGGAACTGTAAACACTGATGTGTCAGATACAAAATGTAAGATACTTACATGTTAATGTTCTTTTAGGTACCCAACCGTTGTCTCTCGACCTTGATGGCTTCGGGTGGATGAAATCATGATTCAAATGTTCTACATTAATACGGAACGTCCTTCTTTGTTTGTTGGTCCTCGCAGTTATTCCAGGTCTATGGCGGCAGCGTCGTGTGGCCGCTAAACGCAGCTTCATCCGTAAATTCAAAGAGGCTGATGTCGCCCAATGATATTCGCCCCCCTATGGCGCTATCGCGTCTGGACCAATTGGCGTGATGCAGGATCTCGCGAATGAGAGGTGTCGATATGAGTGAGTTGTGGCTTCACGGTGACTTTTCTTTCTACAATATTATGTCGACTTATGAGTCAAGGCTACATGGAGATGTGTACATGTACATGATGCAATGTTAAATGAGAGAACGTGTAGACTAGAAGAATACGAATGAAGCTTCTACTGTAGCCTACCAATATGTTTATGGTTTTCCATATTTACAAGTTGCCATTTTTCTTTCAATGCTGTTGTGTTGTGGCTAAGTAGGCTAGTCTGTAACCCTGTCTGGGTGTAATTTAATCCATGTCACGTTTGGGTTGTCATGTTGAGGCCATCTGAGGGTTGTAGTCTGCAGTAGCACCTTCAGGAAGTGATGTTCCCCTGGATGTTAGGCTCTCCTTAGTGGCTGTAGGGTGCGTGTCAGAGGCAGAGCAAGTGCATCCCAGTCTCATACCCTGACTACACAACGTTGCATGCGCCAACGTTGCAAAATAAATTTAGGAATCTATGTTATTCAATTATTGCACCCACACTACTCACGCACGTCTGCGTTGTGCTGCATGTCCTGCTTCTCCCATCTCCTCATTGGTTTATAGAAGCAGGTACACACGTGCCATCTCCTCATTGGTTATACCCACATGGGTGATTGAAAGATGAACTGTTGACGGTTGTCTGAAAGTTTAGATGCCAATCACCATATAAGCTAAACGATGAAAAAGCCTGAAAGGAGGAGAGATGACTAGAAATGATTCGGTTGGGTGTTTTTATGTGTGGATTAATTGTCGGAGTAGAGGACCTTGTACATTTCAGATTAAATAGCAACCTAATGTTTATATCCCAGGACAAATTAGCTAGCAACAGCAAGCTAGCTATATAGGACAAATTATCTAGCAACAGCAAGCTAACTAGCTAAATTGTCCCCAAATTAATGTCATTGGTTCAGGGTTTGTTTTGAGATTTTAACCTGCGTGTCTTGATCACGTTTGGTGTAGGGGGACAAAATACATTTATGCCCGATGGTGCACGTGTGCTGCCGGTTTGGGTTCCGTGTCAGAGGTTTGTCTGTTTTTGTGGTCAGATGAGAAGTCCTTTTGTTTTCTGCTATAGTTGAGTTCACAAGCAATGTATTTAATGTTTCTGTTGTTGATGCAATTAAAATATGAGTGTGCAGTTAGTGTGCAGAGTCTCTCTCCCTTATCACTGTCATGTTAATGATCTCTCCCTTATCACTGTCATGTTAGTTAGGTGGGTTTACACATGAAAGGAACACACTGGTAAAAACGATATTGGGGACAAAACAACGTCTTAGCTTGTCCTCCTGTATGTTTGCTGTGTAACACAGGCGCTGTCTGAAGTGTAGACATTAACACCAAGGTCTGAAGCCTAGACATTAACACCAAGGTCTGAAGAATAGACATTAAAACCAAGGTCTGAAGCCTAGGCATTAAAACCAAGGTCTGAAACCTAGGCATTAAAACCAAGGTCTGAAGCCTAGGCATTAAAACCAAGGTCTGAAGCCTAGGCATTAAAACCAAGGTCTGAAGCCTAGGCATTAAAACCAAGGTCTGAAGCCTAGACATTAAAACCAAGGTCTGAAGCCTAGGCATTAAAACCAAGGTCTGAAGCCTAGGCATTAAAACCAAGGTCTGAAGCCTAGGCATTAAAACCAAGGTCTGAAGCATAGGCATTAAAACCAAGGTCTGAAGCATAGGCATTAAAACCAAGGTCTGAAGCCTAGGCATTAAAACCAAGGTCTGAAGCCTAGACATTAACACCTAGGTCTGAAGCCTAGGCATTAAAACCAAGGTCTGAAGAATAGACATTAAAACCAAGGTCTGAAGAATAGACATTAAAACCAAGGTCTGAAGCCTAGACATTAAAACCAAGGTCTGAAGCCTAGACATTAAAACCAAGGTCTGAAGCCTAGGCATTAAAACCAAGGTCTGAAGCCTAGGCATTAAAACCAAGGTCTGAAGCCTAGGCATTAAAACCTAGGTCTGAAGCCTAGACATTAAAATCAAGGTCTGAAGCCTAGGCATTAAAACCAAGGTCTGAAGCCTAGACATTAAAACCAAGGTCTGAAGACTATCTCATATCTCTGCACTGATTAACCAGTAGGGTGTGATGTTGGACTTCTTTACTTCGTTGCTACTTTCAGGTACCTGGACAATTTCTGGTTGTGCATCAAAGCCGTGATGTACCATGGGTAAATTTTGACCGACTGAATGATCAACAAATAATATTGAGTAGTTATTTATGATGCAAGGTGATTGGTAGATTAGTCACTCTGTGTCTGTAGAGCTGAATGTACACGTAGAGAGGGTGTGGTTAAAGTGTTTCACAACCACGATGAATAGATGTGAAACTAAAAGCTGTTTCCTCATTTTAACACAGGCTTAGGTAAGGATCTGGTGTGAGAGATGGCGTCTACTGCGTACATAGAGGAACTAACCTGTTCTGTGTGTGTCTCTCTCTCTTCACTGATCCAGTTAGCCTCTCCTGCGGTCACTCATTTTGTCGACAATGTTTTACACATTTTCGGAGAACACAGAACCTGTGTCCTCATTGCCGGGCTAGAATCTCAACAGCTGAGGGAAACCTCTCAACAAACCACATTCTGAAGAGCTTGGCCAACAAAGCTAAAGAGGAAGCAGTACGCGATGAGAAGAGAGGGGTGAGTTTTTTACATTTCACATTTTAGCAGATGCTTTTATCCAGAGCAATTTACAGGAGCAATTAGGGTTAAATGCCTTGCTCAAGGGCACATGGACATATTTTTCACCTAGTTGGCTTGAGGATTCGAACCAGCAACCTTTTTGGAAAATATATTACAAGTCAGCATTTTTTCACTTTTCATTCACTACCTGTGTATGCTTTATTTGGGATGTTATGGAGAAAATAATAATAATAATGCATTACGCTTATTTTTTTCAAAGGGGACTGACTGGTTGTGTCTAGACCATGACGAGAAACTGAAACTATTCTGTGAGACAGACCAACAGTTGGTTTGCGTCATATGCCGGGATGGGGAGAAGCATGACGGGCATAAGTTTAAACCTATCAAAGAGGCAGCCTTAGCTAGGAGGCGGGAACTAGATGAGGCCATTCAGTTCCTCACTAGTGACAACAGCTCCGTGGAGCAACTGGCCGAACAACAGGAAGAAGAGATGACAAAAACCAAGACTAAGTCCTGTCAGCTGAGGACTCAAATCAGCAGCCAGTTTGAAGAGATGCACCAGTTTCTGAAGAAGAGGGAAGAACAGATAAAGAATGAGTTGCAGGAGAAAGAAGAGAAGGCCTTGAAGAAGATGAGAGGGAATTTAGAGACTATGGAGTTGATACTGTCAGAGAGGAAAGAGAAGGAGGTGATGATGAAATCTGCTCAGGACATCCCAGACAGTGAGGGTTTCCTGCACTGGTGGAATGACATGGGCTTATCTGAGGTAAAAGCACTGAAGGACAGGGACATGCCACCACCAGAACGTCATGGGGAGGCCACGACTGAGGACGCCACCAAGGAGCGTCCATACAAGTCCAGGGTAGATGACCTCAAGGTGACACCGGTCTCCTTCTCTCTGGGGCCCTATGAGTCTCACCTGCAGTTCTTTGTGTGGAAGGAGATGCTGCAGGTAATCAAACCTCTTCCAGAGAGACTCACACTACAAACACTGAGTCAGAAACTGACTATCTCCAATGACAGACGCAGTGTGTTTTGTACTCCCGGAAATGCGGAATCAGCTTTTTTAACTCATTCAGCTCGACATCAATCACAACAATCAAAATTAGTGAGTAAGAGTAAGTTCAGCACTGGACAACACTGCTGGGAAATAGAAGTGGGAAGTGGGGCTTTCTGGGAACTGGGAGTTAAAAAGATTTCGGCGAGGTTTTTGTTTGGACTTTTGGGTTCAAGAACAATGTGTCTCAGGTATAGAAATCAAAAATATACTATTCACGGTACGGTTACCGAAAAACTAATCACTTTTAGTGATACACCTCGAAAGATAGCGCTATACCTAAATTGTGCAACCAAGGAACTCTCTTTCTACAATGCAGATGACATGTCGATTATCTATACTCTAGTCTGTAATTGGAAGGATGTGTCAGCCTATTTTAACATTGGTGAATGTGATGGAGTAGATTCTGACCCCCTGGCAGTATGCTGGTATTGATCTGCTTATCATAGTTCCAGTCACATCAAAGTAAAACAATCTACAAGTAATTTTGACACACAACGTGGCAGAACTGTGATATTGGTCATGGATGGATCAGAATCAAAGGGAGATTTGACATGCTCTGTAAACGCTTTAGTTAAACACACATCATAGTGTCTCACATTTTATTTGACATGCCACCTGTACATTTACTTTTAAACCTTTAACTTTTCACAACTGCATTAAGGGAATTACTGAATGACACTATGGTGCAGACGTTATGATTAGGAATCAGATTTTACATTGAGTTATTGAGATGTTACATAACCACAACCCTGTGATGTAAACAGTGTATGTTTTGGTTTTAACGCTTTACTATCTTGTAAATATTCATTTTGTACATATATCAAATTATATCATACTTGTTGACTTGTGTTTTTATAATGAGCAATTTCTATTTTAGATTAGGGTGAGGCTTTTCATAACGTTTATCATCTTCCTCACCTTCACATATTTATTATAGCTTGTGTGCAGAGAACTTGACAAATAAAATGGTCTATTAGTTTACCCTGATTTTGCATTACTGGTGTATGTGCCTTTAAGCCAATTGGATTTACTGTGAATCCAGTAGGCCTGGTTGGACACTGATAACACAGTCCCAAAATGTTTTGCATGTCAGCAGTCAAGTTGTCAAGATATTGGACTTTCAAAAAGCAACATGTCTCCAGCCACATCATCACTGAAAGAAATACCAACAGATTGTTCTGATGTTCCCCTTTTATAACTTATGACTGGACACATACATGAATTGTATGTTAGACACCAGCCACTATCCTAGCTAGGTGGTGTAACTCGTAATATGTAAATGTTTTGGGAATGTGGATCTCTGTTTGTGTTTTTACTTAGCTTTTTGTAAATATATATTTTTTGGACTCTTGGAAGACTAGCCTTTGGTGGGCTAAAAGCAATCCTAATCAAATTTAAACCAAATGAAATATCCTCTCACCAAGCAGACTTCTACTACTATTATTGATACCAGCTTCTATCCTCTCACCATGCAGACTACTCAGGACAGCCCTTTGTCCTCCTTGAAGTGGCCTTCTGTAGATCTATACCATCAACCGTCCCACCACCAATAGGCTTCATGCATTGGGTTAAACATAGTATCTTTTCATCATGTACATTTGTGCTTTTGATCTTGAGGTATACTGTAGTTAGATATGTGATTATGTAACCTTTGGACTCATGTAGCTTATATCCTGCTAAGATGGATAACGACCTACAGTTGTTTAGAGTCTCTGCACTCTTTATAAGAGAGACAAAGAGCACATATCATTTTTGTGGTGAGAAATGAGACAGAGAGAGAGAGCACCGAGATATTGAAGATATGTGAGTATTAACCTCTCTTGGGTAAGGGGCAGTATTTTCACGGCCGGACGAAAAAAGTACCCAAATTAAACGGCCTACTACTCGGGCCCAGGGACTAGAATATGCATATTAATAGTAGATTTGGATAGAAAACACTCTGAAGTTTCCAAAACTGTCTGAATGATGTCTGTGAGTATAACAGAACGCATAAGGCAGGCAAAAACCTGAGAAAAATCTAACTAGGAAGTGGGAAATCTGGTGCTTGTAGTCCTTTCAAGTCATTGCCTATCGAACACACAGTGACTTAGGGTTCATTTTGCACTTCCTAAGGCTTCCACTAGATGTCAACAGTCTTTAGAAAGTTGTTTGAGGCGTCTATGGTGAACAGAGAGCGAACAGAGGAAGTTGGAAGTTGTTGACTCAGGAAAGCACATGAGTTCATTGGCGCACACTCACGTGAGGGGTAGCTGTGTTCCAAAACGTTTTTCAAGACACTGGAATCGTCCGGTTGGAATATTATTGAAGTTCTAAGTTAAAAAGGCCCTAAAGATTGATGCTATAGAACGTTTGACATGTTTGAACGAACGTAAATATAACTTTTTTTAACTTTTTGTTGTGACATTTTGGCCGCGCTTCCTACACTTGGAGTAGCTTACTGAACGTGCAAACAACAAGGAGCTATTTGGACATAAATTATGGACTTTATCGAACAAAACAACATTTATTGTGGACCTGGGATGCCTGGAAGTGCCTTCTGATGAAGATCATCAAAGGTAAGTGAATATTTCAAATGCTATTTATGATTTTAGATGACTCCAAAATGGCAGGTATCTGTATTGCCTGCTGTTGTTTTCTGAGTACAGTTCTCAGATTATTGCAAAGTGTGCTTTCCCCATGAAGCTTTTTTTAAATCTGTCACAGCGGTTGCATAAAGGAGATGTTCATCTATAATTCTTTGAATAACAGTTTAATATTTTATCAACGTTTATGATGAGTATTTTTGTAAATTGTTGTGCTGATTCACCGGCAGTATTGGAGGCAAAATATTTTCTGAACATCACGCGGCAATGTAAAATGCTGTTTTTGGATATAAATATGAACTTGATCGAACAACAAATGCATGTATTGTGTAACATGATGTCCTAGGAGTGTCATCTGATGAAGATCGTCAAAGGTTAGTGCATCATTTTAGCTGGTTTTCTGTTTTTTGTGACGCCTGTCCTTGCTAGGAAAAGGGCTGTGGTTTTTCTTGTTTAGGCTCTGTCCTAACATAATCTAACTTTATGCTTTCGCCGTAAAGCCTTTTTGAAATCGGACAATGTGGTTACATTAAGGACACGTGTATCTTTAAAATGGTGTGGCTCAGTTGGTAGAGCATGGTGTGTGCAAGGCCAGGGTTGTAGGTTCAATTCCCACGGGGGGCCAGTACATAAAAAAAAAATAATAATGTAATGTATGCATTCACTACTGTAATTCGCTCTGGATAAGAGCGTCTGCTAAATGACTAAAATGTAAAATAGTTGTATGTTTGAGAACTTTGAATTATGACATTTTGTGGTTTTGAATTTGGCGCTCTGATTTTTCACTGGCTGTTGAATAGTGTGAACCGTGGGTGGGACGCTCCCCAAGAGAGGTTAAAAGAAATTTAACAATGGGGAGAGGAAGAACAAATGTAATAATAATATATATATATATATATATATATATATATATATATATATATATAACGCTTTACTATAAATGTTCTTTTTCACATTTTGCTAAACGGTAATACACTGCATAAAGCATACCCCATTTTTAAACAGCCTAATATTTATCATTTTTTTGCAAATTAAAAGTCGGAACAGTAGTAAAGTGCACTTGATGATGAGGGAGAATGTTCTGTATCTATGATCTACCCTAGCAGATCCTTCTGTCCACTTCTTGACCTTATCCAGGAAACAACAATGACAGCATCAGTCGTCCTCTCTCCCCTGTCTTACCTGGTGTCCTTGGCTCTGTCTTACCTGGTGTCCTTGGCCCTGTCTCACCTGGTGTCCCTGGCTCTGTCTTACCTGCTGTTCCTGGCCCTGTCTCACCTGCTGCTCCTGGCCCTCTCTCACCTGCTGGCCCTGTCTCACCTGCTGGCCCTGTCTCACCTGCTGTTCCTGGCCCTGTCTCACCTGCTGTCCCTGGCCCTGTCTCACCTGCTGTTCCTGGCCCTGTCTCACCTGCTGTTCCTGGCCCTGTCTCACCTGCTGTTCCTGGCCCTGTCTCACCTGCTGTTCCTGGCCCTGTCTCACCTGCTGTTCCTGGCCCTGTC
Organism: Salmo salar; assembly: GCF_965601325.2. Taxonomy (NCBI): domain Eukaryota; kingdom Metazoa; phylum Chordata; class Actinopteri; order Salmoniformes; family Salmonidae; genus Salmo; species Salmo salar. Next base: position 13,519,878 of record NC_138303.1, on the reverse strand, counting down.
TCACCTGCTGTTCCTGGCCCTGTCTCAGCTGCTGTTCCTGGCCCTGTCTCACCTGCTGTTCCTGGCCCTGTCTCAGCTGCTGTTCCTGGCCCTGTCTCAGCTGCTGTTCTTGGCCCTGTCTCAGCTGCTGTTCTTGGCTCTGTCTCATCTGGTGTCCCTGGCTCTGTCTTACCTGGTTTATCTGGTCCTGTCTCACCTGGTTTATCTGGTCCTGTCTCACCTGCTGTCCCTGGCTCTGTCTTACCTGGTGTCCCTGGCTCTGTCTCACCTGCTGTCCCTGGCCCTGTCTCACCTGCTGTTCCTGGCCCTGTCTCACCTGCTGTTCCTGGCCCTGTCTCACCTGCTGTCCCTGGCCCTGTCTCACCTGCTGTTCCTGGCCCTGTCTCACCTGCTGTTCCTGGCCCTGTCTCACCTGCTGTTCCTGGCCCTGTCTCAGCTGCTGTTCTTGGCTCTGTCTTACCTGGTGTCCCTGGCCCTGTCTCACCTGCTGTCCCTGTCTCACCTGCTGTTCCTGGCCCTGTCTCACCTGCTGTTCCTGGCTCTGTCTTACCTGCTGTTCCTGGCCCTGTCTCACCTGCTGTTCCTGCCTCTGTCTTACCTGTCGCCCAGGGACCCCAAAATAATGTAATCTTTACAAAGACAGATTTGTGCCTGGCTACGATCAGGCTGAGGAGGGCTATGCTATTGTTCAAATGCAGCGCAAGGGCAACTATCCGATCGATGTGCATAGCCAGCTAACCCCTACTAACTCTTGCAGACTATGTAATAACCCAGGCATGAGAGGACAGCTGCAGAAACTCTCCCTGTACATGGTGGACTGACACTACCACAGAATCTGCACAAAGAAACTGTGGTGTTTGTCCACCAGCTCTCTCTCATATAGCTCTTCATCCTCATCTTTCACGGCAGACAAGTCCTCTCTCCCAAACCATCAGTTTACCTCCTCTCCCAGTCAATGAGGTGACTAGCTGGATTGGACAGTTATCCATGACCAAAGAGGACAACGGCTCATAATGATGGAACATTCTTAAAAGGTTTCCAGACATCATGTCCTTCTCTCTGTATCCACTGTATGGGTCGGTTAATGACAATAAGGTCAGTGATAATCACAGACCCGCTATTTAGTCAATATGTGATAGACAGCAGGATTGAGAAAAACAAAATAGAACATGCTCTCTGTCTGGTGAGTTCACCCAACCTCTCTGCTGATTGCTGCCCCCTGCAGACAGGGAGAGGTAAACCAACAGTCGACTGTATGTGGACCATGGCTTTAGTCAATGTTAAATTAAATGACAATAACAATAACTGAACAAAAATATAAATGCAACATGCAACAGAGTTTACTGAGTTACAGATCATAGGAAAAATCAGTCAATTTAAGTATACATTATGCCCTAATCTATGGATTTCACATGACTGGGAATACAGATATGTATCTGTTGGTCACAGATACCTTTAAAAAAAAAAAGTAGGGGCATGGATCAGAAAATCAGTATTTGCCTCATACAGCGCGACACATCTCCCTCACATAGAGTTGATCAGGCTGTTGATTGTGGCCTGTGGAATGTTGTCTATGGCTCTTCAATGGCTGTGCGAAGTTGCTTGATATTGTCAGGAACTGGAACATGCTGTTGTACACGTCAATCCAGAGCATCCTAAACATGCTCAATGGGTGACATGTCTGGTGAGTATGCAGGCCATGGAAGAACTGGGACTTTTTCAGCTTCCAGGAATTGTGTACAGATCTGTGCAACATAGGACTGTGCATTATCATGCTGAAACATGAGGTGTTGGCAACGGATGAATGGCACGACAATGGGCCTCAGGATCTCATCACGGTATCTCTGTGCATTCAAATTGCCATCGATAAAATGCAGTGTGTTAGTTGTCCGTAGCTTATGCCTGCCCGTACCATAACCCCACCGCCACCATGAGGCACTCTGTTCACAACGTTGACATCAGCAATCCACTCACACACAATGCAATACACGCCGTCTGCCATCTGCCCAGTACAGTTGAAACCGGGATTCAGCCGTGATGAGCACACTTCTCCAGCTTGCCAGTGGCCATCAAAGGTGAGCATTTGCCCACTGAAGTTGGTTCCGCAGTTGGTTACGACGTGGAACTGCAGTCAGGTCAAGACCCTTGTGAGGACGACGAGCACGCAGATGAGATTCCCTGAGACGGTTTCTGACAGTTTGTGCAGAAATTCTTTATTTGTGCAAACCCACAGTTTCATCAACTGTCTGGGTGGCTGGTCTCAGACGATCCCGCAGGTGAAGAAGACGGATGTGGAGGTTCTGGGCTGGTGTGGTTACAAGTGGTCTGCAGTTGTGAAGCCGATTGGACGTACTGACAAATTCTCGGCTTATGGTAGGCAAATGAACATTCAATTCTCTGGAAACAGCTCTGGTGGACTTATTCCACATTTTGAAATGTTACAGCCTTATTCTAAAATGGATTAAATCGTCCCGTCCCCCCGCTCATCAAACTACACACAATACTCCATAATGCCAAAGAGAAAACATGCACCACCATATGATAAAGCCCTTCTCACTGTGGCGTTCTGTAAACACTGACACACTATGTCAAGCGTGCTTCCGCTCTTCCTCCGGCTCTCCAGGATTACGCAATCAAGCCACCATCAGTACGCACACCTGCTTTTCCCCGTCATGCGCATCTGCGCTCATTGGACTCAGCTGAACTCTATTACTTGTGTTATTGCCTTCCCTATAACTGTCTGTTCCCTAGTTCTGTTCACTGTGACTTTGGGACTGTGTTTGTCATATGTCCTTGTTTACCCGTGTGCTGACACTGTTCCTGTCGTGTTCTATGTCTGTTCCCTATTAAATGTTTGACTCCCCGTACCTGCTTCTCCTGTCCTATTAATAATCTGAAAAGAATGAAAACAACACTATCATTCTCATCTGCACATTGTATTGCACTGCTAAACATGGAGATAAAATGATAACTCAAACATTTGCTATCTTGAGAAGGATAACACTAAGTTTAGTGTTTTTGTTCCTTTCCTATAAAAAGAGGGGAGGATGACAGAGAAGAGAGAACAGAGATATTCTATGGTGACTAATTTGGTAAATTATGCAATTTATTACATTGAGACATTGTCATTTCTTCATAGCAAACAATAACAACAAACACTGTCAACACCACCCACGCTCACAGTGCACTGTCAACACCACCCACTCTCACAGTTCCCTGTCATCACCACCTACCCTCACAGTACCCTGTCATCACCACCCACCCTCACAGTACCCTGTCATCACCACCCACCCTCACAGTACCCTGTAAACACCACCCACCCTCACAGTACCCTGTCATCACCACCCACTCTCACAGTTCCCTGTCATCACCACCTACCCTCACAGTACCCTGTCATCACCACCCACCCTCACAGTACCCTGTCATCACCACCCACCCTCACAGTACCCTGTCATCACCACCCACCCTCACAGTACCCTGTAAACACCACCCACCCTCACAGTACCCTGTCATCACCACCCAACCTCACAGTAACCTGTCAAGACCACCCACCCTCACAGTACCCTGTCATCACCACCCACCCTCACAGTACCCTGTCATCACCACCCACCCCCACAGTACCCTGTCATCACCACCCACCCTCACAGTAACCTGTCAAGACCACCCACCCTCACAATACCCTGTCATCACCACCCAACCTCACAGTACCTTGTCAACACCACCCACCCTCACAGTAACCTTGCTCTTTCCATCTCCTAGATTCAGGGCCTCCAGCATACGCCCAGCGGGACATAGTTTCTCTCCCAAAGGAGTACACGTCCAACCGCATTGAGCCGTACCAGCAGTTCAACATAGCTTCTCTCCCAAAGGAGTACACGTCCAACAGCAGTGAGCCGTACCAGCAGTTCATTGACACTTATGGAACCCACTACATTCACCTGGTGGACCTTGGGGGGAGGATGAAGAGGGTGACTGGAATCCGCACCTGCTTGGCCACCCTGAACCAGGTCTCTGTGTCCCAGGTGCAGACATGTCTTTGTATGGGGTTGTGTGATGGCATGGGGTTGTTAAATGTGTTGAGTGGGCAGTGTTCAAAGGTCTTTAATAATGAAGACAGTATTACAGGTTATGACAAGGGTTTCCTGAGCCACAGCACTGAGGTGACGGGTGGGGAGGGCTGACTCACTGCAATTTGCATACTGTGCCAATAGATCCATGGATGATGCAATCAGCCATCACACTACACACTGCCCTATCCCATCTGGACAAGAGGAATACCTATGTAAGAATTATTTTCATTGACTACTATTCAGCATTCAACACCCTAGTACCCTCCAAGCTCTTCATTAAGCTCGGGGCCCTGGGTCTGAACCCCACCCTGGACTTCCTGACGGACTGCCCCCAGCTGGTGAAGGTAGGCAACAACACCTCCACTACAATGATCCTCAACACTGGGGCCTCACAAGGGTGCATGCTCAGCCCCCTCCTGTACTCCCTGTTCACCCGTGAATGTGTGGTCACGCACGCCTCCAACTCAATCATCAAGTTTGCAGTCGACACAACAGTGGTAGGCCTGCTTAGCAACGACGACGAGACAGCCTACAGGGAGGAGGTGTGGGCCCTGGCGGAGTGGTGCCAGGAAATTAACCTCTCCCTCAACGTCAACAAAATGAAGGAGCGGATCATCGACTTCAGGAGACATCAGAGGAAGCAGCCCCCTATCCACATCGACGGGATGGGTCTGGTGGTGGGCAGTGGAGAAGGTGAAAAGCTTCAAGTTCCTCGGCGTACACATCACTGACAATCTGAAATGGTCCACCCACACACAGACAGTGTGGTGAAGAAGCCACAACAGCACCTCTTTAACCACAGGAGGTGGAATAAATTCGGCTTGCCCCCTAAGACCCACACAAACTTTTACAGATGCACCACTGAGAGCATAAGGCTGGTACGGCAACTTCACCGTTCATAACCGCAGGGCTCTTCAGAGGGTGGTGCGGTCAGCCCAGCGCATCACCTTGAGCACACTTTAGGACATCTACAGCCAGGGGAGTAACTTTGGTTTTAGAAGTGGGGGGGACATAAAATATACAGTTGAAGTTGGAAGTTTACATATACTTAGGTTCGAGTTATTAAAACTTGTTTTTCAAACACTCCACAAATTTCTTGTTAACAAACTATAGTTTTCCGGACTCCGACATTGCTCATCCAAATATTTATATATTTCAAAATGCTATTCTTTTACTTTTAGATTTGTGTGTATTGTTGTGTATTGTTAGATATTTATTGCGCTGTTGGAGCTAGGAACAAAAAACGTTTTGCTACACCCACAATAACATCTGCTAAACATGTGTTTGATTCAATTGATTTAATTTGATTTGACCAAACCAGACTCTGAAGGCTTTAAAAAATGGCTGGATAGTCTACAAAGGACCCCAGACATCCTATCCTTCACTGTTCTCCCTCTGCATGACTTGGTTCATGACACTAAGGTGAGAGATAATCTACTAACAGCTATTAGTCAGAATGTGATAGATAATGGCATTGAGAAAAACAAGACAGAACAGACACCTTGTGGGGTGAGTTCTCCCAACCTGTCTCCTGATTGCTGCCCTCTGTTGGTAGGGAGAGGCAGACTGACTGTCTTTGTGGACCGTGGGTTCAGTATAAGGGGTAATGGGTGCACCATGGGGATGGTCTGAGGGGAGATGGGTGGACCATGGGGATGGTCTGAGGGGAGATGGGTGGACCATGGGGATGGTCTGAGGGGAGATGGGTGGACCATGGGGATGGTCTGAGGGGAGATGGGTGGACCATGGGGATGGTCTGAGGGGAGATGGGTGGACCATGGGGATGGTCTGAGGGGACATGGGTGGACCATGGGGATGGTCTGAGGGGAGATGGGTGGACCATGGGGATGGTCTGAGGGGAGATGGGTGGACCATGGGGATGGTCTGAGGGGACATGGGTGGACCATGGGGATGGTCTGAGGGGAGATGGGTGGACCATGGGGATGGTCTGAGGGGAGATGGGTGGACCATGGGGATGGTCTGAGGGGAGATGGGTGGACCATGGGGATGGTCTGAGGGGACATGGGTGGACCATGGGGATGGTCTGAGGGGAGATGGGTGGACCATGGGGATGGTCTGAGGGGAGATGGGTGGACCATGGGGATGGTCTGAGGGGAAAACCAGACGGTTTTGTCAAAGTGTTGTGTGCAGGTCAGTACAGGGAAACCCACGTTGTTAAAAACACCTGTGATCCGTTTTGACATTGACATTTTGACATTGGGAATGTAAACAATGTAAACAGCCAGTCCACTCCAGCGCTCCAGGTGTGGCTTAAACCCCTACATAAACAGAACCTCCAGGGTGGGTGATATATAAACATACAGCATGGGAACCATTATCATCACTGTGGACTGAACCATGGTACTTTCTCATTCTCCTGCACATTAACTTGTGACAAACACCTGACTGGTCCTAAGTGTGATCACTATGTCCCCATCCCAAACTAGAGGGGAATCAATCGAGAGGCGGATAACGGTGAACTGACAATCAGTGTTATTCAACCCTTTGAGGAGGAACCTAATCTCAGTCATGAGTCATATTTTCAGATATTTCCTCCGTCATGGTTCCATTCGATTCTTTACAGCGTATAGGAGTCTGCATTCTGTTTAACATTTTTATGAATGAACTTGACACAATTGTCAATTTTAACCACTAGTATCTAGTCCATGCCTTTTTAACTTTTTGTTTAACTTTTTTATAATCTTACATTATATATAAAATAACTAGTGATGTGTTTAGGATCTTCCTGCCTTTTTGTTAAAATCAATCTATCTTTCTCCTATCCTGTACGTCTTTGTATCAGATCTAATATAAGATGAATATCTCATCATGTCTGTAGTTTCCACCTTGTTTGCCAAAGGCACGCACACACGTACACGCACGCATGGAACACACACACACACACACACACACACACACACACACACACACACCACACACACACACACACACACACACACACACACACACACACACACACACACACACCAATTGCTTAATCAGCATTATTCTGAGTTGAGTGGACTTCAAAAGGACAAACACTGAGCTAATGTGTGTTTGCTCAACAAACTCTGCTCAAAGTCAGTTGAATTTCAACAAGTTTGTTCAAAACAGCATTTTAATTGTCCAGCTTACCAGCAGGTTGATTTTCAGAATTGTTTTTGCATTTACTTTGATTGGTTGATTAATCATGCTACACAATAAATAACAAACCTTTTTCAAAACAAATCTAGTCTGTTCGTAGATGGACTTATTGCACCCGTTACTGAGATGGCTGTTCCAGTCTATATCAATTAGCTAGTCTCAATAACACAGGCGGCTGTTGGCACCTTAATTGGGGAGGACGGGCTCATAGTTATGGCTGGAGCGGCATTAATGGAATGGCATCGAACACGTTTCCATGTTTTCAATACCATTGCATTCACTCTGTTCCAGCCATTTATTATGAGCCTTCCTCCCCTCAGTAGCCTCCTGTGGTCAGTAAACAATCTTCCCTGGCAGTCATTCTGAATACTGGTTGCAGGTGAATTAGAAGTTCAAATTGTTGTTTATCCTCACTTCGTGCCGGATTCCGATATAAATAACACATTACTTTGCAAGCCAGCATAATGTGACTTGCAGGTTTGATGTGACCTGTAAACCAGGAGTTTCAGACCACTGCGTTAGGTTGTAACTAGCCCCTCAAAGAAAGGCCTTATGATACATGTAATGTATTTTCATAAAGAGTTTAATTTGAAAGATAACATGTTCACTTAAACACTCACTTGGTGAAGGCTACAGTAGTGAAAACCATTGAATACAACAACCATATCTCTGCCACTAACAAATACAGTCATGGGTGTTAACTGCAATACACTCGAAAGGCACTCTGGGTAATATGCCAATAAGGTTGAATACATTCTCCAACTGACCTACTCAGGGTTGCTTTTGACATGGAGGTGCCTTGCAGGCCAATGCCCTCAGAGAGTTTGATTTGGCATGCCCATGAAAAACATGTTATCTTGAAAAACCACATTTGCCATGCCCATGAAAAACATGTTATCTTGAAAAACCACGTTTGCCATGCCCATGAAAAACACAATACACACGAGGATGGTCCAGAAAATGACCAGTAAAGTCTCTGTAAGTTATAACCACATCTTTGGGAATTAACGCAATATATATATATTTTTTTTGTTGCAAATTAGACATCAATGTCTATGTATCACTTTTGTGATTATTTATTTATTTTGAACAAACATTCCACTGTTTACAGCAGGCGTCTGGATATTAATTTGGACGCCCCAGATGTGTATTATTGACCCTGGTTAGATCACAAACAATATGAAAACAGATAATATCGTACCGTCTGTTGAATCAATAAGAAGAGATTTGATGAGATCTTACCACTGTGGGAATAATTCAAACTGGATACAAGTGGATAGAGTTTGGGCCAAGTACAGAAAGCATGCATTATCAACAGGAGATTTACACACACAAAAAATGGATTCAGCTCTGTATGTGACTGCTGATAGTTTGCTGGTGAAAATGTAGCAGTTTTTTGCTTTATGATGTTGTCTGTCATGCGCATCATTACTCTACACTACGGTTAATCATTATTAATTGTATTTTTCCTGCTGGTTTGCCAGATATGTAGAATCAAGGCATAAACCCCCGTTTCCCACCATGCAGTTTCTAACACGATAAGGAGCCAGTCTTTGTTTACTCTGAGAGCTGGTGGGTACAGAGATCATTTCATGTGGACATGAGAGAACAGAGAGATCTGTTGTGGATTTTGCGTTGTAAGTATTGACAGCCATAGGACAACTGGGGAAAGAAGGAACATATATCAAATCCTATTAATAATAGATCTGTCATAAATCTAAACGTTTGAGCTAAATGTTATAGTAGTTGTGGTTGTGTTGTGGGAAGTATAGTAGAAGACCGTGGAATCAAAGTGATCACCTTCCTCAGCGGATCCTTTTTCTCACTTGTAGAATAAAAAAGAAAACAGGAGAGTGACAACCTTCGTTATTGAAATCCTCTCTTCTAGACTGACCAATCAGGAGTGACAACAATGACAGCGTCAGTCGTCCTCTCTCCCCTGTCTCACCTGGTGTTCCTGGGTCTCCTGGCTCTGTATCGTTTGGATGGAGTGTTCACCTGTCGTCTGGGGACCCCAGAAGAATGTGCCAATTGTTCCTTTGTGCCTGGCTACAAACTGGCTGGGATGGGCTATGATATTGTAACACTGAGACAAAAACGGGCCTCTGTATTTGATGTCAATAGTTACTTGGCTAACTCATGCATGGTATGTGTGAACCCACTTATGGGAGGTGAGCTTCAGAAACTCCCCTTGCATATGAAGGACTGGAGGGCCGAAAGTGACTGCAAGAAGAAGACTCTGAGTTCCTACTATTACTCCGTCAGCTCTCTTGTGGATGACATAGCCTTCTTTATAGAGAATGACTGGAAGGCCGGGCTCAAACTGGAGAATGTAGACCTGCAGTTAGCAGGCAGCAAGTCCAAGGTGCACGGCTTTGCATCCTCACACTCAAACGCAGACAAGTCTTCCTTCTCATTTCAACAGTTTACCTGCTCTGTCTACAGGTCAGGCCATGTACCATGATGTTTGTGAGGTCATGTATATTTTCTTTCTAAGAGCTGGAAGCAATTGTGCAGCACTCTCTCAGCGCTTTCAGCATACTTTAGCCATAATATGGCTTTTGAAACACTTTGTGTTTCCATCTAGTTTGCTGCCAGAGAGCAATAATGTATATATAGTTCCTCCTTGGATTAATTTATCCCATCAACAAGTTCAATATACTTTTAAAAGTTGTCCTTTTTTAATATTCACTTGGCAACAAGCAGGCGTTCACAGCTCTGATCTTTGAGGGTCACAGTCATGCAGATTTTCAGCATTACCTTCTATTAAGCAGAGACTTCATTTCCAGGGAGGGACCAGATGTGCTCTCCAGCCAATCAGTAATATTAATTGATTAATTACATACCGGGGAGAAATGAAAACCAGCAGGACTGTGAAACTGTAGGGCCTGAATTGTTCCCCCTGATATATAGGAGATTTGTACATTTCTTATAGCTGCCCAGTTAACAGCCACTCTAACCCTCTTTTAGTTTCAGTGTGCCCAGTAAACCCCCACTTAGCCTGGATTTCCAGCGGCGCATAGCTTCTCTGCCATACCATTACACATCCAACAGTGAGGCGTACAAGGACATCATTGATACCTACGGAACCCACTACATCAGCGATGGAGACCTTGGAGGGATGATGAAGAGGGTGACTGCCATTCGCACCTGTCTAGCAGCCCTAAACAAGGTCTTTGTGTCCGACGTGGAAACATGTCTGAGTATGGGGTTGGACCTGGACATACCTGTAGGACTGCCCGTAGACTTAGGGCTAAATCTTTTGGGTGGACAGTGTTCAAAGGTCGCTACCAACTCTGACAGTGCAACAGGGTATAGCATGGGCTTCTTAAGCCACCACACAGAAGTGAACGGTGGGAAAACCTTAAATGGAGTTGCTTCCATGAGAAACGCTAATATAGATAGTTTCTTAAAATGGATGAAAAGCCTAAATGAGCTTCCGGAAATGGTATCCTTCTCCCTGCAGCCTCTTTATCAACTGGTGGATGACAACCAGACGAGAGCTGATCTACAAACAGCTATTAGTCAGTATGTGATCGACAAAGGGATTAAGAGAAAAAAGACAGAGAATCAGGCATGCAGGGATTCACCTAACCTCTCTGCTGATTGCTGCCCTCTGTTGGCAGGGAGAGGCAAACTAACAGTCTTTGTGGACCGTGGGTTTAGTCTGAGGGGTGATGGGATGGCCGAACCGGAGGGTTACGTCAAACTGTGGTGTTCAGGTCAGCACAGGCAGACCCGCTGGATCACTACCTATGATCCACTTTGGCATACACATTTCAACTTTGACTATGTAAACACCCAGTCCTCTCTAGAGCTCCAGGTGTGGGATAAGGACCCAGGGGAACGTGACGATGACCTCCAGGGTGGGTGTTCTGTAAACCTGGAGCAGGGGAGCCACGGGCATAGCTGTGAACTCAGTAATGGGAGTTTCACATTCTCTTACACATTAACTTGTGACAAACACCTGACTGGTGATAAATGTGACCAATACTACCCCTCCCCAAACTAGAGGGAGAATCAGTGAAAAATGGCGGTTAATCCAGAACTATAATCTTGTGTGAATTGTTACGTACTCTGTCCACGAGAGAGTAATAGTCACAGATTACAGTGGGATAATAATATATGTAATTTGACCTTTGAACCATTTGATGTTTTTTTCTGCTTTCGTCCTTTAGATCATCGTATTTTGTGTATCACAACAATCAGTGATGGAAAAAGTATTCAATTCTCATACTTGAGTAGTACTTTAAATGTATTTTTACTTAAAGTACTTTACAACACTGATAACAATGTACATGAAAAATGATTCATGAAAATGATTCATGAAAATGAATGAACACACTTCTGTAATGTAGCATTTTAACCACTAGAGGGAAATGTTGTCCCCAGTTATCCTTTAGCTGTATCAGATATTGCGGTACGTAGTTCTCGTGTGATGGGGAATAGGACCTACTTGCTACATAATAAATTCTTCTTCTTCTGATTGTTTTAGCTTTTGTATTTATTTCAAAGAGGGTTGTAAGTACACTGAGTGTACAAAACTTTATGAAAATCTCTTTTCATGACATAGACTGACCAGGTGAATCCAGGTGGAAGCTATGGTTCCTTAATGATATAATTAGTTAAATTCACTTTAATCAGTGTAGATGAAGGGGAGGAGGCAGGTTAAAGAAGGCTTTTTAAGCCTTGAGACAATTGAGACATGGATTGTGTATGTGTGCAATTCAGAGGGTAATTGGGCAAGACAAAATATGTAAGTGCCTTTGAACGTGGTATGGTAGTAGGTGCCAGGTGCACTGGTTTGTGTCAAGAACTGTAACACAGCTGGGTTTTTCATGCTCAACAATTTCCCATGTTTTTCAAGAATGGTCCACCACCCAAAGTATATCCAGCCAACTTGACACAACTTGTGGAAGCATTGGAGTCAACATGGGCCAACATCCCTGTGGAATGCTTTCAACACCTTGTAGAGTCCATGCCCCCGAACGAAATGAGGCTGTGCTGAGGGCAAAATGGGGGCAACTCAATATTAGGAAGGTCTTCTTAATGTTTTGTACACTCAGTGTAAAAGTGTACAACATTTTATGATCACATTCAGTACCAGAGTGAGTTGAAAGAGGAAACATTGAAAGTGGGTAAATTAAGGCAGACAGAGAAACGTGTGTCTTTCATTTACTATATGAGACTTGCACCTTAGTTAACAGAGGGTCTGCATTGGTTACACTTGACATCAGCCACCAGTGTGTGCAGAGGGAGGAGAGAGTAAGTGCCATTGTCTAGGTTGACCCAGATGCTAGGCTATTCAACCAGTCGTAGAAGCCCACAGAATCATTTCTAAACATGGACACCCTGCCAACCGTTTCCCCTGTCACCTTGGTCATGTGATTAAGGAATCCCTAGGAGTGTCTTGACACACTGCCCTTATTACTGAGGATGGTCCTGCACCAGCTACTCAACACGGCCATCATTATAAGCCGTCCTCCCCTCAGCAGTCTCCTGTGACGCACACAGTTCCTCACCTCACAGACAGACACCTTGTTGAGGGTGGCCAAGCAGGTGTGGACGGAGGTCACACTCTTCAGCCCTCCTCCCAGAGTAAATGTATATATATATATATATATATATATATATATATATATATATATATATATATATATATATATATATATATTGTCTCTCCACAATAATACAACAGTTTACAATCCAAAAAAACTGATTTAAAAAACACATTGTGGAAAACTCAAATATGTTTTGCGACAATAAAAGTGGTCATAGTCAAACATGGTACAGTATTTCACTTGGACCACCTGAGGGCTGTAGTGTGCGCTGTGGTGATGGAACGCTGGTACATGTGTAGAGTGGTTCTGTTGAGCCTTTGGGGAGGGACAGTGCCTCCTGGTCAGGGTGTAGATGGTTGCTGAAGAGAGTCACTGAATTTTTTTGGGTTGAAAAAGTGAGATCAATGTAAGAACCGACGCTGGAAATGAGAAGCAGGTACGGAGAGTGAACATTTAATTTTGCACAGACATGGAACAGGACAGGAACAGCGTCAGAACCGGGTAACAAAACGACAAACGACAATTAATGCAGAAGCGGGGAACAGAGCTGGGGAACAGACAGATATAGGGGAAGTAATAACATGGTGATTGAGTCCAGGTGAGTGCAATGAATCGCTGATGCGCGTGAGGGAAGCAGGTGTGCGTAATGATGGTGGCAGGAGTGCGTAATGCAGAGCAGCCTGGCGCCCTCGAGCGCCAGGGAGGGAGAGTGGAAGCAGGCGTGACAATCAATGATTTTAAACATGCTGTGAACACACTTTAAACATGCTTTAAACATGCTGTGAACATGCTTTATACATGCTGTAAAAATGCTTTATACAGGCTGTAAACATGCTGTGAACATGCTTTATACAGGCTGTAAACATGCTGTGAACATGCTTTATACAGGCTGTAAACATGCTGTGAACATGCTTTATACAGGCTGTAAACATGCTGTGAACATGCTTTATACAGGCTGTAAACATGCTGTGAACATGCTTTATACAGGCTGTAAACATGCTGTGAACATGCTTTATACAGACTGTAAACATGCTGTAACATGCTTTATACAGGCTGTAAACATGCTGTGAACATGCTTTATACAGGCTGTAAACATGCTGTGAACATGCTTTATACAGGCTGTAAACATGCTATGAACATGCTTTATACATGCTGTGAACATGCTTTATACATGCTGTAAACATGCTTTAAACAGGCCGTAAACATCCTTTATACATGCTGTGAACATGCTTCACACATGCTGTAAATATGCTTTAAACACGTTTAAAAACAATCCTACTGTTAAATCAACTTCTGTCACAGATTCTTATAACAAACACGTATCTCTGCTCTCACATCCAACCAGCTCTGTTCTCTCATGTGACAGACTATTACACGTGATCCTACTGCAGTAGGAGCAGCTGTTACAGTGAGAAGAGGGACCTGTCCACTCTGGCTGGACACTGAAGACTTGCTTCACTACGGCTGCAGGCTGCCAGCCCCACTGCCGTCCGTCCTCCAGTCATTCTTTATCACAGAGGAGACGCTCCCCACCAAGGAGCTGACAGAGGTATAGGCAAAGCTGGAGTGCTCCAGACTGCAGATTCTATTGACCAACCACTCCTACACAGAGAGGGGCATCTTCTGAAACCTGTTACAGTGGGTTCTCACACAGGGTACAGTAGTTGGATGTGGTGGTCAAGTAGCTCTGGGAGTCGATCACGTAGGCCCCTTCGAGCCGCAGCGTGACTTAGTCGAAGCCCTGGACCACTAGGTTGTGGCCAGGAACAAAGGCAGCGTTGTTGCGCCCCTGGGTGGTCCCCTGGATGGTCCCTGGGTGGTCCCCTGGGTGGTCCCCTGGATGGTCCCTGGGTGGTCCCTGGGTGGTCCCCTGGATGGTCCCCTGGGTGGTCCCCTGGATGGTCCCTGGGTGGTCCCTGGGTGGTCCCCTGGATGGTCCCCTGGGTGGTCCCCTGGATGGTCCCTGGGTGGTCCCCTGGATGGTCCCTGGGTGGTCCCTGGGTGGTCCCCTGGATGGTCCCCTGGATGGTCCCTGGGTGGTCCCCTGGATGGTCCCCTGGGTGGTCCCCTGGATGGTCCCTGGGTGGTCCCCTGGATGGTCCCCTGTATGGTCCCTGGGTGGTCCCCTGGGTGGTCCCCTAGGTGGTCCCCTGGATGGTCCCCTGGGTCCCCTGGATGGTCCCCTTGGTTGTCCCTGTGTGGTCCCCTGGATGGTCCCCTGGGTGGTCCCCTGGGTGGTCCCTGTGTGGTCCCCTGGGTGGTCCCCTGGATGGTCCCTGGGTGGTCCCTTGGGTGGTCCCCTGTGTGGTCCCCTGGATGGTCCCTGGGTGGTCCCCTGGATGGTCCCCTGTATGGTCCCTGGGTGGTCCCCTGGGTGGTCCCCTAGGTGGTCCCCTGGATGGTCCCCTGGGTCCCCTGGATGGTCCCCTGGGTTGTCCCTGTGTGGTCCCCTGGATGGTCCCCTGGGTGGTCCCCTGGGTGGTCCCTGTGTGGTCCCCTGGGTGGTCCCCTGGATGGTCCCTGGGTGGTCCCTTGGGTGGTCCCTGTGTGGTCCCCTGGATGGTCCCTGGGTGGTCCCCTGGCAGCAGTTGGAGACCTTTGACAGGCCCAGGTGAGACCAGGCCAGCAGGCACAGGTGGACCAGGGCAGTGCCAGAGAGTGATGCCATCATCGTGGTATTCTCTCTTCCAGTTTACTGCAGTCTGTAAAACAGTTTAGGACCATTGGTGAGAAATACTGTGACAGATGGTAACGGAAATTTGCATGTGAATTAAAAAAAGGAGAGTGGTCGTTGATAAAGTCAATCAAGATCAATCCGGTTCATTATAAGAATTCGGGGAGGACACGTCCAGGACAGAAGCAAAGTAAAATTCCTTCTCTGAGAAGACCCTTATACACAATAATAATCACACAGGACCAAATGTTCTGTGAACAACAGCCAGAGTGGCTTATAGGAAGTCACAAGATCATCTGCTACAGAATCACACCGTGTCACAGATACGTTGTCGGTGTGTCCTCGGATCCAGTCTGACGTCAAACTTTAACCAGAACATTCAACACTGGCAGACATGTGAACCTGCGAGTTAGAATCAGTGGAAGGGACATTCCCTGGTTTTCAGATAACTTGGCAGGGTTTTATTACAAACAAGAAACGTCTCTTGGGCTCAAGCGAGACATACAAATGCTCCTGTTGACTGGGCCTCCTTCAGAGCGCTAAGAAACAAATGCACAGGATTGATCAGGAAGTCCAAATCAGATGACTATTTAAATGCAGTCACAGAGAACCTAAACAACCCTACCAAGTTCTGGAAGCTAATCAAATCAGTGGCAGGTTCTAATGTCTCCTCTGGCCTTCCTGACCATTTAATTATGGATTCTAATGAAGTGAAGGATAAAGCTGATATTGTAGAGGTTTTTAGCACTTCAAATCTGCTGGTTCAGTTTTAATAATAGTGGGGCCCAGGCCTCTAATGTAAGCTCTGTTACAGTCAACTATGATATAGGCCCTCATGTGAACTATTATAACTTTGAGCCTGTTTCTTATGCTGAGGTCAATAAAGCACTAAAGGCAATAGACACTAAAACGTCTGCAGGTCCAGACAACCTGGACCCCTACCTCTTAAAGATTGCAGCTGGCTCACATTTTCAACTTGAGTCTCTTGACCAATTCAATACCCAGCATTTGGAAATCAGCTTATGTCCTCCCACTGCTAAAGGGTGGAGATCCCTTAGATGCTAATAACTATCCTCCTATCTCCAAACTCCCTATCCTGGCCAAAGTCTTTGAATCTCAAGTGAACTCACAGTTAAAAAACGTCTTCATTGAAAAGAACACACTGAGCGGGGTTCAGTCTGGCTTTAGATTGGGGCACAGGACCACAACTGCAGCTACGGCAGTGGCAAACGACATCATTAATGCACTTCATAAAAAGTAACATTGTGCTGTTCTGTTTGTGGATTTATCAAAGGCCTTTGGTTCAGTTGACCATGAATTGTTGCTAGCTAGACTCAGTAACATTGTTCTCAGTGAAAGGACAGTAAATTGGTTTAGGAACTATCTTTCTGACAGAACACAATGTGTTTAATATGCTGCCAATCACAAGTCTAGCTTTCTTGAGATTAATAGAGGTGTGCCCCAGGGTTCCATTTTAGCTCCTGTGTTGCTCTCAATTTTTTATCACTGATTTGGGAAATGAGATGCAACCAGCAAAATTACATCTATATGCAGATGATACAGTCATATATTCATGTGCTCCTTCTCTGGTTCAGGCTGTTGAAGAGCTCCAGACTGCTTTTCAGTCGCTGCAGGCCTCCCTTTATGGTCTCAAACTGGTCTTGGATGTACAAAAAACTAAATTCATGACCTTTACCAGAGCTCGCACTCAGCCAGAGAAGGTTAGCATTGTCACATCTGGTGGCTTATCCATTGAAAAAGTGTCATCCTACAAATACCTAGGTATATGGTTGGATGACAAGTTGTCCTTTAAAGTTCATGTGGATAATCTTGTACGGAAGCTTAAATTGAAATTGGGTTTTTATTTCCGTAATACGGCTTGCTTCCCGCTTATGGCTAGAAAGAAGCTTGTTCAGGCCACTTTTCTCTCTGTAATTGATTATGGTGACTTGTTGCATATGCATGCAGCCTCCTCTGTCTACCAGAGACTGGACTCTGTTTATCATGCAGCCTCCTCTGTCTACCAGAGACTGGACTCTGTTTATCATGCAGCCTCCTCTGTCTACCAGAGACTGGACTCTGTTTATCATGCAGCCTCCTCTGTCTACCAGAGACTGGACTCTGTTTATCATGCAGCCTCCTCTGTCTACCAGAGACTGGACTCTGTTTATCATGCAGCCTCCTCTGTCTACCAGAGACTGGACTCTGTTTATCATGCAGCCTCCTCTGTCTACCAGAGACTGGACTCTGTTTATCATACAACCTCCTCTGTCTTATAGAGACTGGACTCTGTTTATCATGCAGCCTCCTCTGTCTACCAGAGACTGGACTCTGTTTATCATACAACCTCCTCTGTCTTATAGAGACTAGACTCTGTTTATCATGCAGCCTCCTCTGTCTACCAGAGACTGGACTCTGTTTATCATGCAGCCTCCTCTGTCTACCAGAGACTGGACTCTGTTTATCATACAACCTCCTCTGTCTTACAGAGACTGGACTCTGTTTATCATACAGCCTCCTCTGTCTACCAGAGACTGGACTCTGTTTATCATGCAGCCTCCTCTGTCTTACAGAGACTGGACTCTGTTTATCATACAGCCTCCTCTGTCTACCAGAGACTGGACTCTGTTTATCATGCAGCCTCCTCTGTCTTACAGAGACTGGACTCTGTTTATCATGCAGCCTCCTCTGTCTTACAGAGACTGGACTCTGTTTATCATGCAGCCTCCTCTGTCTACCAGAGACTGGACTCTGTTTATCATGCAGCCTCCTCTGTCTACCAGAGACTGGACTCTGTTTATCATACAGCCTCCTCTGTCTTATAGAGACTGGACTCTGTTTATCATGCAGCCTCCTCTGTCTACCAGAGACTGGACTCTGTTTATCATACAGCCTCCTCTGTCTTACAGAGACTGGACTCTGTTTATCATGCAGCCTCCTCTGTCTACCAGAGACTGGACTCTGTTTATCATGCAGCCTCCTCTGTCTATCAGAGACTGGACTCTGTTTATCATACAGCCTCCTCTGTCTTACAGAGACTGGACTCTGTTTATCATGCAGCCTCCTCTGTCTACCAGAGACTGGACTCTGTTTATCATGCAGCCTCCTCTGTCTACCAGAGACTGGACTCTGTTTATCATACAGCCTCCTCTGTCTTACAGAGACTGGACTCTGTTTATCATGCAGCCTCCTCTGTCTACCAGAGACTGGACTCTGTTTATCATGCAGCCTCCTCTGTCTACCAGAGACTGGACTCTGTTTATCATGCAGCCTCCTCTGTCTTACAGAGACTGGACTCTGTTTATCATGCAGCCTCCTCTGTCTACCAGAGACTGGACTCTGTTTATCATGCAGCCTCCTCTGTCTTACAGAGACTGGACTCTGTTTATCATACAGCCTCCTCTGTCTTACAGAGACTGGACTCTGTTTATCATGCAGCCTCCTCTGTCTACCAGAGACTGGACTCTGTTTATCATGCAGCCTCCTCTGTCTTACAGAGACTGGACTCTGTTTATCATGCAGCCTCCTCTGTCTACCAGAGACTGGACTCTGTTTATCATGCAGCCTCCTCTGTCTTACAGAGACTGGACTCTGTTTATCATGCAGCCTCCTCTGTCTACCAGAGACTGGACTCTGTTTATCATTCAGCCTCCTCTGTCTTATAGAGACTGGACTCTGTTTATCATGCAGCCTCCTCTGTCTTACAGAGACTGGACTCTGTTTATCATGCAGCCTCCTCTGTCTTATAGAGACTGGACTCTGTTTATCATGCAGCCTCCTCTGTCTTACAGAGACTGGAGTCTGTTTATCATGCAGCCTCCTCTGTCTTACAGAGACTGGACTCTGTTTATCATGCAGCCTCCTCTGTCTACCAGAGACTGGACTCTGTTTATCATACAGCCTCCTCTGTCTACCAGAGACTGGACTCTGTTTATCATACAGCCTCCTCTGTCTACCAGAGACTGGACTCTGTTTATCATACAGCCTCCTCTGTCTTATAGAGACTGGACTCTGTTTATCATGCAGCCTCCTCTGTCTAACAGAGACTGGACTCTGTTTATCATTCAGCCTCCTCTGTCTATCAGAGACTGGACTCTGTTTATCATGCAGCCTCCTCTGTCTACCAGAGACTGGACTCTGTTTATCATACAGCCTCCTCTGTCTACCAGAGACTGGACTCTGTTTATCATGCAGCCTCCTCTGTCTATCAGAGACTGGACTCTGTTTATCATACAGCCTCCTCTGTCTACCAGAGACTGGACTCTGTTTATCATGCAGCCTCCTCTGTCTACCAGAGACTAGACTCTGTTTATCATGCAGCCTCCTCTATCTATCAGAGACTGGACTCTGTTTATCATGCAGCCTCCTCTGTCTACCAGAGACTGGACTCTGTTTATCATGCAACCTCCTCTGTCTACCAGAGACTGGACTCTGTTTATCATACAGCCTCCTCTGTCTACCAGAGACTGGACTCTGTTTATCATGCAACCTCCTCTGTCTATAGAGACTGGACTCTGTTTATCATACAGCCTCCTCTGTCTTACAGAGACTGGACTCTGTTTATCATACAGCCTCCTCTGTCTTACAGAGACTGGACTCTGTTTATCATGCAGCCTCCTCTGTCTAACAGAGACTGGACTCTGTTTATCATTCAGCCTCCTCTGTCTTACAGAGACTGGAC
The DNA here is from genome assembly GCF_965601325.2 of Salmo salar. NCBI lineage: Eukaryota > Metazoa > Chordata > Actinopteri > Salmoniformes > Salmonidae > Salmo > Salmo salar. Next base: position 13,499,748 of record NC_138303.1, on the reverse strand, counting down.
TCTGTTTATCATGCAGCCTCCTCTGTCTACCAGAGACTGGACTCTGTTTATCATACAGCCTCCTCTGTCTACCAGAGACTGGACTCTGTTTATCATACAGCCTCCTCTGTCTTACAGAGACTGGACTCTGTTTATCATGCAGCCTCCTCTGTCTACCAGAGACTGGACTCTGTTTATCATACAGCCTCCTCTGTCTACCAGAGACTGGACTCTGTTTATCATGCAGCCTCCTCTGTCTACCAGAGACTGGACTCTGTTTATCATACAGCCTCCTCTGTCTACCAGAGACTGGACTCTGTTTATCATGCAACCTCCTCTGTCTACCAGAGACTGGACTCTGTTTATCATACAGCCTCCTCTGTCTACCAGAGACTGGACTCTGTTTATCATACAGCCTCCTCTGTCTACCAGAGACTGGACTCTGTTTATCATGCAGCCTCCTCTGTCTACCAGAGACTGGACTCTGTTTATCATACAGCCTCCTCTGTCTTACAGAGACTGGACTCTGTTTATCATACAGCCTCCTCTGTCTTACAGAGACTGGACTCTGTTTATCATGCAGCCTCCTCTGTCTAACAGAGACTGGACTCTGTTTATCATTCAGCCTCCTCTGTCTTACAGAGACTGGACTCTGTTTATCATGCAGCCTCCTCTGTCTACCAGAGACTGGACTCTGTTTATCATACAGCCTCCTCTGTCTACCAGAGACTGGACTCTGTTTATCATACAGCCTCCTCTGTCTTACAGAGACTGGACTCTGTTTATCATGCAGCCTCCTCTGTCTTACAGAGACTGGACTCTGTTTATCATGCAGCCTCCTCTGTCTACCAGAGACTGGACTCTGTTTATCATACAGCCTCCTCTGTCTACCAGAGACTGGACTCTGTTTATCATACAGCCTCCTCTGTCTACCAGAGACTGGACTCTGTTTATCATGCAGCCTCCTCTGTCTACCAGAGACTGGACTCTGTTTATCATACAGCCTCCTCTGTCTACCAGAGACTGGACTCTGTTTATCATGCAGCCTCCTCTGTCTACCAGAGACTGGACTCTGTTTATCATGCAGCCTCCTCTGTCTTACAGAGACTGGACTCTGTTTATCATGCAGCCTCCTCTGTCTTATAGAGACTGGACTCTGTTTATCATGCAGCCTCCTCTGTCTTACAGAGACTGGACTCTGTTTATCATGCAGCCTCCTCTGTCTTATAGAGACTGGACTCTGTTTATCATTCAGCCTCCTCTGTCTTACAGAGACTGGACTCTGTTTATCATGCAGCCTCCTCTGTCTACCAGAGACTGGACTCTGTTTATCATGCAGCCTCCTCTGTCTACCAGAGACTGGACTCTGTTTATCATACAGCCTCCTCTGTCTACCAGAGACTGGACTCTGTTTATCATACAGCCTCCTCTGTCTACCAGAGCCTGGACTCTGTTTATCATACAGCCTCCTCTGTCTTACAGAGACTGGACTCTGTTTATCATGCAGCCTCCTCTGTCTAACAGAGACTGGACTCTGTTTATCATTCAGCCTCCTCTGTCTTACAGAGACTGGACTCTGTTTATCATGCAGCCTCCTCTGTCTACCAGAGACTGGACTCTGTTTATCATGCAGCCTCCTCTGTCTACCAGAGACTGGACTCTGTTTATCATGCAGCCTCCTCTGTCTATCAGAGACTGGACTCTGTTTATCATACAGCCTCCTCTGTCTAACAGAGACTGGACTCTGTTTATCATGCAGCCTCCTCTGTCTACCAGAGACTAGACTCTGTTTATCATGCAGCCTCCTCTATCTATCAGAGACTGGACTCTGTTTATCATGCAGCCTCCTCTGTCTACCAGAGACTGGACTCTGTTTATCATGCAACCTCCTCTGTCTACCAGAGACTGGACTCTGTTTATCATACAGCCTCCTCTGTCTACCAGAGACTGGACTCTGTTTATCATGCAGCCTCCTCTGTCTTACAGAGACTGGACTCTGTTTATCATACAGCCTCCTCTGTCTTACAGAGACTGGACTCTGTTTATCATGCAGCCTCCTCTGTCTAACAGAGACTGGACTCTGTTTATCATTCAGCCTCCTCTGTCTTACAGAGACTGGACTCTGTTTATCATGCAGCCTCCTCTGTCTACCAGAGACTGGACTCTGTTTATCATACAGCCTCCTCTGTCTACCAGAGACTGGACTCTGTTTATCATACAGCCTCCTCTGTCTTACAGAGACTGGACTCTGTTTATCATGCAGCCTCCTCTGTCTTACAGAGACTGGACTCTGTTTATCATGCAGCCTCCTCTGTCTACCAGAGACTGGACTCTGTTTATCATACAGCCTCCTCTGTCTACCAGAGACTGGACTCTGTTTATCATACAGCCTCCTCTGTCTACCAGAGACTGGACTCTGTTTATCATGCAGCCTCCTCTGTCTACCAGAGACTGGACTCTGTTTATCATACAGCCTCCTCTGTCTACCAGAGACTGGACTCTGTTTATCATGCAGCCTCCTCTGTCTACCAGAGACTGGACTCTGTTTATCATGCAGCCTCCTCTGTCTTACAGAGACTGGACTCTGTTTATCATGCAGCCTCCTCTGTCTTACAGAGACTGGACTCTGTTTATCATGCAGCCTCCTCTGTCTTATAGAGACTGGACTCTGTTTATCATTCAGCCTCCTCTGTCTTACAGAGACTGGACTCTGTTTATCATTCAGCCTCCTCTGTCTACCAGAGACTGGACTCTGTTTATCATACAGCCTCCTCTGTCTACCAGAGACTGGACTCTGTTTATCATACAGCCTCCTCTGTCTTATAGAGACTGGACTCTGTTTATCATGCAGCCTCCTCTGTCTTACAGAGACTGGACTCTGTTTATCATGCAGCCTCCTCTGTCTTATAGAGACTGGACTCTGTTTATCATGCAGCCTCCTCTGTCTACCAGAGACTGGACTCTGTTTATCATGCAGCCTCCTCTGTCTACCAGAGACTGGACTCTGTTTATCATACAGCCTCCTCTGTCTTATAGAGACTGGACTCTGTTTATCATACAGCCTCCTCTGTCTTATAGAGACTGGACTCTGTTTATCATGCAGCCTCCTCTGTCTTACAGAGACTGGACTCTGTTTATCATGCAGCCTCCTCTGTCTTATAGAGACTGGACTCTGTTTATCATGCAGCCTCCTCTGTCTACCAGAGACTGGACTCTGTTTATCATGCAGCCTCCTCTGTCTACCAGAGACTGGACTCTGTTTATCATGCAGCCTCCTCTGTCTACCAGAGACTGGACTCTGTTTATCATACAGCCTCCTCTGTCTACCAGAGACTGGACTCTGTTTATCATGCAGCCTCCTCTGTCTTATAGAGACTGGACTCTGTTTATCATACAGCCTCCTCTGTCTTACAGAGACTGGACTCTGTTTATCATGCAGCCTCCTCTGTCTTACAGAGACTGGACTCTGTTTATCATGCAGCCTCCTCTGTCTTACAGAGACTGGACTCTGTTTATCATTCAGCCTCCTCTGTCTTACAGAGACTGGACTCTGTTTATCATGCAGCCTCCTCTGTCTTACAGAGACTGGACTCTGTTTATCATGCAGCCTCCTCTGTCTTACAGAGACTGGACTCTGTTTATCATTCAGCCTCCTCTGTCTTACAGAGACTGGACTCTGTTTATCATGCAGCCTCCTCTGTCTAACAGAGACTGGACTCTGTTTATCATTCAGCCTCCTCTGTCTTACAGAGACTGGACTCTGTTTATCATGCAGCCTCCTCTGTCTACCAGAGACTGGACTCTGTTTATCATACAGCCTCCTCTGTCTACCAGAGACTGGACTCTGTTTATCATACAGCCTCCTCTGTCTTACAGAGACTGGACTCTGTTTATCATGCAGCCTCCTCTGTCTTACAGAGACTGGACTCTGTTTATCATGCAGCCTCCTCTGTCTACCAGAGACTGGACTCTGTTTATCATACAGCCTCCTCTGTCTACCAGAGACTGGACTCTGTTTATCATACAGCCTCCTCTGTCTACCAGAGACTGGACTCTGTTTATCATGCAGCCTCCTCTGTCTACCAGAGACTGGACTCTGTTTATCATACAGCCTCCTCTGTCTACCAGAGACTGGACTCTGTTTATCATGCAGCCTCCTCTGTCTACCAGAGACTGGACTCTGTTTATCATGCAGCCTCCTCTGTCTTACAGAGACTGGACTCTGTTTATCATGCAGCCTCCTCTGTCTTATAGAGACTGGACTCTGTTTATCATGCAGCCTCCTCTGTCTTACAGAGACTGGACTCTGTTTATCATGCAGCCTCCTCTGTCTTATAGAGACTGGACTCTGTTTATCATGCAGCCTCCTCTGTCTACCAGAGACTGGACTCTGTTTATCATACAGCCTCCTCTGTCTACCAGAGACTGGACTCTGTTTATCATACAGCCTCCTCTGTCTTATAGAGACTGGACTCTGTTTATCATGCAGCCTCCTCTGTCTTACAGAGACTGGACTCTGTTTATCATGCAGCCTCCTCTGTCTTATAGAGACTGGACTCTGTTTATCATGCAGCCTCCTCTGTCTTACAGAGACTGGACTCTGTTTATCATGCAGCCTCCTCTGTCTTACAGAGACTGGACTCTGTTTATCATGCAGCCTCCTCTGTCTTACAGAGACTGGACTCTGTTTATCATGCAGCCTCCTCTGTCTACCAGAGACTGGACTCTGTTTATCATACAGCCTCCTCTGTCTACCAGAGACTGGACTCTGTTTATCATACAGCCTCCTCTGTCTTACAGAGACTGGACTCTGTTTATCATGCAGCCTCCTCTGTCTAACAGAGACTGGACTCTGTTTATCATTCAGCCTCCTCTGTCTTACAGAGACTGGACTCTGTTTATCATACAGCCTCCTCTGTCTACCAGAGACTGGACTCTGTTTATCATACAGCCTCCTCTGTCTACCAGAGACTGGACTCTGTTTATCATGCAGCCTCCTCTGTCTACCAGAGACTGGACTCTGTTTATCATACAGCCTCCTCTGTCTACCAGAGACTGGACTCTGTTTATCATGCAGCCTCCTCTGTCTACCAGAGACTGGACTCTGTTTATCATGCAGCCTCCTCTGTCTTACAGAGACTGGACTCTGTTTATCATGCAGCCTCCTCTGTCTTACAGAGACTGGACTCTGTTTATCATGCAGCCTCCTCTGTCTTACAGAGACTGGACTCTGTTTATCATGCAGCCTCCTCTGTCTTACAGAGACTGGACTCTGTTTATCATTCAGCCTCCTCTGTCTTACAGAGACTGGACTCTGTTTATCATGCAGCCTCCTCTGTCTACCAGAGACTGGACTCTGTTTATCATACAGCCTCCTCTGTCTACCAGAGACTGGACTCTGTTTATCATACAGCCTCCTCTGTCTTATAGAGACTGGACTCTGTTTATCATGCAGCCTCCTCTGTCTTACAGAGACTGGACTCTGTTTATCATGCAGCCTCCTCTGTCTTACAGAGACTGGACTCTGTTTATCATGCAGCCTCCTCTGTCTTACAGAGACTGGACTCTGTTTATCATGCAGCCTCCTCTGTCTTACAGAGACTGGACTCTGTTTATCATGCAGCCTCCTCTGTCTTACAGAGACTGGACTCTGTTTATCATGCAGCCTCCTCTGTCTACCAGAGACTGGACTCTGTTTATCATACAGCCTCCTCTGTCTTACAGAGACTGGACTCTGTTTATCATACAGCCTCCTCTGTCTTATAGAGACTGGACTCTGTTTATCATGCAGCCTCCTCTGTCTTACAGAGACTGGACTCTGTTTATCATGCAGCCTCCTCTGTCTTATAGAGACTGGACTCTGTTTATCATGCAGCCTCCTCTGTCTACCAGAGACTGGACTCTGTTTATCATACAGCCTCCTCTGTCTTACAGAGACTGGACTCTGTTTATCATGCAGCCTCCTCTGTCTACCAGAGACTGGACTCTGTTTATCATGCAGCCTCCTCTGTCTATCAGAGACTGGACTCTGTTTATCATACAGCCTCCTCTGTCTTATAGAGACTGGACTCTGTTTATCATGCAGCCCCCTCTGTCTACCAGAGACTGGCCTCTGTTTATCATACAGCCTCCTCTGTCTTACAGAGACTGGACTCTGTTTATCATGCAGCCTCCTCTGTCTATCAGAGACTGGACTCTGTTTATCATACAGCCTCCTCTGTCTACCAGAGACTGGACTCTGTTTATCATACAGCCTCCTCTGTCTTACAGAGACTGGACTCTGTTTATCATGCAGCCTCCTCTGTCTAACAGAGACTGGACTCTGTTTATCATTCAGCCTCCTCTGTCTTACAGAGACTGGACTCTGTTTATCATACAGCCTCCTCTGTCTACCAGAGACTGGACTCTGTTTATCATACAGCCTCCTCTGTCTTATAGAGACTGGACTCTGTTTATCATGCAGCCTCCTCTGTCTTACAGAGACTGGACTCTGTTTATCATGCAGCCTCCTCTGTCTTATAGAGACTGGACTCTGTTTATCATGCAGCCTCCTCTGTCTACCAGAGACTGGACTCTGTTTATCATACAGCCTCCTCTGTCTTACAGAGACTGGACTCTGTTTATCATGCAGCCTCCTCTGTCTACCAGAGACTGGACTCTGTTTATCATGCAGCCTCCTCTGTCTATCAGAGACTGGACTCTGTTTATCATGCAGCCTCCTCTGTCTACCAGAGACTGGACTCTGTTTATCATACAACCTCCTCTGTCTTATAGAGACTAGACTCTGTTTATCATGCAGCCTCCTCTGTCTACCAGAGACTGGACTCTGTTTATCATGCAGCCTCCTCTGTCTACCAGAGACTGGACTCTGTTTATCATACAGCCTCGTCTGTCTTACAGAGACTGGACTCTGTTTATCATGCAGACTCCTCTGTCTACCAGAGACTGGACTCTGTTTATCATGCAGACTCCTCTGTCTTACAGAGACTGGACTCTGTTTATCATACAGCCTCCTCTGTCTTACAGAGACTGGACTCTGTTTATCATGCAGCCTCCTCTGTCTTACAGAGACTGGACTCTGTTTATCATGCAGCCTCCTCTGTCTTACAGAGACTGGACTCTGTTTATCATGCAGCCTCCTCTGTCTTACAGAGACTGGACTCTGTTTATCATGCAGCCTCCTCCGTCTTACAGAGACTGGACTCTGTTTATCATGCAGCCTCCTCTGTCTTACAGAGACTGGACTCTGTTTATCATGCAGCCTCCTCTGTCTTACAGAGACTGGACTCTGTTTATCATGCAGCCTCCTCTGTCTACCAGAGACTGGACTCTGTTTATCATGCAGCCTCCTCTGTCTTACAGAGACTGGACTCTGTTTATCATACAGCCTCCTCTGTCTTACAGAGACTGGACTCTGTTTATCATACAGCCTCCTCTGTCTTACAGAGACTGGACTCTGTTTATCATTCAGCCTCCTCTGTCTTACAGAGACTGGACTCTGTTTATCATGCAGCCTCCTCTGTCTACCAGAGACTGGACTCTGTTTATCATGCAGCCTCCTCTGTCTATCAGAGACTGGACTCTGTTTATCATACAGCCTCCTCTGTCTTATAGAGACTGGACTATGTTTATCATACAGCCTCCTCTGTCTACCAGAGACTGGACTCTGTTTATCATGCAGCCTCCTCTGTCTACCAGAGACTGGACTCTGTTTATCATGCAGCCTCCTCTGTCTACCAGAGACTGGACTCTGTTTATCATGCAGCCTCCTCTGTCTTACAGAGACTGGACTCTGTTTATCATACAGCCTCCTCTGTCTTACAGAGACTGGACTCTGTTTATCATGCAGCCTCCTCTGTCTACCAGAGACTGGACTCTGTTTATCATGCAGCCTCCTCTGTCTTACAGAGACTGGACTCTGTTTATCATACAGCCTCCTCTGTCTACCAGAGACTGGACTCTGTTTATCATGCATCCTTGTACTTTATTACAAATGCCTAGTCACTCACCCACCATTGCACCTTGTACCCTAATGGTTGGCTGGACCTCACTTTATATGTGCAGAAAGATACATTTGTATGTGTTCATCTACAAAACCCTTTTGGGTAAACTCCCTCTTTACCTCTGTAGTCTGGTCTCCTTCACCACCAGCAATTACCATACCTGGTCTGCTAGGTGGTTGTTATGTTACCATACCCCGTCTGCTAGGTGGTTGTTATGTCACCATACCCCGTCTGCTAGGTGGTTGTTATGTTACCATACCCGGTCTGCTAGGTGGTTGTTATGTTACCATACCCGGTCTGCTAGGTGGTTGTTATGTTACCATACCTGGTCTGCTAGGTGGTTGTTATGTTACCATACCGGCGCGGTGGGGCCTCCGGCTGCAGGTGGTTGTTATGTTACCATACCTGGTCTGCTAGGTGGTTGTTATGTTACCATACCTGGTCTGCTAGGTGGTTGTTATGTTACCATACCCGTCTGCTAGGTGGTTGTTATGTTACCATACCCCGTCTGCTAGGTGGTTGTTATGTTACCATACCCGGTCTGCTAGGTGGTTGTTATGTTACCATACCCGGTCTGCTAGGTGGTTGTTATGTTACCATACCTGGTCTGCTAGGTGGTTGTTATGTTACCATACCCGGTCTGCTAGGTGGTTGTTATGTTACCATACCCCGTCTGCTAGGTGGTTGTTATGTTACCATACCCCGTCTGCTAGGTGGTTGTTATGTTACCATACCCGGTCTGCTAGGTGGTTGTTATGTTACCATACCCGGTCTGCTAGGTGGTTGTTATGTTACCATACCCCGTCTGCTAGGTGGTTGTTATGTTACCATACCTGGTCTGCTAGGTGGTTGTTATGTTACCATACCCGGTCTGCTAGGTGGTTGTTATGTTACCATACCCCGTCTGCTAGGTGGTTGTTATGTTACCATACCCGGTCTGCTAGGTGGTTGTTATGTTACCATACCCCGTCTGCTAGGTGGTTGTTATGTTACCATACCCCGTCTGCTAGGTGGTTGTTATGTTACCATACCCCGTCTGCTAGGTGGTTGTTATGTTACCATACCCCGTCTGCTAGGTGGTTGTTATGTTACCATACCCGGTCTGCTAGGTGGTTGTTATGTTACCATACCCCGTCTGCTAGGTGGTTGTTATGTTACCATACCCGGTCTGCTAGGTGGTTGTTATGTTACCATACCCCGTCTGCTAGGTGGTTGTTATGTTACCATACCCCGTCTGCTAGGTGGTTGTTATGTTACCATACCCGGTCTGCTAGGTGGTTGTTATGTTACCATACCCGGTCTGCGTAGGTGGTTGTTATGTTACCATACCCCGTCTGCTAGGTGGTTGTTATGTTACCATACCCCGTCTGCTAGGTGGTTGTTATGTTACCATACCTGGTCTGCTAGGTGGTTGTTATGTTACCATACCCCGTCTGCTAGGTGGTTGTTATGTTACCATACCCGGTCTGCTAGGTGGTTGTTATGTTACCATACCCGGTCTGCTAGGTGGTTGTTATGTTACCATACCCCGTCTGCTAGGTGGTTGTTATGTTACCATACCCGGTCTGCTAGGTGGTTGTTATGTTACCATACCCGGTCTGCTAGGTGGTTGTTATGTTACCATACCCGGTCTGCTAGGTGGTTGTTATGTTACCATACCCGGTCTGCTAGGTGGTTGTTATGTTACCATACCCGGTCTGCTAGGTGGTTGTTATGTTACCATACCTGGTCTGCTAGGTGGTTGTTATGTTACCATACCCGGTCTGCTAGGTGGTTGTTATGTTACCATACCCCGTCTGCTAGGTGGTTGTTATGTTACCATACCCCGTCTGCTAGGTGGTTGTTATGTTACCATACCCGGTCTGCTAGGTGGTTGTTATGTTACCATACCTGGTCTGCTAGGTGGTTGTTATGTTACCATACCCCGTCTGCTAGGTGGTTGTTATGTTACCATACCCCGTCTGCTAGGTGGTTGTTATGTTACCATACCTGGTCTGCTAGGTGGTTGTTATGTTACCATACCCGGTCTGCTAGGTGGTTGTTATGTTACCATACCCCGTCTGCTAGGTGGTTGTTATGTTACCATACCCGGTCTGCTAGGTGGTTGCTATGTTACCATACCCGGTCTGCTAGGTGGTTGTTATGTTACCATACCCCGTCAGCTAGGTGGTTGTTATGTTACCATACCCCGTCTGCTAGGTGGTTGTTATGTTACCATACCTGGTCTGCTAGGTGGTTGTTATGTTACCATACCCGGTCTGCTAGGTGGTTGTTATGTTACCATACCCCGTCTGCTAGGTGGTTGTTATGTTACCATACCCGGTCTGCTAGGTGGTTGTTATGTTACCATACCCCGTCTGCTAGGTGGTTGTTATGTTACCATACCCCGTCTGCTAGGTGGTGGTTATGTTACCATACCCCGTCTGCTAGGTGGTTGTTATGTTACCATACCTGGTCTGCTAGGTGGTTGTTATGTTACCATACCCGGTCTGCTAGGTGGTTGTTATGTTACCATACCCCGTCTGCTAGGTGGTTGTTATGTTACCATACCCGGTCTGCTAGGTGGTTGTTATGTTACCATACCTGGTCTGCTAGGTGGTTGTTATGTTACCATACCCGGTCTGCTAGGTGGTTGTTATGTTACCATACCTGGTCTGCTAGGTGGTTGTTATGTTACCATACCTGGTCTGCTAGGTGGTTGTTAAGTTACCATACCCCGTCTGCTAGGTGGTTGTTATGTTACCATACCCCGTCTGCTAGGTGGTTGTTATGTTACCATACCCGGTCTGCTAGGTGGTTGTTATGTTACCATACCTGTTCTGCTAGGTGGTTGTTATGTTACCATACCTGGTCTGCTAGGTGGTTGTTATGTTACCATACCCGGTCTGCTAGGTGGTTGTTATGTTACCATACCCGGTCTGCTAGGTGGTTGCTACTAAAGTGCACCAGGACATTTATGGTATTAGGCAAGACTGCCTTCTCTTCTTGTGTACCAGAGGCATGAAATAGTCTACATTTACACAGAGGAGTGTAAATGCTTTTTTTTAGGCTGGATCATGTTGTTGTATTGTATTGTGTTGTATTGTTGTATGTTTTAATTCTGTAATGTATTGATTGTTGCTGCCTTCTTGGCCAGGTCTCCCTTGAAAAAGACCCTCTGGGTCTCAATGGGCTTTTCTTGGTTAAATAAAGGTTAAATACAAAAATAAAATTAAAAAACAGGTCAAAGGTAAGACACACAATTGAAGACAGTACATCATTAAAACAGATAAATACAGACTGACATTTGCAAAACTACTTAATTAAATATGGTACATAAACATACATGGTTACCTCCTGTTTCCCTTCCCGAAGGGGAAAGAAATACTCAAATCATTTCCCATTACAGAGACAAACACTTACATGATCTGTAACACAATATCCAGTCATTCCATTAATAACCACAATCATTCAAGTCACCAATCTACAAAACTTTTGAAACATTTTTAAGGTAACTCACAGGAAAAGTGTTTTACCTTTTTTAGCTACAAATCTAAAATATGAATCTTGCTTGATTTCTGTCTTAATACTCAACTATTTACAAACAGATGATTTCTTCTCCTCTCAGCTTTTTTAAGGAGTTGGTTATCAGCTCACCTCAATAGGTTAGCTTTTCCAGGGAACGTGAGTGGCAATTTATTATGGTTGGACTATGTTTTACAGGCAATATTCAATCTGTCACAAACATTTTTAGTTCACAACAACAAACATTTTGCTGAAATCAACATATTACGAATTGCTTTAAATGATCATATTTCTTTAATAAACGAATACAAGTCATATAATACAAAATGTGTTGTTAACGGCATAATGATACAAGTGACGCAAAGGTTAAGGATTGTAATGATGTTTTACATAGAATATGCCTTTATTTGCAAATTACAATTAAAATGTATTTCATTTTCAATATACTTGCGAACATTTCTAAAAACATGTTTTTACTTTGTCACTTTGGGATAATGTGTGTAGATGGTAAAACATTTTTTGGTAAAACAAATTTTCAATTCAGGCTGTAACACAACAAAATGTGGAATAAGTCAATGTGTACGAATAACTTAAATATATATATATATACAGTGCCTTCAGAAAGAATTCAGACCCCTTGACTTTTTACACAATTTGTTACATTAAAGCCTTATTCTAAAAGGTATTAAATAGTTTTTTCCTTCATCAATCTACACACAATACCCCATAATGACATCACAATACCCCATAATGACAAAGCGAAAACAGGTTTTACATTTTTTTTGTTCAGTTATTAAAAATACAAAACAGAAATACCTTATTTACATAAGTATTCAGACCCTTTGCTATGAGACTAGAAATATAGCTCAGATGCATCCTGTTTCCATTGATCATCCATGAGATATTTCTACAACTTGATTGGAGTCCTCCTGTGGTAAATTCAATTGATTGGACATGATTTGGAAAGATACACACTTCTCAGGATAGGAGCCCACAGTTGACAATGCATGTCAGAGCAATAACCAAGCCATGAGGTCGAAGGAATTATCCATAGAGCTCTGAGACAGGATTGTGTCGAGGCACAGATCTGGGGAAGGGTAGCAAAACATTTCTGAAGCATTGAAGGTCTCCAAGAACACAGTGGCCTCCATCATTATTAAATGGAAGAAGTTTGGAACGACCAAAACTCTTCATAGAGCTGGTCACCCGGACACACTGAACAATCTGGGGAGAAGGGCCTTGGTCAGGGAGGTGACCAAGAACCCGACGGTCACTCTGACAGAGCTCTAGAGTTCCTTTATGGAGATGGGAGAACCTTCCAGAAGGACAACTATCTCTGTAGTACTCCACCAATCAGGCCTTAACGGTAGAGTGGCTAGACGGAAGCCACTCCTCAGTAAAAGGCACATGACAGCCCGCTTGGAGTTTGCCAAAAGGCACATAAAGGACTCTCAGACCATGACAAACAAGATTCACTGGTCTGATGGAACCAAGATTGAATTCTTCGGCCTGAATGCCAAGGGTCACGTCTGGAGGAAACCTGGCACCATCCCTATGATGAAGCATGGTGGTGGCAGCATCATGCTGCGGGGATGTTTTCAGTGGCAGGGACTGGGAGACTAGTCAGGATTGAGGAAAAGATGAACGGAGCAAAGTACAAAGAGATTTTTGATGAAAAATTGCCGCAGAGCACTCAGGACCTCAGACTGGGGTGAAGGTTCACCTTCCAACAGGACAACGACCCTAAGCACACAGCCAAGACAATGCAGGAGTGGCTTCGGGACAAGTCTCTGAATGTCCTTGAGTGGCCCAGCCAGAGCCCGTAATTGAACCCAATCGAATATCTCTGGAGAGAACTGAAAATAGCTGTGCGCGACGCTCCCCATCCAACATGACAGAGCTTGAGAGGATCTGCAGAGAAGAATGGGTGAAACTCCTCAAATACAGGTGCGCCAAGCTTGTAGCATCATACCCAAGAAGACTCAAAGCTGTAATCCCTGCCAAAGGTGATTCAACAAAGTACAGAGTAAAGTGTCTGAATACTTATGTAAATGTGATATTTCAGTTTCAAATTTTTAATGCATTTGCAAAAATGTATCAACGTGTTTTTGCTTTGTCATTATGGGTTATTGTGTGTAGATTGATGAGGGGGAAAAAAACCAATTTCATCATTTTTAGAATACGGCTGTAACGTAAGAAAATGTGGAAAATGTTCACGGGTATATCGCTTTGTGTTTTGCAGAATGCCTCTGGTTATATGTGAATAATGTCTCGTCACTAGTTAGCTGAGGTCTTGCATGGTGATACGGTTCCTGTTTGTAACAGTGAACCAGGATAGTGTAGTCATTAATCAAAGCAGGAGTCCCTGTCCAGTTAACATTCATTATGGCTGCATTATGATATTCTGATCAGATGATACGAATTAACTACCTGGGCTGTGATGGTTGGCCAAAAAAGAAAGTGTGAGCTGAACAGAAAATAAATCAATGTATTAAAAGGAAAGGCAATTCTCTGCACTACTAAAGGTTTGCTGCTATAATGAAGTATTTTTCTGAGCAACAGAATTAATGAGTTGGATTTTTCCAGCTATAGGCTTCAGGATCCGTCCTCAACCTCACAAATGTCTGAAGACTTGGAGGACAATAGGCCTATGTACTGGAAGTAGGGACGCAGGCCACGCATAAGCACACCTTTCCATAAAAACTGATGCTACCTAAGCAGGCCTTTCTTGGTTTGGATTTATGTGAACAATGACGACCACTTTGGTTATTGTTTCAGGGGTGTAAAAATGAAATGGAGCGATGAAGGCATTCTTTATAAGGGCCTGGGCTTTCATATGCATTACCTGGTGTGGAAAATGTCCTGCGTTAAAAGTGAAGGATTGCTTACAGTGATGATCTAATGCTTGACAAATAACACTCACTCATGCATCATATTAACCAAGACCTCTAGCTTACATCTTCAGATCCACCAGACCTATTTCCTGTGTTTATGCCTACTTGTTTGTTTAGCATGTAATTTGGAGGTTTATACTGGGAATTTGCTGAATGAGGATTCTAATGATTGTTATATAAGCTTTTTCCCAGCAGGGGGAGTCCAGAACACATTACAGCGGAGAGAGTCCAGAACACATTACAGTGGAGAGAGTCCAGAACACATTACAGCAGGGGGAGTCCAGAAAACATTACAGCAGGGGGAGTCCAGAACACATTACAGCAGGGGGAGTCCAGAACACACTACAGTAGGGGGAGTCCAGAACACATTACAGCAGGGGAGTCCAGAACACATTACAGCAGAGAGAGTCAAGAACAGATTACAGCAGGGGGAGTCCAGAACACATTACAGCAGGGAGAGTCCAGAACACATTACAGCAGGGGGAGTCCAGAACACATTACAGCAGAGAGAGTCCAGAACACATTACAGCAGGGGGAGTCCAGAACACATTACAGCAGGGGAGTCCAGAACACATAACAGCAGAGAGAGTCCAGAACACATTACAGCAGGGGGAGTCCAGAACACATTACAGCAGGGGAGTCCAGAACACAATACAGCAGGGGAGTCCAGAACACATTACAGCAGGGGAGTCCAGAAAACATTACAGCAGGGGAGTCCAGAACACATTACAGCAGGGGAGTCCAGAACACATTACAGCAGGGGAGTCCAGAACACATTACAGCAGGGGGAGTCCAGAACACACTACAGCAGGGGGAGTCCAGAACACATTACAGCAGGGGAGTCCAGAACACATTACAGCAGAGAGAGTCAAGAACAGATTACAGCAGGGGGAGTCCAGAACACATTACAGCAGGGAGAGTCCAGAACACATTACAGCAGGGGGAGTCCAGAACACATTACAGCAGAGAGAGTCCAGAACACATTACAGCAGGGGGAGTCCAGAACACATTACAGCAGGGGAGTCCAGAACACATAACAGCAGAGAGAGTCCAGAACACATTACAGCAGGGGGAGTCCAGAACACATTACAGCAGGGGAGTCCAGAACACAATACCGCAGGGGAGTCCAGAACACATTACAGCAGGGGAGTCCAGAAAACATTACAGCAGGGGAGTCCAGAACACATTACAGCAGGGGAGTCCAGAACACATTACAGCAGGGGAGTCCAGAACACATTACAGCAGGGGGAGTCCAGAACACATTAGAGCAGGGGAGTCCACAACACATTACAGCAGGGTGAGTCCAGAACACATTACAGCAGAGAGAGTCCAGAACACATTACAGCAGGGGGAGTCCAGAACATATTACAGCAGAGAGAGTCCAGAACATATAACAGCAGAGAGAGTCCAGAACACATTACAGCAGAGAGAGTCCAGAACACATTACAGCAGAGAGAGTCCAGAACACATTACAGCAGGGGAGTCCAGAAAACATTACAGCAGGGGGAGTCCAGAACACATTACAGCAGGGGAGTCCAGAACACATTACAGCAGGGGGAGTCCAGAACACATTACAGCAGGGGGAGTCCAGAACACATTACAGCAGGGGGAGTCCAGAACACATTACAGCAGGGGGAGTCCAGAACACATTACAGCAGGGGGAGTCCAGAACACATTACAGCATGGGGTGTCCAGAAAACATTACAGCAGGGGGAGTCCAGAACACATTACAGCAGGGGGAGTCCAGAACACATTACAGCAGGGGAGTCCAGAACACATTACAGCAGGAGGAGTCCAGAACACATTACAGCAGGGGGAGTCCAGAACACATTACAGCAGGGGAGTCCAGAACACATTACAGCAGGGGGAGTCCAGAACACATTACAGCAGGGGGAGTCCAGAACACATTACAGCAGGGGGAGTCCAGAACACATTACAGCAGAGAGAGTCCAGAACACATTACAGCAGGGGGAGTCCAGAACACATTACAGCAGGGGTGTCCAGAACACATTACAGCAGGGGGAGTCCAGAACACATTACAGCAGGGGAGTCCAGAACACATTACAGCAGGGGGAGTCCAGAACACATTACAGCAGGGGGAGTCCAGAACACATTACAGCAGAGGGAGTCCAGAACACATTACAGCAGGGGGAGTCCAGAACACATTACAGCAGGGGTGTCCAGAACACATAACAGCAGAGAGAGACCAGAACACATTACAGCAGGGGGAGTCCAGAACACATTACAGCAGGGGAGTCCAGAACACAATACAGCAGGGGAGTCCAGAACACATTACAGCAGGGGAGTCCAGAAAACATTACAGCAGGGGAGTCCAGAACACATTACAGCAGGGGAGTCCAGAACACATTACAGCAGGGGAGTCCAGAACACATTACAGCAGGGGGAGTCCAGAACACATTAGAGCAGGGGAGTCCACAACACATTACAGCAGGGTGAGTCCAGAACACATTACAGCAGAGAGAGTCCAGAACACATTACAGCAGGGGGAGTCCAGAACATATTACAGCAGAGAGAGTCCAGAACATATAACAGCAGAGAGAGTCCAGAACACATTACAGCAGAGAGAGTCCAGAACACATTACAGCAGAGAGAGTCCAGAACACATTACAGCAGGGGAGTCCAGAACACAATACAGCAGGGGAGTCCAGAACACATTACAGCAGGGGAGTCCAGAACACATTACAGCAGGGGGAGTCCAGAACACATTACAGCAGGGGGAGTCCAGAACACATTACAGCAGGGGGAGTCCAGAACACATTACAGCAGGGGGAGTCCAGAACACATTACAGCATGGGGTGTCCAGAAAACATTACAGCAGGGGGAGTCCAGAACACATTACAGCAGGGGGAGTCCAGAACACATTACAGCAGGGGAGTCCAGAACACATTACAGCAGGAGGAGTCCAGAACACATTACAGCAGGGGGAGTCCAGAACACATTACAGCAGGGGAGTCCAGAACACATTACAGCAGGGGGAGTCCAGAACACATTACAGCAGGGGGAGTCCAGAACACATTACAGCAGGGGGAGTCCAGAACACATTACAGCAGAGAGAGTCCAGAACACATTACAGCAGGGGGAGTCCAGAACACATTACAGCAGGGGTGTCCAGAACACATTACAGCAGGGGGAGTCCAGAACACATTACAGCAGGGGAGTCCAGAACACATTACAGCAGGGGGAGTCCAGAACACATTACAGCAGGGGGAGTCCAGAACACATTACAGCAGGGGGAGTCCAGAACACATTACAGCAGAGAGAGTCCAGAACACATTACAGCAGGGGGAGTCCAGAACACATTACAGCAGGGGTGTCCAGAACACATAACAGCAGAGAGAGTCCAGAACACATTACAGCAGGGGGAGTCCAGAACACAATACAGCAGGGGAGTCCAGAACACATTACAGCAGGGGAGTCCAGAAAACATTACAGCAGGGGAGTCCAGAACACATTACAGCAGGGGAGTCCAGAACACATTACAGCAGGGGAGTCCAGAACACATTACAGCAGGGGGAGTCCAGAACACATTAGAGCAGGGGAGTCCACAACACATTACAGCAGGGTGAGTCCAGAACACATTACAGCAGAGAGAGTCCAGAACACATTACAGCAGGGGGAGTCCAGAACATATTACAGCAGAGAGAGTCCAGAACATATAACAGCAGAGAGAGTCCAGAACACATTACAGCAGAGAGAGTCCAGAACACATTACAGCAGAGAGAGTCCAGAACACATTACAGCAGGGGAGTCCAGAAAACATTACAGCAGGGGGAGTCCAGAACACATTACAGCAGGGGAGTCCAGAACACATTACAGCAGGGGGAGTCCAGAACACATTACAGCAGGGGGAGTCCAGAACACATTACAGCAGGGGGAGTCCAGAACACATTACAGCAGGGGGAGTCCAGAACACATTACAGCAGGGGGTGTCCAGAAAACATTACAGCAGGGGGAGTCCAGAACACATTACAGCAGGGGGAGTCCAGAACACATTACAGCAGGGGAGTCCAGAACACATTACAGCAGGAGGAGTCCAGAACACATTACAGCAGGGGGAGTCCAGAACACATTACAGCAGGGGAGTCCAGAACACATTACAGCAGGGGGAGTCCAGAACACATTACAGCAGAGGACTGTCCAGAACAAATTACAGCAGGGGGAGTCCAGAACACATAACAGCAGAGAGAGTCCAGAACACATTACAGCAGGGGGAGTCCAGAACACATTACAGCAGGGGAGTCCAGAACATATTACAGCAGAGAGAGTCCAGAACACGTTACAGCAGGGGGAGTCCAGAACACATTACAGCAGGGGGAGTCCAGAACACACTACAGCAGGGGGAGTCCAGAAAACATTACAGCAGGGGGAGTCCAGAACACATTACAGCAGGGGGAGTCCAGAACACATTACAGCAGGGGAGTCCAGAACACATTACAGCAGGGGGAGTCCAGAACACATTACAGCAGGGGGAGTCCAGAACACATTACAGCAGGGGGAGTCCAGAACACAATACAGCAGGGGAGTCCAGAACACATTACAGCAGGGGGAGTCCAGAACACATTACAGCAGGGGGAGTCCGGAACACACTACAGCAGGGGGAGTCCAGAACAAATTACAGCAGGGGGAGATCAGAACACATTACAGCAGGGGGAGTCCACAACACGTTACAGCAGAGAGAGTCCAGAACACCTTACAGCAGAGAGAGTCCAGAACACATTACAGCAGGGGGAGTCCAGACCACATTACCGCAGAGATAGTCCAGAACACATTACAGCAGAGAGTGTCCAGAACAAATTACAGCAGGGGGAGTCCAGAACACATTACAGCAGAGATAGTCCAGAACACATTACAGCGGAGAGAGTCCAGAACACATTACAGCAGGGGGAGTCCAGAAAACATTACAGCAGGGGGAGTCCAGAACACATTACAGCAGGGGGAGTCCAGAACACACTACAGCAGGGGGAGTCCAGAACACATTACAGCAGGGGAGTCCAGAACACATTACAGCAGAGAGAGTCCAGAACACATTACAGCAGGGGAGTCCAGAACACAATACAGCAGGGGAGTCCAGAACACATTACAGCAGGGGAGTCCAGAACACATTACAGCAGGGGGAGTCCAGAACACATTACAGCAGGGGGAGTCCAGAACACATTACAGCAGGGGGAGTCCAGAACACATTACAGCAGGGGGAGTCCAGAACACATTACAGCATGGGGTGTCCAGAAAACATTACAGCAGGGGGAGTCCAGAACACATTACAGCAGGGGGAGTCCAGAACACATTACAGCAGGGGAGTCCAGAACACATTACAGCAGGAGGAGTCCAGAACACATTACAGCAGGGGGAGTCCAGAACACATTACAGCAGGGGAGTCCAGAACACATTACAGCAGGGGGAGTCCAGAACACATTACAGCAGGGGGAGTCCAGAACACATTACAGCAGGGGGAGTCCAGAACACATTACAGCAGAGAGAGTCCAGAACACATTACAGCAGGGGGAGTCCAGAACACATTACAGCAGGGGTGTCCAGAACACATTACAGCAGGGGGAGTCCAGAACACATTACAGCAGGGGAGTCCAGAACACATTACAGCAGGGGGAGTCCAGAACACATTACAGCAGGGGGAGTCCAGAACACATTACAGCAGGGGGAGTCCAGAACACATTACAGCAGAGAGAGTCCAGAACACATTACAGCAGGGGGAGTCCAGAACACATTACAGCAGGGGTGTCCAGAACACATAACAGCAGAGAGAGTCCAGAACACATTACAGCAGGGGGAGTCCAGAACACAATACAGCAGGGGAGTCCAGAACACATTACAGCAGGGGAGTCCAGAAAACATTACAGCAGGGGAGTCCAGAACACATTACAGCAGGGGAGTCCAGAACACATTACAGCAGGGGAGTCCAGAACACATTACAGCAGGGGGAGTCCAGAACACATTAGAGCAGGGGAGTCCACAACACATTACAGCAGGGTGAGTCCAGAACACATTACAGCAGAGAGAGTCCAGAACACATTACAGCAGGGGGAGTCCAGAACATATTACAGCAGAGAGAGTCCAGAACATATAACAGCAGAGAGAGTCCAGAACACATTACAGCAGAGAGAGTCCAGAACACATTACAGCAGAGAGAGTCCAGAACACATTACAGCAGGGGAGTCCAGAAAACATTACAGCAGGAGGAGTCCAGAACACATTACAGCAGGGGAGTCCAGAACACATTACAGCAGGGGGAGTCCAGAACACATTACAGCAGGGGGAGTCCAGAACACATTACAGCAGGGGGAGTCCAGAACACATTACAGCAGGGGGAGTCCAGAACACATTACAGCAGGGGGTGTCCAGAAAACATTACAGCAGGGGGAGTCCAGAACACATTACAGCAGGGGGAGTCCAGAACACATTACAGCAGGGGAGTCCAGAACACATTACAGCAGGAGGAGTCCAGAACACATTACAGCAGGGGGAGTCCAGAACACATTACAGCAGGGGAGTCCAGAACACATTACAGCAGGGGGAGTCCAGAACACATTACAGCAGAGACTGTCCAGAACAAATTACAGCAGGGGGAGTCCAGAACACATAACAGCAGAGAGAGTCCAGAACACATTACAGCAGGGGGAGTCCAGAACACATTACAGCAGGGGAGTCCAGAACATATTACAGCAGAGAGAGTCCAGAACACGTTACAGCAGGGGGAGTCCAGAACACATTACAGCAGGGGGAGTCCAGAACACACTACAGCAGGGGGAGTCCAGAAAACATTACAGCAGGGGGAGTCCAGAACACATTACAGCAGGGGGAGTCCAGAACACATTACAGCAGGGGAGTCCAGAACACATTACAGCAGGGGGAGTCCAGAACACATTACAGCAGGGGGAGTCCAGAACACATTACAGCAGGGGGAGTCCAGAACACAATACAGCAGGGGAGTCCAGAACACATTACAGCAGGGGGAGTCCAGAACACATTACAGCAGGGGGAGTCCGGAACACACTACAGCAGGGGGAGTCCAGAACAAATTACAGCAGGGGGAGATCAGAACACATTACAGCAGGGGGAGTCCACAACACGTTACAGCAGAGAGAGTCCAGAACACCTTACAGCAGAGAGAGTCCAGAACACATTACAGCAGGGGGAGTCCAGACCACATTACCGCAGAGATAGTCCAGAACACATTACAGCAGAGAGTGTCCAGAACAAATTACAGCAGGGGGAGTCCAGAACACATTACAGCAGAGATAGTCCAGAACACATTACAGCGGAGAGAGTCCAGAACACATTACAGCAGGGGGAGTCCAGAAAACATTACAGCAGGGGGAGTCCAGAACACATTACAGCAGGGGGAGTCCAGAACACACTACAGCAGGGGGAGTCCAGAACACATTACAGCAGGGGAGTCCAGAACACATTACAGCAGAGAGAGTCAAGAACAGATTACAGCAGGGGGAGTCCAGAACACATTACAGCAGGGGGAGTCCAGAACACATTACAGCAGGGGGAGTCCAGAACACATTACAGCAGAGAGAGTCCAGAACACATTACAGCAGGGGGAGTCCAGAACACATTACAGCATAGTCCAGAACACATTACAGCGGAGAGAGTCCAGAACACATTACAGCAGGGGGAGTCCAGAAAACATTACAGCAGGGGGAGTCCAGAACACATTACAGCAGGGGAAGTCCAGAACACACTACAGCAGGGGGAGTCCAGAACACATTACAGCAGGGGAGTCCAGAACACATTACAGCAGAGAGAGTCAAGAACAGATTACAGCAGGGGGAGTCCAGAACACATTACAGCAGGGAGAGTCCAGAACACATTACAGCAGGGGGAGTCCAGAACACATTACAGCAGAGAGAGTCCAGAACACATTACAGCAGGGGAGTCCAGAACACAATACAGCAGGGGAGTCCAGAACACATTATAGCAGGGGAGTCCAGAACACATTACAGCAGGGGGGGTCCAGAACACATTACAGCAGGGGGAGTCCAGAACACATTACAGCAGAGAGAGTCCAGAACACATTACAGCAGGGGGAGTCCAGAACACATTACAGCAGGGGGAGTCCAGAACACATTACAGCAGAGAGAGTCCAGAACATATTACAGCAGAGAGAGTCCAGAACATATTACAGCAGAGAGAGTCCAGAACACATTACAGCAGAGAGAGTCCAGAACACATTACAGCAGGGGAGTCCAGAAAACATTACAGCAGGGGGAGTCCAGAACACATTACAGCAGGGGAGTCCAGAACACATTACAGCAGGGGGAGTCCAGAACACATTACAGCAGGGGGAGTCCAGAACACATTACAGCAGGGGAGTCCAGAACACATTACAGCAGGGGGAGTCCAGAACACATTACAGCAGGGGGGGTCCAGAAAACATTACAGCAGGGGGAGTCCAGAAGACATTACAGCAGGGGGAGTCCAGAACACACTACAGCAGGGGGAGTCCAGAACACATTACAGCAGGGGGAGTCCAGAACACATTACAGCAGGGGGAGTCCAGAACACATTACAGCAGGGGAGTCCAGAACACATTACAGCAGGGGGAGTCCAGAACACATTACAGCAGGGAGAGTCCAGAACACATTACAGCAGGGGGAGTCCAGAACACAATACAGCAGGGGGAGTCCAGAACACATTACAGCAGGGGGAGTCCAGAACACATTACAGCAGGGGGAGTCCAGAACACACTACAGCAGGGGGAGTCCAGAACAAATTACAGCAGGGGGAGATCAGAACACATTACAGCAGGGGGAGTCCACAACACGTTACAGCAAAGAGAGTCCAGAACACCTTACAGCAGAGAGAGTCCAGAACACATTACAGCAGGGGGAGTCCAGACCACATTACCGCAGAGATAGTCCAGAACACATTACAGCAGAGAGTGTCCAGAACAAATTACAGCAGGGGGAGTCCAGAACACATTACAGCAGAGATAGTCCAGAACACATTACAGCGGAGAGAGTCCAGAACACATTACAGCAGGGGGAGTCCAGAAAACATTACAGCAGGGGGAGTCCAGAACACATTACAGCAGGGGGAGTCCAGAACACACTACAGCAGGGGGAGTCCAGAACACATTACAGCAGGGGAGTCCAGAACACATTACAGCAGAGAGAGTCAAGAACAGATTACAGCAGGGGGAGTCCAGAACACATTACAGCAGAGAGAGTCCAGAACACCTTACAGCAGAGAGAGTCCAGAACACATTACAGCAGGGGGAGTCCAGACCACATTACCGCAGAGATAGTCCAGAACACATTACAGCAGAGAGTGTCCAGAACAAATTACAGCAGGGGGAGTCCAGAACACATTACAGCAGAGATAGTCCAGAACACATTACAGTGGAGAGAGTCCAGAACACATTACAGCAGGGGGAGTCCAGAAAACATTACAGCAGGGGGAATCCAGAACACATTACAGCAGGGGGAGTCCAGAACACACTACAGCAGGGGGAGTCCAGAACACATTACAGCAGGGGAGTCCAGAACACATTACAGCAGAGAGAGTCAAGAACAGATTACAGCAGGGGGAGTCCAGAACACATTACAGCAGGGAGAGTCCAGAACACATTACAGCAGGGGGAGTCCAGAACACATTACAGCAGAGAGAGTCCAGAACACATTACAGCAGGGGGAGTCCAGAACACATTACAGCAGAGATAGTCCAGAACACATTACAGCGGAGAGAGTCCAGAACACATTACAGCAGGGGGAGTCCAGAAAACATTACAGCAGGGGGAGTCCAGAACACATTACAGCAGGGGAAGTCCAGAACACACTACAGCAGGGGGAGTCCAGAACACATTACAGCAGGGGAGTCCAGAACACATTACAGCAGAGAGAGTCAAGAACAGATTACAGCAGGGGGAGTCCAGAACACATTACAGCAGGGAGAGTCCAGAACACATTACAGCAGGGGGAGTCCAGAACACATTACAGCAGAGAGAGTCCAGAACACATTACAGCAGGGGAGTCCAGAACACAATACAGCAGGGGAGTCCAGAACACATTATAGCAGGGGAGTCCAGAACACATTACAGCAGGGGGGGTCCAGAACACATTACAGCAGGGGGAGTCCAGAACACATTACAGCAGAGAGAGTCCAGAACACATTACAGCAGGGGGAGTCCAGAACACATTACAGCAGGGGGAGTCCAGAACACATTACAGCAGAGAGAGTCCAGAACATATTACAGCAGAGAGAGTCCAGAACATATTACAGCAGAGAGAGTCCAGAACACATTACAGCAGAGAGAGTCCAGAACACATTACAGCAGGGGAGTCCAGAAAACATTACAGCAGGGGGAGTCCAGAACACATTACAGCAGGGGAGTCCAGAACACATTACAGCAGGGGGAGTCCAGAACACATTACAGCAGGGGGAGTCCAGAACACATTACAGCAGGGGAGTCCAGAACACATTACAGCAGGGGGAGTCCAGAACACATTACAGCAGAGATAGTCCAGAACACATTACAGCGGAGAGAGTCCAGAACACATTACAGCAGGGGGAGTCCAGAAAACATTACAGCAGGGGGAGTCCAGAACACATTACAGCAGGGGAAGTCCAGAACACACTACAGCAGGGGGAGTCCAGAACACATTACAGCAGGGGAGTCCAGAACACATTACAGCAGAGAGAGTCAAGAACAGATTACAGCAGGGGGAGTCCAGAACACATTACAGCAGGGAGAGTCCAGAACACATTACAGCAGGGGGAGTCCAGAACACATTACAGCAGAGAGAGTCCAGAACACATTACAGCAGGGGAGTCCAGAACACAATACAGCAGGGGAGTCCAGAACACATTATAGCAGGGGAGTCCAGAACACATTACAGCAGGGGGGGTCCAGAACACATTACAGCAGGGGGAGTCCAGAACATTACAGCAGAGAGAGTCCAGAACACATTACAGCAGGGGGAGTCCAGAACACATTACAGCAGGGGGAGTCCAGAACACATTACAGCAGAGAGAGTCCAGAACATATTACAGCAGAGAGAGTCCAGAACATATTACAGCAGAGAGAGTCCAGAACACATTACAGCAGAGAGAGTCCAGAACACATTACAGCAGGGGAGTCCAGAAAACATTACAGCAGGGGGAGTCCAGAACACATTACAGCAGGGGAGTCCAGAACACATTACAGCAGGGGGAGTCCAGAACACATTACAGCAGGGGGAGTCCAGAACACATTACAGCAGGGGAGTCCAGAACACATTACAGCAGGGCGAGTCCAGAACACATTACAGCAGGGGGGGTCCAGAAAACATTACAGCAGGGGGAGTCCAGAAGACATTACAGCAGGGGGAGTCCAGAACACATTACAGCAGGGGGAGTCCAGAACACATTACAGCAGGGGAGTCCAGAACACATTACAGCAGGAGGAGTCCAGAACACATTACAGCAGGGGGAGTCCAGAACACATTACAGCAGGGGAGTCCAGAACACATTACAGCAGGGGGAGTCCAGAACACATTACAGCAAGGGGAGTCCAGAACACATTACAGCAGAGACTGTCCAGAACAAATTACAGCAGGGGGAGTCCAGAACACATAACAGCAGAGAGAGTCCAGAACACATTACAGCAGGGGGAGTCCAGAACACATTACAGCAGGGGAGTCCAGAACATATTACAGCAGAGAGAGTCCAGAACACGTTACATCAAGGGGAGTCCAGAACATATTACAGCAGAGAGAGTCCAGAACACATTACAGCAGGGGGAGACCAGAACACACTACAGCAGGGGGAGTCCAGAACACATTACAGCAGGGGGAGTCCAGAACACATTACAGCAGGGGGAGTCCAGAACACATTACAGCAGGGGAGTCCAGAACACATTACAGCAGGGGGAGTCCAGAACACATTACAGCAGGGAGAGTCCAGAACACATTACAGCAGGGGGAGTCCAGAACACAATACAGCAGGGGGAGTCCAGAACACATTACAGCAGGGGGAGTCCAGAACACATTACAGCAGGGGGAGTCCAGAACACACTACAGCAGGGGGAGTCCAGAACAAATTACAGCAGGGGGAGATCAGAACACATTACAGCAGGGGGAGTCCACAACACGTTACAGCAGAGAGAGTCCAGAACACCTTACAGCAGAGAGAGTCCAGAACACATTACAGCAGGGGAGTCCAGAACACATTACAGCAGGGCGAGTCCAGAACACATTACAGCAGGGGGGGTCCAGAAAACATTACAGCAGGGGGAGTCCAGAAGACATTACAGCAGGGGGAGTCCAGAACACATTACAGCAGGGGGAGTCCAGAACACATTACAGCAGGGGAGTCCAGAACACATTACAGCAGGAGGAGTCCAGAACACATTACAGCAGGGGGAGTCCAGAACACATTACAGCAGGGGAGTCCAGAACACATTACAGCAGGGGGAGTCCAGAACACATTACAGCAAGGGGAGTCCAGAACACATTACAGCAGAGACTGTCCAGAACAAATTACAGCAGGGGGAGTCCAGAACACATAACAGCAGAGAGAGTCCAGAACACATTACAGCAGGGGGAGTCCAGAACACATTACAGCAGGGGAGTCCAGAACATATTACAGCAGAGAGAGTCCAGAACACGTTACATCAAGGGGAGTCCAGAACATATTACAGCAGAGAGAGTCCAGAACACATTACAGCAGGGGGAGACCAGAACACACTACAGCAGGGGGAGTCCAGAACACATTACAGCAGGGGGAGTCCAGAACACATTACAGCAGGGGGAGTCCAGAACACATTACAGCAGGGGAGTCCAGAACACATTACAGCAGGGGGAGTCCAGAACACATTACAGCAGGGAGAGTCCAGAACACATTACAGCAGGGGGAGTCCAGAACACAATACAGCAGGGGGAGTCCAGAACACATTACAGCAGGGGGAGTCCAGAACACATTACAGCAGGGGGAGTCCAGAACACACTACAGCAGGGGGAGTCCAGAACAAATTACAGCAGGGGGAGATCAGAACACATTACAGCAGGGGGAGTCCACAACACGTTACAGCAGAGAGAGTCCAGAACACCTTACAGCAGAGAGAGTCCAGAACACATTACAGCAGGGACTGTCCAGAACAAATTACAGCAGGGGGAGTCCAGAACACATAACAGCAGAGAGAGTCCAGAACACATTACAGCAGGGGGAGTCCAGAACACATTACAGCAGGGGAGTCCAGAACATATTACAGCAGAGAGAGTCCAGAACACGTTACATCAAGGGGAGTCCAGAACATATTACAGCAGAGAGAGTCCAGAACACATTACAGCAGGGGGAGACCAGAACACACTACAGCAGGGGGAGTCCAGAACACATTACAGCAGGGGGAGTCCAGAACACATTACAGCAGGGGGAGTCCAGAACACATTACAGCAGGGGAGTCCAGAACACATTACAGCAGGGGGAGTCCAGAACACATTACAGCAGGGAGAGTCCAGAACACATTACAGCAGGGGGAGTCCAGAACACAATACAGCAGGGGGAGTCCAGAACACATTACAGCAGGGGGAGTCCAGAACACATTACAGCAGGGGGAGTCCAGAACACACTACAGCAGGGGGAGTCCAGAACAAATTACAGCAGGGGGAGATCAGAACACATTACAGCAGGGGGAGTCCACAACACGTTACAGCAGAGAGAGTCCAGAACACCTTACAGCAGAGAGAGTCCAGAACACATTACAGCAGGGGGAGTCCAGAACACATTACAGCAGAGATAGTCCAGAACACATTACAGCAGGGGGAGTCCAGAACACATTACAGCAGGGGGAGTCCAGAACAAATTACAGCAGGGGGAGTCCAGAACACATTACAGCAGAGATAGTCCAGAACACATTACAGCAGGGGGAGTCCAGAACACATTACAGCAGGAGGAGTCCAGAACACATTACAGCAGGGGGAGTCCAGAACACATTACAGCAGAGATAGTCCAGAACACATTACAGCAGGGGGAGTCCAGAACACATTACAGCAGGGGGAGTCCAGAACACATTACAGCAGAGAGTGTCCAGAACAAATTACAGCAGGGGGAGTCAAGAAGAAATTACAGCAGAGAGAGAGAGTTCAGAACACATTACAGCAGGGAGACTCTGCCAGATTAGACAGGATAATTACACCAGATAAGACAGGAGAATTACACCAGATAAGACAGGAGAATTACACCAGATAAGACAGGACAATTACACCAGATAAGACAGGACAATTAGACCAGATAAGACAGGACAATTAGACCAGATAAGACATGACAATTACACCAGATAAGACAGGATAATTACACCAGATAAGACAGGATAATTACACCAGATAAGACAGGATAATTACACCAGATAGGACAGGAGAATTACACCAGATAAGACAGGATAATTACACCAGATAATACAGGATAATTACACCAGATAAGACAGGACAATTAGACCAGATAAGACATGACAATTACACCAGGTAAGACAGGACAATAACACCAGATAAGACAGGATAATTACACCAGATAAGACAGGATAATTACACCAGATAGGACAGGAGAATTACACCAGATAAGACAGGATAATTACACCAGATAATACAGGATAATTACACCAGATAAGACAGGAGGATTACACCAGATAGGACAGGAGAATTACACCAGATAGGACAGGAGAATTACACCAGATAGGACAGGAGAATTACACCAGATAAGACAGGAGAATTACACCAGATAGGACATGAGAATTACACCAGATAAGACAGAATTACACCAGATAAGACAGAATTACACCAGATAAGACAGGAGAATTACACCAGATAAGACAGAATTACACCAGATAAGACAGGATAATTCCACCAGATAAGACAGGATAATTCCAAAAGATAGGACAGGAGAATTACACCAGATAAGACAGGAGAATTACACCAGATAGGACAGGAGAATTACACCAGATAAGACAGGAGAATTACACCAGATAAGACAGGAGAATTACACCAGATAAGACAGGAGAATAACACCAGATAAGACAGGAGAATTACACCAGATAAGACAGGACAATTACACCAGATAAGACAGGAGAATTACACCAGATAAGACAGGAGAATTTCACCAGATAAGACAGGAGAATTACACCAGATAGGACAGGAGAATTACACCAGATAAGACAGGAGAATTACACCAGATAAGACAGGAGAATTACACCAGATAAGACAGGAGAATTACACCAGATAAGACAGGATAATTACACCAGATAAGACAGGACAATTACACCAGATAAGACAGGACAATTACACCAGATAAGACAGGACAATTTCACCAGATAAGACAGGAGAATTTCACCAGATAAGACAGTAGAATTTCACCAGATAAGACAGTAGAATTTCACCAGATAGGATAGATAGGATAGATAGCCCCCCGGCACATAGACTATTGAGGCATAGATACTGGAGGCTGAGACGGGGGGGGTTGGGGATACTGTGGTCCCGTCCGACGATACCCCTGGACATGGCCAACTGGACACGGCCAACCAGGCACGATATAACCCCACCTACTTTGACAAAGCACAGCCCCCACACCAGTAGAGGGATATCAACAGACACATTACAGCAGGGGGAGTCCGGAATTACAAGACCAAGTTATTGCTTCACAGCAATGATGATTTATAATGTGATGGCATTGACATTAATACATTTTTTGGAGGTAAAAAAAAGAAAGAATGTTAGCTACAGAAGGGAACACAATGAATTACAAGCATCAGGAATATCCTACAATACAGAAGATAGAGGCAACTGTAATGAAGGTCCTGCTCCTGAATGCTCTTGCTCTGACCAGGGTGTTTATCGACAAGTCAACCAGTCAATCTCTACTTCTGTGTACTGGCCAATCACCTCCCTATCTCCTTGGGCGTCAGGTGAATTTCTTTAAAGAGTGTGCAAAATGGGTATTTGGTTTGGCCAAGTCAAGTTGAAAGTCAGACATTCTGACAGTATAAACAGCGTAGAAGTGGAGATTGAAGAGGAAGAGAGATACCCCAACTCACTGAATTTCTCTGGTTCAATGATGGTCCATATTTGGTACAACTGTATTAGAACCAGCACCAAAATCCAGTGTAGTTCCTGAATTTGGGGAACTTTGTCTCAACAACAGAACATACTGGATGGTTCCCTGTAGACCGGTCACCAGAGGGTATTCTCTTGTTTATCTTCATGGCCACGATGAAGTGTCCGCTGCGGCCGTGACCCCACCCCCCCCCCCCCCCCAAAAAAAACAACTACATTGCAGCAATTCCACCTTTACACCATCGGGTTCACCAGACTAGAGGCATCCGGCCTGTCTGGCAGTGTTCCAATCCACAGAGAGATTAGTTGTGCCTTAAAAATACTTAATGATTTTTTTGTGTACTTTGCAATTAGATCAGTTCTCAGAGGATGATGCAGTGTGTAGCCTATTTACAAAGCTATTTGAATCATTGCAAAACACACGTCTTTAGCGTTAACTCGGGGAAATATTGCTTCGACATTGATCTTGGTAAGAGATTGTTTGTTCTGCAATAATAACCGGAGATTTAAAAAGAAATGGTCAATTAGCTGAGATCATGGTGCAGACCAAAGGAAGATATAAAGTTCAGTTTACATGAATACACTGTTTAAACTTCAGCTTGATCATACAGGGTGTGTGTGTGTGTGTGTGTGTGTGTGTGTGTGTGTGTGTGTGTGTGTGTGTGTGTGGGAGAGAGTGGCTGGAACCAGGGGCGAAAATCTGATATCAACTTTGGAGGGGACAATTACATAACATTTTCTCAAGAGCAATTCCTGAGGGGGACACCAAAAGTAGTGCTGTAACACATAGCCTACATTGTAATATGGTAAATGTATATTGAGGAACCAAAGAAATAAGGTGTTTGCCGTACTCCTAACTACTGGTACCCAAAATTACACAACTAATCACAACAGCAATACCATTGCCTTTAACAAATCTTAGTTCAGTCACCAGTTTAAGTTGAGAGTGGGGGTATCCATGGCATTTTCCAATTATGTTCCTATTTTACAAGTCAAAAAAATGGAGAACCTTTCATAATGTTGCCAAACAAAGACTCAACAAACTTACCTGAGACTCCCTGTCTCTGCCAGTCTGTCCCTGCATATCTGTCCCCAACTCTGCTGTCTGTGTGCCATCTGTTGCCTGCTCAGCCTAATGACATCATTGTGAAACATTTCCATTAGAATTTCATTTCTTTCTTATGAACATTTTATCAACTAGTCTTTGAGATATTAGGCTACTAGGGTTCCTACTTTGCGTTTTGGTGTACTGAAAAATACTCTGACGTCCGTCTTTTATTTTTCTGCCATTTTTCTACCTGGCTGGCTGGCTGGCTACACACACACACAGTGTGTAGGTTATTTACAGTAGGAGATGGGCTTCTATCATCTTATCTTTTATCATTCTATTTGGGCTTCGATCTAAAAGGTAGCTAGCAAATGTGAAATGGATTAAAATGACAAGAGTTGACAGCTGTATGAGTTCACCATTTACACAACATATGCTGCAACCTTTTGTAATTTTAATAGTTTGTTTCATATTGTCTGGCTTCCAACAATAGCTGAATTTGCAAAGCTAGCGAGCACCAATTCCGTTTCAGTGGTGTTTGCTATAATCTTTGCTACCCGGGTAAAATAAAGGTGAAATAAAATAAATAAATAAAAGTTCCCTTGCGACAATTTAGCTTTTGCAACGAGACCATTAAATATATTTAAGATAATGGTAGAAGAGAGTGTAGTTCTGTTCAGTTTGGACTTCAGTTTATCGCTAACCTTATCGCAGGGACTTTGAAGCACTAACTTACATCATCTGCATGCTGATCTTGGAATAAATTGACGATAGCAAAGATTCCATCTTTGACGAGGCCACATAAATGGAATAGGTACTAGCTAGCTTAATAGTTAATATTTGCGCGCTAGCTCTGCATATTCAGCTAGTGTGTGTGCGCGATTGACTGGATTAACCTTACGTCAGTTATGTTCATTGAGTGCCTTTCAGACAGTAGATACGATCCCTCTGTTACCTTGCCAACTAAGGAACTGGCAGTGGATCAAAACATTGTGAGGCAAAGGGTGGGGGGGTCGCAATCTTTTGAAACTTAAAAACACACTATTAAGTGTCTATAATCAGCACAATTGCTTTCATTGCGTATTATTAATATTATTTAAATTACATAGTTATGTTTCAGTGATATATTGGGGGGGGACAAATCATATTTTTCCAAGGATGGGGGGGTCGTGTCCCCCCCGTCCCCCCCGGGATTTCCGCCCCTGGCTGGAACACAACAGCAAGCAGCCATTTATAGAGACTGCCACTGGTCTCAGATTCACAGAGGGAGAGAAAGAGAGAGAGAGGGAGAGAGCGTGAAAGAAAGAGAGAGAGCATGTGTGCTTTGTCCTTACATTGTACACATGCATTTTATCTGCACATTGCATCACTCCCCCTCACCCCCCTTCTCTCTCCTCTCTCCAGTGGGAAGGAGGTTATCCCTAAACTGATTAGAGCAGGTGCAGTCCATTGCAATTCCATTCAGTGTTGCTGTCACAGCGATTCTGTTCCATTGAATTAAGTGGGGTCAATCCTACAAATCAAGAGATTACACTGAGGAGAAAGAGAAGACCAAATGCACTCACACACACTCACATACACGCTGTCACAACCCCTCTTTTACGCTGCTGCTACTCTCTGTTTATCATATATGCATAGTCACTTTAACTATACATTCATGTACATACTACCTCAACTGGGCCGACCAACCAGTGCTCCCGCACATTGGCTAACCGGGCTATCTGCATTGTGCCCCGCCACCCACCACCCACCGACCCCTCTTTTACGCTACTGCTACTCTCTGTTCATCATATATGCATAGTCACTTTATTAACCATATCGACATGTACATACTACCTCAATCAGCCTGACTAACCGGTGTCTGTATATAGCCTGTCTTTTTACTGTTGTTTTGTTTCTTTACTTATGTCACGCCCTGACCATAGAGAGCCCTTGGTTCTCTATGGTGTTGTAGGTCAGGGCGTGACTAGGGGGTGTTCTAGTCTTTAATTTCTATGATTGTGTGAGTATGGTTCCCAATTGGAGGCAGCTGATGATCGTTGCCTCTAATTGGGGATCATACTTAGTGTGGTCCTTTTCCCACCTGCGTTGTGGGATATTGTTTTTGTTTAGTGCTATGGGCCCTACGAACGACACGTTCGTTTATTTATTTGTTGCTTTGAAGTTTAACTAAAATAAATATGTGGAACTCTATGCACGCTGCTCTTTGGTCCGCTTATTTATTCGATGAACATGACAACTTACCTATTGTTCACCTAATACCTTTTTTGCACTATTGGTTAGAGCCTGTAAGTAAGCATTTCACTGTAAGGTCTACACCTGTTGTAAGGTCTACATTCGGCGCACGTGACAAATAAACTTTGATTTGCGCGCTGCCACACGTGCACACACGCTGATTGTGGACAAAAGGAAGAAGAGGACCGAGCACGCCCCCATTCTCATCGATGGGGCTGCAGTGGAGCAGGTTGAGAGCTTCAAGTTCCTTGGCGTCCACATCACCAACAAACTATCATGGTCCAAGCACACCATGACAGTCGTGAAGATGGCACGTCAAAACCTATTCCCCCTCAGGAGACTGAAAAGATTTGGCATGGGTCCTCAGATCCTCAAAAGATTCTACAGCTGCACCATCGAGAGCATCCTGACTGGTTGCATCACTGACTGGTATGGCAACTGCCTCCGATCGCAAGGCACTACAGAGGGTAGTGCATACGGCCCAGTACATCACTGAGGCCAAGCTGCCTGCCATCCAGGACCTCTATACCAGTCGGTGTCAGAGGAAGGCCCTAAAAATTGTCAAAGACTCCAGCCACCCTAGTCATAGACTGTTCTCTCTGCTACCGCACGGCAAGCGGTACCGTAGCACCAAGTCTATGTCCAAGATGCTTCTAAACAGCTTTTACCCCCAAGCCATAAGACTCCTGAACACCTTGTCAAATGGCTACCCAGACTATTTTCAGTGCCCCCCCCCCTCTTTAAACCACTGCTACTCTCTGTTGTTATCATGTATGCATAGTCACTTTAATAACTCTACCTACATGTACATATTAACTCGACTAACCGGTTCCCCCACACATTGACTCTGTATCGGCACCCCCCAGTATATAGTCTCACTATTGTTATTTCACTGCTGCTCTTTAATTATTTGTTACTTTTTTTTTTTCTTTCTTATCTGTATTTTCCTAAAACTGCATTGTTGGTTAGGGGCTCGTAAGTAAGCATTTCACTGTAAGGTCTACACCTGTTGTATTCAGCGCATGTGACTATTTGATTTGATTTTGACATACGTGCTGTCACAAGTGCACAAACTCACATAGGCGCTGTCACACACACACACACACACACACACACACACACACACACACACACACACACACACACACACACACACACACACACACACACACACACACACACACACACACACACACACACACACAGTGGCTCAGACTTCCTTTAATTATTACACGGCCTGGCTAATCCTACTGCATCCTCTTAAATTCATTTGAGCCAGTGCCACATCTAATGCAGGCACAGTGATTTACACATGTACGTGGGTAATAGTGTGTGTGTACGTGGGTAATAGTGTGTGTGTACGTGGGTAACAGTGTGTGTGTGTGTTGGTGTGTGTGTGTGTGTGTGAGAATGCGTGTGTGTGTGTTTCATAGCTTTTGTCTCAGAGCCAATGCAGTATTCACAAGGTTTTGTCCAGTTGCTGTTGGACGCTAGTTCAGAGGGAACACGTTCTTCAATGTTCTCCTGAGCTTTGCTGGTCCATCTCCTTCCTCAGGGGACTGCAGTGCACATCTCTACTGGTCCATCTCCTTCCTCAGGGGACTGCAGTGCACATCTCTACTGGTCCATCTCCTTCCTCAGGGGACTGCAGTGCACATCACTACTGGTCCATCTCCTTCCTCAGGGGACTGCAGTGCACATCTCTACTGGTCCATCTCCTTCCTCAGGGGACTGCAGTGCACATCTCTACTGGTCCATCTCCTTCCTCAGGGGACTGCAGTGCACATCACTACTGGTCCATCTCCTTCCTCAGGGGACTGCAGTGCACATCTCTACTGGTCCATCACCTTCCTCAGGGGACTGCAGTGCACATCACTACTGGTCCATCTCCTTCCTCAGGGGACTGCAGTGCACATCACTGCTGTGTCCATCTCCTTCCTCAGGGGACTGCAGTGCACATCACTGCTGGTCCATCTCCTTCCTCAGGGGACTGCAGTGCACATCACTACTGGTCCATCTCCTTCCTCAGGGGACTGCAGTGCACATCTCTACTGGTCCATCTCCTTCCTCAGGGGACTGCAGTGCACATCACTACTGGTCCATCTCCTTCCTCAGGGGACTGCAGTGCACATCACTGCTGGTCCATCTCCTTCCTCAGGGGACTGCAGTGCACATCACTACTGGTCCATCTCCTTCCTCAGGGGACTGCAGTGCACATCTCTACTGGTCCATCTCCTTCCTCAGGGGACTGCAGTGCACATCTCTACTGGTCCATCTCCTTCCTCAGGGGACTGCTGTTCATTCTCTCTCACTCATATCAATTATAGGAGTCGTTCAGACTATGCGTTCGATGATTTCAGTGCTGTTAACCTCAAACACCATTTAGGCTCCCGAGTGGCGCAGCGGTCTAAGGCACTGCATCTCAACGCTAGAGGTGTCACTACAGACCCTGGTTTGAATCCAGGCTGTATCGCAACTGGCTGTGTTTGGGAGTCCCTAAATAAAGGTTAAATAAATAAAAAAAATAGCTGGGTGTTTTAATGAAGAATGATACAGTAGGTTGATGTGTTTCCTTCCACTTCCTGTCTCTATATTGTGGTTGGTGTGTAATGTGCTGTGTGTCTTAATGATGAACACAGTGTTGTCTCTGACTGTGTAACGTCGAGCACTCGGCAGCGGTGTATTGAGTGAGTGGTTGGGGGGTGGTGATTAGGACACTGTGTGAGATGTAACTGAAACGGTCTGGCTGGCAGAAAAAGCTTTTGGGCCACAGCCAAATGACTTCAGTACTAAGTGTTTCCAAAATTAAGACTCCAGCAACTCTTACCCTCCAAGTCACTCTCTGGTGTTGTTTTCCATCTACGTCACTCGCTCTTCCTCTACACCCCTCTCTGTCTCTGGTGCTGGTTCTATACACTCCTTTATGTACAACTCAATATTGCTTATGCACAGGAACCCCAACACATACTGCTCATTATGTTTAAACACATAACTATGTAGTCTTAATATTGTCTTCTGTATTAGTGTGCAAATCATGTGACATATTGCAATGAAGAAATCCCTGCTGCTATGCAGGGAGTTATTGGTCTGAATACCGCAGCACGATTTATACCCACTAATACAGCCTTCAGAAGGAATACTTATGCATCAGTATTTTACGACACAGTACAAAACAGAAGCCAAAGACATGGCTTTAATAATAATAATAATAAAAATGATGTTAATAATACATTTGTAGAGCATTTTTTATTTACAGACAAAATGCTCTGACGAATGCCTTGAGGCCAAAGCTAAATAAAGAGCAGTGATACTAGCAAGAACAGTGTGTGGGTAGAACAGTGTGTGGGTAGAACAGTGTGTGGGTAGAGCAGCGTCTGGGTAGAACAGTGTGTGGGTAGAACAGTGTGTGGGTAGAACAGCGTGTGGGTAGAGCAGCGTGTGGGTAGAACAGTGTGTGGGTAGAACAGTGTGTGGGTAGAGCAGCGTGTGGGTAGAACAGTGTGTGGGTAGAACAGTGTGTGGGTAGAGCAGCGTGTGGGTAGAACAGCGTGTGGGTAGAGCAGCGTGTGGGTAGAACAGTGTGTGGGTAGAACAGTGTGTGGGTAGAGCAGCGTGTGGGTAGAGCAGCGTGTGGGTAGAGCAGCGTGTGGGTAGAGCAGTGTGTGGGTAGAGCAGCGTGTGGGTAGAGCAGCGTGTGGGTAGAGCAGCGTGTGGGTAGTGCAGCGTGTGGGTAGAGCAGTGTGTGGGTAGAACAGTGTGTAGGTAGAGCGGTGTGTGGGTAGAGGGGTGTGTGAGTAGGGAGGTGTGTGGGTAGGGAGGTGTGTGGGAAGAACAGTGTGTGGGAAGAACAGTGTGTGGGTAGAACAGTGTGTGGGTAGAGCAGCGTGTGGGTAGAGCAGCGTGTGGGTAGAGCAGCGTGTGGGTAGAACAGCGTGTGGGTAGAGCAGCGTGTGGGTAGAGCAGCGTGTGGGTAGAGCAGCGTGTGGGTAGAACAGCGTGTGGGTAGAGCAGCGTGTGGGTAGAGCAGCGTGTGGGTAGAGCAGCGTGTGGGTAGAGCAGTGTGTGGGTTTCTGCTTTTATCTCTCATGCTGTTCAATTGTTACCATTCACCTGCAACAAAGGTAGCTCAGATGTGCGATTGCATATTGAATTTTTCATTTAGACAGAAATCACAAAGCTCTTTACATTGTGAGCAACCAATTTTAAAAAACGGCTTTGATAAAAGGGCTAAAAACTCTAAGCAACAAGTAAACAAATACTGTAGATAGTGGCCTAATACTACAGCAAATACACAGAGTAATAGACGAGGTCGCAAGGACTTAAACAGTAGAATTAACATCACAGGAAGACAGACTAGTGGTGGCAGTGGAGGTATGAGGAGGTATGAGGAGGTATGAGGTGGTATGAGGAGGTATGAGGAGGTATGAAGAGGTATGAAGAGGTATGAGGAGGTATGAAGAGGTATGAGGAGGTATGAAGAGGTATGAGGAGGTATGAGGAGGTATGAGGGGGTATGAGGAGGTATGAGGAAGTATGAGGAGGTATGAGGAGGTATGAGGAGGAATGAGGTGGTAAGAGGAGGTATGAGGAGGTATGAGGAGTTATGAAGAGGTATGAGGAGGTATGAGGTGGTATGAGGAGGTATGAGGAGGTATGAGGTGGTATGAGGAGGTATGAGGGGGTATGAGGGGGGGGGGGCAGTGGATGTGGAGCTCCTTCCAGAGGTAATGAATGATGTAAAGGAGGTGGTGGTCTGCGCTGTGGCAGCCTTAGAGGCAGATAGCAGCATGACTGGTGGCAGACTAACCCAGAGAGAGCCTTAGAGGCAGATAGCAACGTGACTGGTGGCAGACTAACCCAGAGAGAGCCTTAGAGGCAGATAGCACCGTGACTGGTGGCAGACTAACCCAGAGAGAGCCTTAGAGGCAGATAGCACCGTGACTGGTGGCAGACTAACCCAGAGAGATCCTTAGAGGCAGATAGCACCGTGACTGGTGGCAGACTAACCCAGAGAGAGCCTTAGAGGCAGATAGCACCGTGACTGGTGGCAGACTAACCCAGAGAGAGCCTTAGAGGCAGATAGCACCGTGACTGGTGGCAGACTAACACAGAGAGAGCCTTAGAGGCAGATAGCGCCGTGACTGGTGGCAGACTAACCCAGAGAGAGTCTTCGAGGCAGAGAGCAATGTGACTGGTGGCAGACTAACCCAGAGAGAGCCTTAGAGGCAGATAGCACCTTGACTGGTGGCAGACTATCCCAGAGAGAGCCTTAGAGGCAGATAGCACTGTGACTGGTGGCAGACTAACCCAGAGAGAGCCTTAGAGGCAGGTAGCACTGTGACTGGTGGCAGACTAACCCAGAGAGAGCCTTAGAGGCAGATAGCACCGTGACTGGTGGCAGACTAACCCAGAGAGAGCCTTAGAGGCAGATAGCACCGTGACTGGTGGCAGACTAACCCAGAGAGAGCCTTAGAGGCAGATAGCACTGTGACTGGTGGCACACTAACCCAGAGAGAGCCATAGAGGCAGATAGCACCGTGACTGGTGGCAGACTAACCCAGAGAGAGCCTTAGAGGCAGATAGCACCTTGACTGGTGGCAGACTAACCCAGAGAGCGCCTTAGAGGCAGATAGCACCGTGACTGGTGGCAGACTAACCCAGAGAGAGCCTTAGAGGCAGAGAGCACCGCGACTGATGGCAGACTAACCCAGAGAGAGCCTTAGAGGCAGATAGCACTGTGACTGGTAGCAGACTAACCCAGAGAGAGCCTTAGAGACAGATAGCACTGTGACTGGTGGCAGACTAACCCATAGCGAGCCTTAGAGGCAGAGAGCACCGTGACTGGTAGCAGGCTAACCCAGAGAGAGCCTTAGAGGCAGATAGCACCGTGACTGGTGGCAGACTAACCCAGAGAGAGCCTTAGAGGCAGAGAGCACTGTGACTGGTGGCAGACTAACCCAGAGAGAGCCTTAGAGGCAGAGAGCACCGTGACTGGTGGCAGACTAACCCAGAGAGAGCCTTAGAGGCAGATAGCACCTTGACTGGTGGCAGACTATCCCAGAGAGAGCCTTAGAGGCAGATAGCACCTTGACTGGTGGCAGACTATCCCAGAGAGAGCCTTAGAGGCAGATAGCACTGTGACTGGTGGCAGACTAACCCAGAGAGAGCCTTAGAGGCAGAGAGCACCGTGACTGGTGGCAGACTAACCCAGAGAGAGCCTTAGAGGCAGATAGCACTGTGAC
The DNA here is from genome assembly GCF_965601325.2 of Salmo salar. Taxonomy (NCBI): domain Eukaryota; kingdom Metazoa; phylum Chordata; class Actinopteri; order Salmoniformes; family Salmonidae; genus Salmo; species Salmo salar. Next base: position 13,459,779 of record NC_138303.1, on the reverse strand, counting down.
TGGTAGCAGACTAACCCAGAGAGAGCCTTAGAGACAGATAGCACTGTGACTGGTGGCAGACTAACCCATAGCGAGCCTTAGAGGCAGAGAGCACCGTGACTGGTGGCAGGCTAACCCAGAGAGAGCCTTAGAGGCAGATAGCACCGTGACTGGTGGCAGACTAACCCAGAGAGAGCCTTAGAGGCAGAGAGCACCGTGACTGGTGGCAGACTAACCCAGAGAGAGAGCCTTAGAGGCAGATAGCACCGTGACTGGTGGCAGACTAACCCAGACAGAGCGTTAGAGGCAGATAGCACTGTGACTGGTGGCAGACTAACCCAGAGAGAGCCTTAGAGGCAGATAGCACCGTGACTGGTGGCAGACTAACCCAGAGAGAGCCTTAGAGGCAGATAGCACCGTGACTGGTGGCAGACTAACCCAGAGAGAGCCTTAGAGGCAGATAGCACCGTGACTGGTGGCAGACTAACCCAGAGAGAGAGCCTTAGAGGCAGATAGCACCGTAACTGGTGGCAGACTAACCCAGAGAGAGCCTTAGAGGCAGATAGCACTGTGACTGGTGGCAGACTAACCCAGAGAGAGCCTTAGAGGCAGAGAGCACCGTGACTGGTGGCAGACTAACCCAGAGAGAGCCTTAGAGGCAGATAGCACCTTGACTGGTGGCAGACTATCCCAGAGAGAGCCTTAGAGGCAGATAGCACCTTGACTGGTGGCAGACTATCCCAGAGAGAGCCTTAGAGGCAGATAGCACCTTGACTGGTGGCAGACTATCCCAGAGAGAGCCTTAGAGGCAGATAGCACTGTGACTGGTGGCAGACTAACCCAGAGAGAGCCTTAGAGGCAGATAGCACCGTGACTGGTGACAGACTAACCCAGAGAGAGCCTTAGAGGCAGATAGCACCGTGACTGGTGGCAGACTAACCCAGAGAGAGCCTTAGAGGCAGATAGCACCGTGACTGGTGGCAGACTAACCCAGAGAAAGCCTTAGAGGCAGATAGCACCTTGACTGGTGGCAGACTATCCCAGAGAGAGCCTTAGAGGCAGATAGCACTGTGACTGGTGGCAGACTAACCCAGAGAGAGCCTTAGAGGCAGATAGCACCGTGACTGGTGGCAGACTAACCCAGAGAGAGCCTTAGAGGCAGATAGCGCCGTGACTGGTGGCAGACTAACCCAGAGAGAGTCTTAGAGGCAGATAGCACCGTGACTGGTGGCAGACTAAGCCAGAGAGAGCCTTAGAGGCAGATAGCACCGTGACTGGTGGCAGACTAAGCCAGAGAGAGCCTTAGAGGCAGATAGTACCGTGACTGGTGACAGACTAACCCAGAGAGAGCCTTAGAGGCAGATAGCACTGTGACTGGTGGCAGGAATAACGTTCCACCCTTTAGCCCAAGATAGACCACCTTGTCGATCAGAGCACATCCTCCATTACTCAACATGGGCGTCTGAGAAGAGGCATGCGTGCGAGGGGATGATGGCCATACACCTTCCTTTGCCATGCCGAAAAAAAAACTCTTCAATTGGGTTTAGGAATGGGGAATATGGTCGGAGGTATAGAACAATAAATTGTGGGTGGTCAATGAACCAGTTGCGGACTAGAGCAGCCCGGTGGAAACTCACGTTGTCCCAGATGACAACATACCTGCGCTGCTCTGGTCCACCTCTCTGCTCGGCTGGAATGAGGATGTCATGTGGTGAGTCCATCCCCTGATGAGAAGGGCGGTGTTGTATGGACCAAGGTTGGCATGGTGATGGAGGACGCCTTGCTGGCTAACGGCTGAACACATGGTGATATTCCCTCCACGCTGTCCAGGGACATTCACAATGGTACGGTGGCCAATAATGTTCTGTCCCTGTCCCCTTCTTTTGGCTAGGTTGAAGCCAGCCTCATCAATGTAAATATAAACGTGCTGAATTGCAGCGGCATCCAGCTACAAGACTCTCTTAAACAGACAACAAGACAATATGTGACGTAGACCTAGAGCTGTCAGTATGGTGAGGCACAATACACTGGATTACAGTACTGTAATGTGTCTATACAGTGCTGATATGATAGTAAATTCACAGTATAGTACTTACTAGCACATATTCACGGCGCTGTTCTTTAACCCTCTCTGAGTTTCACTCAAATGGCACCCTGTTGACCTGTTTCATCCGGATTCGGTTGCGCTGTAATACACGGTCCAATGTAGACAAGGCCACCTGGTGAATGTTATTGAATATTGTGTTGTTCACAAAAGCGGTCTCCTGTTCTGGCGTGAACAGCCGTTGTCTTCCACCATG